>NW_028254733.1:0-347965 GCF_964263255.1 Lissotriton vulgaris | reverse complement strand
TATGAATGGGGTCCAGGAGAGGGGGAGAATGGTGGATTACATCTTAATTGCTTTGACCACGGGCACTGACATATGTTTTCACGCCCTCCTCCAAAGCAGCACCCTCTGACCCTCACACACCCTCACTCACCCTCACCCACCATCACTCACCCTCACACACCCTCACCCTCACACACCCTCACCCTCACACACGCTCACTCACCCTCACACACCCTCACTCGCCCTTACAGCCTCACACCCCTCACCCTCACAACCCTCTCACCCTCACACCCTCACCCTCAAACACCATTTCACTCAGGAACACCACCGCATCACTCAGGGACACCACCACATCACTCAGAGACACCACTCAAGGGTACCACCACGTCACTCAGGGACACCACCACATCACTCGGGGACACCACCACATCAGCTAACCATTCACAAACAATGTTTATATACCAATTGCAAATAAAAATAAAAAAAGGTTAATGCAAAGCATTGTCATTTACAATGCCAGTAACTCAAACTTTAATGCTGCGCCCCCTATTGCGTTGTAAATGCTTGTTTATTGACTGTTTGGTTCGTGCGTGTTAGTATGTATGAGTGTATGTGTATTTGTGAGTGAGTCTCCCGAAAGGGGGGGGGGGGGTACGAGTGTCTGCATGTGAATGCATGAGTGTGAGTGTGTATGCGTGTGCGCCCCTTCTCGGTTGTACTGAACGGCACTCGCTGCCTGCCTCTCTGCCTCAGCCCTCCCCCTGCTCCCGGGCTACTGGGGAAGGCCAAAAGAGGGCGACCAGGAACCGATCCTGCACCCGGAGCAGCCCAGCAGCAGCAGAAGAAAACCCTGCGCTGGGGGGTGGGTCCCCTGTCCCCTGTCCCCTGTCCTATCTTGGGGCAAAGGGTTTCATCTTTTTTGACCCAGTGTAAAGTTCAGCCGAATTTTCAATTTCCGAATGGAAAGTTATGGACCCTGCGTGTTGTGGACTTGATGGCGTTTTCTTTTTGAAGAAAGATACAATAAAAGAATAGAAGAAATGCCCCCACCCCCAAAAAACAGAAGAAGAAAAAACCAGAAGTGCCTCTAGCGAGAAGCAAAATGCCTACAGCACCTGGTATTCCCAGGCGGTCTCCCATCCAAGTACTAACCAGGCCCGACCCTGCTTAGCTTCCGAGATCGGACGAGATCGGGCGCATTCAGGGTGGTATGGCCGTAGGCACGAGAGCCTGCCGGTGCAGGCCTCTTGTGCTGAGCCAGCCCCTGTCACGTCACCAGGCTCCCTTCCAGTGCATTTAAACACTTCCAGTCCCTTTAAACACCTGCCCTCCCTTTCAAAGTTCCTGCACACGGCCAAGCACGGCCATCTCTCGCGCTTGCTGAAGCTGGGACCGCCCTTCTAAAGAAAGGGGCCGGCACTAGCAGCAGCAGCAGCACCAGCACACCAGCAGCCTGGCCTTTTCATTTAACAAGCGCCTAGCCTTGCTTCGCACTGGCCTCCAGGCACTTCTTGCTTTGCACTGAGCGAGTGAGGTGAGGGCCCGAGTAGTCCAGGGCCCTTCAGGTCACCCGCCTGGCTCTCTGCCTCAGCAGCCCCCTGCTCGCTCCCAGCCGAGAGAGGGGGGCCCGGAACCGGGGCCGGCGCTGCCCATCATCAGCAGCAGCAGCTTGCAGCAGCTCCCCACTGGGAGCCCTCTGTCCTAGGGCAAAGCTTTTCTTCCTTTTCTTTCAGTTTTCGAGTTTACAGTTAAGGGCCAGGCATATTGTAAACTCCATGCCGGATTTTGTATAAAATACATGAAAAAAAAAAGAAGGAAAAAAAAGCGGAGAGGAGAGGAGGAGAGCAGAATATGTTTTTTCTTTTTTTTTTTAAAAGTGCTCTTAGCGAGTTAGATTAGGTGTGATTGTGCAAGGGCCGAGCTTGGTGTCAGCGAGTGGCAACATACCTACAGGTATGGCCGTAGGCATGAGAGGCTGCCGCTTCAGGTCTCTTGTGCTGGCAACCCCCTCCACTCTGGAACCTGCTGCACTGCACCTCACTTGCACGCTTCACTCCAACAACCCTTGGCAAGCTTGCTACAGATAGCCAAATCTTCCTCCAGCCTTGCACTCGCTTCTTTTCCAATCACACACTGGCTCCGACCTCCCTTCAGGTGCCAGCCGGAGAGCTAGCAAAGCCGCAGCCTGGGCTTTTCACGTTGGGGCACATTTACAATAACTGGCGCATCCCTGCATATCGGCAGCAGGGATGCGCCAGTTATTGTGCGTCACGGCTGCGCCACCATGGATGCGCCGCACCATGGGGCAAAAATGGACAGATGCGTGACGCATCTGCTGCCGTAAAGGCGGCGCATTGCTGGAGTTGCGTCGCAGGCGCGACGCAGCTCCAGCAAGGCTCGGGGGTGCCCTATCCTTGAAATGCTGCGTCAAACCTTACGCCTGCTTCAAGCAGGCGCAGGGTTTTGACGCAGCATGGCCTTAAAAGTAGCTGACTGAAATCTTGTCGATTTCACTCAGCCACTTTTGGGAGGCGTTCTTGCGCCGTAACGCCTACATGTGGTGCAGGGCTTTACAACGTGATGCATCTCCCAGATGCGTCACGTTGTAAATACCCCGCAGAGTGGCGCTGGCTTTGCGCCGCCACTGCGTCGCAACGGCGGTGTAAAAGAGGCGCAAGGGGCTTGTAAAACTGCCCCCAAGTGCCTAGCCTTGCTTTGCACTGGCCTCTAAGGCACTCTATCAGGCCACTGCTCTATGTGGCAGCGCCTGCCGGGCTACCGCTCTTCAACTCTGGCTCGCCCGCAGAAACATTGGAGTGACACTTTTTTTTCTGTGCAGCTCTGGCTGCAAGTTTCCTTTTCCTATTTATCCGGGACAGAGGCCTGATATGCACATCACATCCATGTCCAGGGCCCGCCCCAGTGTGCATAGAGAAGAGAGACTCAGAGGAGGGACTGAGTGCTGCCTGGGTGAAGGGTCCTCCTTGTAAGCGGCCTGACTTCAGCAGCCGCCCCTCCTTAAGGGCAGTGAGGCCCTGCCCCGCCCTTTTTGGAGAAAAAGATTGCACGTCAGGCTGAAGAAAGGACAGCTAGACAAACACTCTTTATGTTCAGGCCAGGCAGCCAGGAGCTGAACATGCGCTAAATGCACAGGCTCCCGGCTGCCTAAGCTGAAGTTTGCTGGGCTGAGGACGGCACAGCTCCGGTGGGCCTGACCTCCTCAGCTCAGCAAATGTCCTGGAGGCCCTCCCCCTCGTGACAAGGGAGAGCGTCCGTGATAGCCTCGTAGCGGGGCGCTTCGTTTTTAAGCCCTGAAGTGCCAACGGCCGAGTGTCTGTCGCTGACTCTGTCCCCCATCCTGCTCTGTGACCAGTGAGGGACTGCTGCCTCCCCTCATTGGCTGACCAAGGTAGCAGTCCCAACCCTCCTGGCAGCTCCCCGAGCCCTGCAGCAGCAGTTGAGTGTCGCTTTTTAGGTCTCGTCTGCGAAAAGCACGTGAAAGCGCGCTCTCGCTGCGAGAACTATAGTCGTCGGCTCAGCTGACAACGAGTGGAGACAAGAGCTGGCCAAGCGCCCAGCATCGTCAATGGGAGAAGGAGAGACAAGAACTGGCCACTCGCGCATGGGATTTCGTCGCGCGCGTGAGTAAGTCGCGGAGCTGCCGACGTGCACGCTCACGGTGACGTCTCCGCCGCGCGCCACAGCCCCATGATGAAGGTGACGTCAGTGAACGCTCGCCGTGACCAAAGTTACTTGCCCTGCTTGTAGAATACTATATGTATGTGTGACGGAGTGTGTGTGTGTTTCTAGGCGGGAGCAAGAGGGCTGGGTGTGAGTGAGTTTTGCCTCAAAGTGTGAAGGAGAGAGTGGCGAATGTGCGAAAAGAAGGGCAACCGTAGTGGGCAGGCGTGTGTGATGGAGATGTAGAAGGGGAATCAGCTTGGAGTGTGAGAGAGAGCGAGGGTGAAATGCATGTGCGTGGGAGAGAAATACATGCGTCTGTTTGAGAGAGATTGGCGAGTGCGTGAAGAGAGAACACGGGGACCGAGTGTGACTGCTCCTCAGCGTGTGAGATAGAGCAGTGAGTGAATATATACTTGATTAATAAATACGATCTAGTGACAATGATTTATTAAGAAAGTAAAGTTGTAACGTGTGTGTGTGTGTGTGTGTGTGTCCATCCATCCATCCATCCCTCCCTCCCTCCCTTTCAACCTGCAGAGCTGGGTGTTGGGGAGGGGAATGTGGGCCGGCTTATAAAGTAGTTGGCGTTTTTTAGGGAAAGGGAAAACTGGGATTCGAATATGAATGGGGTCCAGGAGAGGGGGAGAATGGTGGATTACATCTTAATTGCTTTGACCACGGGCACTGACATATGTTTTCACGCCCTCCTCCAAAGCAGCACCCTCTGACCCTCACACACCCTCACTCACCCTCACCCACCATCACTCACCCTCACACACCCTCACCCTCACACACCCTCACCCTCACACACGCTCACTCACCCTCACACACCCTCACTCGCCCTTACAGCCTCACACCCCTCACCCTCACAACCCTCTCACCCTCACACCCTCACCCTCAAACACCATTTCACTCAGGAACACCACCGCATCACTCAGGGACACCACCACATCACTCAGAGACACCACTCAAGGGTACCACCACGTCACTCAGGGACACCACCACATCACTCGGGGACACCACCACATCAGCTAACCATTCACAAACAATGTTTATATACCAATTGCAAATAAAAATAAAAAAAGGTTAATGCAAAGCATTGTCATTTACAATGCCAGTAACTCAAACTTTAATGCTGCGCCCCCTATTGCGTTGTAAATGCTTGTTTATTGACTGTTTGGTTCGTGCGTGTTAGTATGTATGAGTGTATGTGTATTTGTGAGTGAGTCTCCCGAAAGGGGGGGGGGGGGTACGAGTGTCTGCATGTGAATGCATGAGTGTGAGTGTGTATGCGTGTGCGCCCCTTCTCGGTTGTACTGAACGGCACTCGCTGCCTGCCTCTCTGCCTCAGCCCTCCCCCTGCTCCCGGGCTACTGGGGAAGGCCAAAAGAGGGCGACCAGGAACCGATCCTGCACCCGGAGCAGCCCAGCAGCAGCAGAAGAAAACCCTGCGCTGGGGGGTGGGTCCCCTGTCCCCTGTCCCCTGTCCTATCTTGGGGCAAAGGGTTTCATCTTTTTTGACCCAGTGTAAAGTTCAGCCGAATTTTCAATTTCCGAATGGAAAGTTATGGACCCTGCGTGTTGTGGACTTGATGGCGTTTTCTTTTTGAAGAAAGATACAATAAAAGAATAGAAGAAATGCCCCCACCCCCAAAAAACAGAAGAAGAAAAAACCAGAAGTGCCTCTAGCGAGAAGCAAAATGCCTACAGCACCTGGTATTCCCAGGCGGTCTCCCATCCAAGTACTAACCAGGCCCGACCCTGCTTAGCTTCCGAGATCGGACGAGATCGGGCGCATTCAGGGTGGTATGGCCGTAGGCACGAGAGCCTGCCGGTGCAGGCCTCTTGTGCTGAGCCAGCCCCTGTCACGTCACCAGGCTCCCTTCCAGTGCATTTAAACACTTCCAGTCCCTTTAAACACCTGCCCTCCCTTTCAAAGTTCCTGCACACGGCCAAGCACGGCCATCTCTCGCGCTTGCTGAAGCTGGGACCGCCCTTCTAAAGAAAGGGGCCGGCACTAGCAGCAGCAGCAGCACCAGCACACCAGCAGCCTGGCCTTTTCATTTAACAAGCGCCTAGCCTTGCTTCGCACTGGCCTCCAGGCACTTCTTGCTTTGCACTGAGCGAGTGAGGTGAGGGCCCGAGTAGTCCAGGGCCCTTCAGGTCACCCGCCTGGCTCTCTGCCTCAGCAGCCCCCTGCTCGCTCCCAGCCGAGAGAGGGGGGCCCGGAACCGGGGCCGGCGCTGCCCATCATCAGCAGCAGCAGCTTGCAGCAGCTCCCCACTGGGAGCCCTCTGTCCTAGGGCAAAGCTTTTCTTCCTTTTCTTTCAGTTTTCGAGTTTACAGTTAAGGGCCAGGCATATTGTAAACTCCATGCCGGATTTTGTATAAAATACATGAAAAAAAAAAGAAGGAAAAAAAAGCGGAGAGGAGAGGAGGAGAGCAGAATATGTTTTTTCTTTTTTTTTTTAAAAGTGCTCTTAGCGAGTTAGATTAGGTGTGATTGTGCAAGGGCCGAGCTTGGTGTCAGCGAGTGGCAACATACCTACAGGTATGGCCGTAGGCATGAGAGGCTGCCGCTTCAGGTCTCTTGTGCTGGCAACCCCCTCCACTCTGGAACCTGCTGCACTGCACCTCACTTGCACGCTTCACTCCAACAACCCTTGGCAAGCTTGCTACAGATAGCCAAATCTTCCTCCAGCCTTGCACTCGCTTCTTTTCCAATCACACACTGGCTCCGACCTCCCTTCAGGTGCCAGCCGGAGAGCTAGCAAAGCCGCAGCCTGGGCTTTTCACGTTGGGGCACATTTACAATAACTGGCGCATCCCTGCATATCGGCAGCAGGGATGCGCCAGTTATTGTGCGTCACGGCTGCGCCACCATGGATGCGCCGCACCATGGGGCAAAAATGGACAGATGCGTGACGCATCTGCTGCCGTAAAGGCGGCGCATTGCTGGAGTTGCGTCGCAGGCGCGACGCAGCTCCAGCAAGGCTCGGGGGTGCCCTATCCTTGAAATGCTGCGTCAAACCTTACGCCTGCTTCAAGCAGGCGCAGGGTTTTGACGCAGCATGGCCTTAAAAGTAGCTGACTGAAATCTTGTCGATTTCACTCAGCCACTTTTGGGAGGCGTTCTTGCGCCGTAACGCCTACATGTGGTGCAGGGCTTTACAACGTGATGCATCTCCCAGATGCGTCACGTTGTAAATACCCCGCAGAGTGGCGCTGGCTTTGCGCCGCCACTGCGTCGCAACGGCGGTGTAAAAGAGGCGCAAGGGGCTTGTAAAACTGCCCCCAAGTGCCTAGCCTTGCTTTGCACTGGCCTCTAAGGCACTCTATCAGGCCACTGCTCTATGTGGCAGCGCCTGCCGGGCTACCGCTCTTCAACTCTGGCTCGCCCGCAGAAACATTGGAGTGACACTTTTTTTTCTGTGCAGCTCTGGCTGCAAGTTTCCTTTTCCTATTTATCCGGGACAGAGGCCTGATATGCACATCACATCCATGTCCAGGGCCCGCCCCAGTGTGCATAGAGAAGAGAGACTCAGAGGAGGGACTGAGTGCTGCCTGGGTGAAGGGTCCTCCTTGTAAGCGGCCTGACTTCAGCAGCCGCCCCTCCTTAAGGGCAGTGAGGCCCTGCCCCGCCCTTTTTGGAGAAAAAGATTGCACGTCAGGCTGAAGAAAGGACAGCTAGACAAACACTCTTTATGTTCAGGCCAGGCAGCCAGGAGCTGAACATGCGCTAAATGCACAGGCTCCCGGCTGCCTAAGCTGAAGTTTGCTGGGCTGAGGACGGCACAGCTCCGGTGGGCCTGACCTCCTCAGCTCAGCAAATGTCCTGGAGGCCCTCCCCCTCGTGACAAGGGAGAGCGTCCGTGATAGCCTCGTAGCGGGGCGCTTCGTTTTTAAGCCCTGAAGTGCCAACGGCCGAGTGTCTGTCGCTGACTCTGTCCCCCATCCTGCTCTGTGACCAGTGAGGGACTGCTGCCTCCCCTCATTGGCTGACCAAGGTAGCAGTCCCAACCCTCCTGGCAGCTCCCCGAGCCCTGCAGCAGCAGTTGAGTGTCGCTTTTTAGGTCTCGTCTGCGAAAAGCACGTGAAAGCGCGCTCTCGCTGCGAGAACTATAGTCGTCGGCTCAGCTGACAACGAGTGGAGACAAGAGCTGGCCAAGCGCCCAGCATCGTCAATGGGAGAAGGAGAGACAAGAACTGGCCACTCGCGCATGGGATTTCGTCGCGCGCGTGAGTAAGTCGCGGAGCTGCCGACGTGCACGCTCACGGTGACGTCTCCGCCGCGCGCCACAGCCCCATGATGAAGGTGACGTCAGTGAACGCTCGCCGTGACCAAAGTTACTTGCCCTGCTTGTAGAATACTATATGTATGTGTGACGGAGTGTGTGTGTGTTTCTAGGCGGGAGCAAGAGGGCTGGGTGTGAGTGAGTTTTGCCTCAAAGTGTGAAGGAGAGAGTGGCGAATGTGCGAAAAGAAGGGCAACCGTAGTGGGCAGGCGTGTGTGATGGAGATGTAGAAGGGGAATCAGCTTGGAGTGTGAGAGAGAGCGAGGGTGAAATGCATGTGCGTGGGAGAGAAATACATGCGTCTGTTTGAGAGAGATTGGCGAGTGCGTGAAGAGAGAACACGGGGACCGAGTGTGACTGCTCCTCAGCGTGTGAGATAGAGCAGTGAGTGAATATATACTTGATTAATAAATACGATCTAGTGACAATGATTTATTAAGAAAGTAAAGTTGTAACGTGTGTGTGTGTGTGTGTGTGTGTCCATCCATCCATCCATCCCTCCCTCCCTCCCTTTCAACCTGCAGAGCTGGGTGTTGGGGAGGGGAATGTGGGCCGGCTTATAAAGTAGTTGGCGTTTTTTAGGGAAAGGGAAAACTGGGATTCGAATATGAATGGGGTCCAGGAGAGGGGGAGAATGGTGGATTACATCTTAATTGCTTTGACCACGGGCACTGACATATGTTTTCACGCCCTCCTCCAAAGCAGCACCCTCTGACCCTCACACACCCTCACTCACCCTCACCCACCATCACTCACCCTCACACACCCTCACCCTCACACACCCTCACCCTCACACACGCTCACTCACCCTCACACACCCTCACTCGCCCTTACAGCCTCACACCCCTCACCCTCACAACCCTCTCACCCTCACACCCTCACCCTCAAACACCATTTCACTCAGGAACACCACCGCATCACTCAGGGACACCACCACATCACTCAGAGACACCACTCAAGGGTACCACCACGTCACTCAGGGACACCACCACATCACTCGGGGACACCACCACATCAGCTAACCATTCACAAACAATGTTTATATACCAATTGCAAATAAAAATAAAAAAAGGTTAATGCAAAGCATTGTCATTTACAATGCCAGTAACTCAAACTTTAATGCTGCGCCCCCTATTGCGTTGTAAATGCTTGTTTATTGACTGTTTGGTTCGTGCGTGTTAGTATGTATGAGTGTATGTGTATTTGTGAGTGAGTCTCCCGAAAGGGGGGGGGGGGGGGGTACGAGTGTCTGCATGTGAATGCATGAGTGTAAGTGAGTGTGTATGCGTGTGCGCCCCTTCTCGGTTGTACTGAACGGCACTCGCTGCCTGCCTCTCTGCCTCAGCCCTCCCCCTGCTCCCGGGCTACTGGGGAAGGCCAAAAGAGGGCGACCAGGAACCGATCCTGCACCCGGAGCAGCCCAGCAGCAGCAGAAGAAAACCCTGCGCTGGGGGGTGGGTCCCCTGTCCCCTGTCCCCTGTCCTATCTTGGGGCAAAGGGTTTCATCTTTTTTGACCCAGTGTAAAGTTCAGCCGAATTTTCAATTTCCGAATGGAAAGTTATGGACCCTGCGTGTTGTGGACTTGATGGCGTTTTCTTTTTGAAGAAAGATACAATAAAAGAATAGAAGAAATGCCCCCACCCCCAAAAAACAGAAGAAGAAAAAACCAGAAGTGCCTCTAGCGAGAAGCAAAATGCCTACAGCACCTGGTATTCCCAGGCGGTCTCCCATCCAAGTACTAACCAGGCCCGACCCTGCTTAGCTTCCGAGATCGGACGAGATCGGGCGCATTCAGGGTGGTATGGCCGTAGGCACGAGAGCCTGCCGGTGCAGGCCTCTTGTGCTGAGCCAGCCCCTGTCACGTCACCAGGCTCCCTTCCAGTGCATTTAAACACTTCCAGTCCCTTTAAACACCTGCCCTCCCTTTCAAAGTTCCTGCACACGGCCAAGCACGGCCATCTCTCGCGCTTGCTGAAGCTGGGACCGCCCTTCTAAAGAAAGGGGCCGGCACTAGCAGCAGCAGCAGCACCAGCACACCAGCAGCCTGGCCTTTTCATTTAACAAGCGCCTAGCCTTGCTTCGCACTGGCCTCCAGGCACTTCTTGCTTTGCACTGAGCGAGTGAGGTGAGGGCCCGAGTAGTCCAGGGCCCTTCAGGTCACCCGCCTGGCTCTCTGCCTCAGCAGCCCCCTGCTCGCTCCCAGCCGAGAGAGGGGGGCCCGGAACCGGGGCCGGCGCTGCCCATCATCAGCAGCAGCAGCTTGCAGCAGCTCCCCACTGGGAGCCCTCTGTCCTAGGGCAAAGCTTTTCTTCCTTTTCTTTCAGTTTTCGAGTTTACAGTTAAGGGCCAGGCATATTGTAAACTCCATGCCGGATTTTGTATAAAATACATGAAAAAAAAAAGAAGGAAAAAAAAGCGGAGAGGAGAGGAGGAGAGCAGAATATGTTTTTTCTTTTTTTTTTTAAAAGTGCTCTTAGCGAGTTAGATTAGGTGTGATTGTGCAAGGGCCGAGCTTGGTGTCAGCGAGTGGCAACATACCTACAGGTATGGCCGTAGGCATGAGAGGCTGCCGCTTCAGGTCTCTTGTGCTGGCAACCCCCTCCACTCTGGAACCTGCTGCACTGCACCTCACTTGCACGCTTCACTCCAACAACCCTTGGCAAGCTTGCTACAGATAGCCAAATCTTCCTCCAGCCTTGCACTCGCTTCTTTTCCAATCACACACTGGCTCCGACCTCCCTTCAGGTGCCAGCCGGAGAGCTAGCAAAGCCGCAGCCTGGGCTTTTCACGTTGGGGCACATTTACAATAACTGGCGCATCCCTGCATATCGGCAGCAGGGATGCGCCAGTTATTGTGCGTCACGGCTGCGCCACCATGGATGCGCCGCACCATGGGGCAAAAATGGACAGATGCGTGACGCATCTGCTGCCGTAAAGGCGGCGCATTGCTGGAGTTGCGTCGCAGGCGCGACGCAGCTCCAGCAAGGCTCGGGGGTGCCCTATCCTTGAAATGCTGCGTCAAACCTTACGCCTGCTTCAAGCAGGCGCAGGGTTTTGACGCAGCATGGCCTTAAAAGTAGCTGACTGAAATCTTGTCGATTTCACTCAGCCACTTTTGGGAGGCGTTCTTGCGCCGTAACGCCTACATGTGGTGCAGGGCTTTACAACGTGATGCATCTCCCAGATGCGTCACGTTGTAAATACCCCGCAGAGTGGCGCTGGCTTTGCGCCGCCACTGCGTCGCAACGGCGGTGTAAAAGAGGCGCAAGGGGCTTGTAAAACTGCCCCCAAGTGCCTAGCCTTGCTTTGCACTGGCCTCTAAGGCACTCTATCAGGCCACTGCTCTATGTGGCAGCGCCTGCCGGGCTACCGCTCTTCAACTCTGGCTCGCCCGCAGAAACATTGGAGTGACACTTTTTTTTCTGTGCAGCTCTGGCTGCAAGTTTCCTTTTCCTATTTATCCGGGACAGAGGCCTGATATGCACATCACATCCATGTCCAGGGCCCGCCCCAGTGTGCATAGAGAAGAGAGACTCAGAGGAGGGACTGAGTGCTGCCTGGGTGAAGGGTCCTCCTTGTAAGCGGCCTGACTTCAGCAGCCGCCCCTCCTTAAGGGCAGTGAGGCCCTGCCCCGCCCTTTTTGGAGAAAAAGATTGCACGTCAGGCTGAAGAAAGGACAGCTAGACAAACACTCTTTATGTTCAGGCCAGGCAGCCAGGAGCTGAACATGCGCTAAATGCACAGGCTCCCGGCTGCCTAAGCTGAAGTTTGCTGGGCTGAGGACGGCACAGCTCCGGTGGGCCTGACCTCCTCAGCTCAGCAAATGTCCTGGAGGCCCTCCCCCTCGTGACAAGGGAGAGCGTCCGTGATAGCCTCGTAGCGGGGCGCTTCGTTTTTAAGCCCTGAAGTGCCAACGGCCGAGTGTCTGTCGCTGACTCTGTCCCCCATCCTGCTCTGTGACCAGTGAGGGACTGCTGCCTCCCCTCATTGGCTGACCAAGGTAGCAGTCCCAACCCTCCTGGCAGCTCCCCGAGCCCTGCAGCAGCAGTTGAGTGTCGCTTTTTAGGTCTCGTCTGCGAAAAGCACGTGAAAGCGCGCTCTCGCTGCGAGAACTATAGTCGTCGGCTCAGCTGACAACGAGTGGAGACAAGAGCTGGCCAAGCGCCCAGCATCGTCAATGGGAGAAGGAGAGACAAGAACTGGCCACTCGCGCATGGGATTTCGTCGCGCGCGTGAGTAAGTCGCGGAGCTGCCGACGTGCACGCTCACGGTGACGTCTCCGCCGCGCGCCACAGCCCCATGATGAAGGTGACGTCAGTGAACGCTCGCCGTGACCAAAGTTACTTGCCCTGCTTGTAGAATACTATATGTATGTGTGACGGAGTGTGTGTGTGTTTCTAGGCGGGAGCAAGAGGGCTGGGTGTGAGTGAGTTTTGCCTCAAAGTGTGAAGGAGAGAGTGGCGAATGTGCGAAAAGAAGGGCAACCGTAGTGGGCAGGCGTGTGTGATGGAGATGTAGAAGGGGAATCAGCTTGGAGTGTGAGAGAGAGCGAGGGTGAAATGCATGTGCGTGGGAGAGAAATACATGCGTCTGTTTGAGAGAGATTGGCGAGTGCGTGAAGAGAGAACACGGGGACCGAGTGTGACTGCTCCTCAGCGTGTGAGATAGAGCAGTGAGTGAATATATACTTGATTAATAAATACGATCTAGTGACAATGATTTATTAAGAAAGTAAAGTTGTAACGTGTGTGTGTGTGTGTGTGTGTGTCCATCCATCCATCCATCCCTCCCTCCCTCCCTTTCAACCTGCAGAGCTGGGTGTTGGGGAGGGGAATGTGGGCCGGCTTATAAAGTAGTTGGCGTTTTTTAGGGAAAGGGAAAACTGGGATTCGAATATGAATGGGGTCCAGGAGAGGGGGAGAATGGTGGATTACATCTTAATTGCTTTGACCACGGGCACTGACATATGTTTTCACGCCCTCCTCCAAAGCAGCACCCTCTGACCCTCACACACCCTCACTCACCCTCACCCACCATCACTCACCCTCACACACCCTCACCCTCACACACCCTCACCCTCACACACGCTCACTCACCCTCACACACCCTCACTCGCCCTTACAGCCTCACACCCCTCACCCTCACAACCCTCTCACCCTCACACCCTCACCCTCAAACACCATTTCACTCAGGAACACCACCGCATCACTCAGGGACACCACCACATCACTCAGAGACACCACTCAAGGGTACCACCACGTCACTCAGGGACACCACCACATCACTCGGGGACACCACCACATCAGCTAACCATTCACAAACAATGTTTATATACCAATTGCAAATAAAAATAAAAAAAGGTTAATGCAAAGCATTGTCATTTACAATGCCAGTAACTCAAACTTTAATGCTGCGCCCCCTATTGCGTTGTAAATGCTTGTTTATTGACTGTTTGGTTCGTGCGTGTTAGTATGTATGAGTGTATGTGTATTTGTGAGTGAGTCTCCCGAAAGGGGGGGGGGGGGTACGAGTGTCTGCATGTGAATGCATGAGTGTAAGTGAGTGTGTATGCGTGTGCGCCCCTTCTCGGTTGTACTGAACGGCACTCGCTGCCTGCCTCTCTGCCTCAGCCCTCCCCCTGCTCCCGGGCTACTGGGGAAGGCCAAAAGAGGGCGACCAGGAACCGATCCTGCACCCGGAGCAGCCCAGCAGCAGCAGAAGAAAACCCTGCGCTGGGGGGTGGGTCCCCTGTCCCCTGTCCCCTGTCCTATCTTGGGGCAAAGGGTTTCATCTTTTTTGACCCAGTGTAAAGTTCAGCCGAATTTTCAATTTCCGAATGGAAAGTTATGGACCCTGCGTGTTGTGGACTTGATGGCGTTTTCTTTTTGAAGAAAGATACAATAAAAGAATAGAAGAAATGCCCCCACCCCCAAAAAACAGAAGAAGAAAAAACCAGAAGTGCCTCTAGCGAGAAGCAAAATGCCTACAGCACCTGGTATTCCCAGGCGGTCTCCCATCCAAGTACTAACCAGGCCCGACCCTGCTTAGCTTCCGAGATCGGACGAGATCGGGCGCATTCAGGGTGGTATGGCCGTAGGCACGAGAGCCTGCCGGTGCAGGCCTCTTGTGCTGAGCCAGCCCCTGTCACGTCACCAGGCTCCCTTCCAGTGCATTTAAACACTTCCAGTCCCTTTAAACACCTGCCCTCCCTTTCAAAGTTCCTGCACACGGCCAAGCACGGCCATCTCTCGCGCTTGCTGAAGCTGGGACCGCCCTTCTAAAGAAAGGGGCCGGCACTAGCAGCAGCAGCAGCACCAGCACACCAGCAGCCTGGCCTTTTCATTTAACAAGCGCCTAGCCTTGCTTCGCACTGGCCTCCAGGCACTTCTTGCTTTGCACTGAGCGAGTGAGGTGAGGGCCCGAGTAGTCCAGGGCCCTTCAGGTCACCCGCCTGGCTCTCTGCCTCAGCAGCCCCCTGCTCGCTCCCAGCCGAGAGAGGGGGGCCCGGAACCGGGGCCGGCGCTGCCCATCATCAGCAGCAGCAGCTTGCAGCAGCTCCCCACTGGGAGCCCTCTGTCCTAGGGCAAAGCTTTTCTTCCTTTTCTTTCAGTTTTCGAGTTTACAGTTAAGGGCCAGGCATATTGTAAACTCCATGCCGGATTTTGTATAAAATACATGAAAAAAAAAAGAAGGAAAAAAAAGCGGAGAGGAGAGGAGGAGAGCAGAATATGTTTTTTCTTTTTTTTTTTAAAAGTGCTCTTAGCGAGTTAGATTAGGTGTGATTGTGCAAGGGCCGAGCTTGGTGTCAGCGAGTGGCAACATACCTACAGGTATGGCCGTAGGCATGAGAGGCTGCCGCTTCAGGTCTCTTGTGCTGGCAACCCCCTCCACTCTGGAACCTGCTGCACTGCACCTCACTTGCACGCTTCACTCCAACAACCCTTGGCAAGCTTGCTACAGATAGCCAAATCTTCCTCCAGCCTTGCACTCGCTTCTTTTCCAATCACACACTGGCTCCGACCTCCCTTCAGGTGCCAGCCGGAGAGCTAGCAAAGCCGCAGCCTGGGCTTTTCACGTTGGGGCACATTTACAATAACTGGCGCATCCCTGCATATCGGCAGCAGGGATGCGCCAGTTATTGTGCGTCACGGCTGCGCCACCATGGATGCGCCGCACCATGGGGCAAAAATGGACAGATGCGTGACGCATCTGCTGCCGTAAAGGCGGCGCATTGCTGGAGTTGCGTCGCAGGCGCGACGCAGCTCCAGCAAGGCTCGGGGGTGCCCTATCCTTGAAATGCTGCGTCAAACCTTACGCCTGCTTCAAGCAGGCGCAGGGTTTTGACGCAGCATGGCCTTAAAAGTAGCTGACTGAAATCTTGTCGATTTCACTCAGCCACTTTTGGGAGGCGTTCTTGCGCCGTAACGCCTACATGTGGTGCAGGGCTTTACAACGTGATGCATCTCCCAGATGCGTCACGTTGTAAATACCCCGCAGAGTGGCGCTGGCTTTGCGCCGCCACTGCGTCGCAACGGCGGTGTAAAAGAGGCGCAAGGGGCTTGTAAAACTGCCCCCAAGTGCCTAGCCTTGCTTTGCACTGGCCTCTAAGGCACTCTATCAGGCCACTGCTCTATGTGGCAGCGCCTGCCGGGCTACCGCTCTTCAACTCTGGCTCGCCCGCAGAAACATTGGAGTGACACTTTTTTTTCTGTGCAGCTCTGGCTGCAAGTTTCCTTTTCCTATTTATCCGGGACAGAGGCCTGATATGCACATCACATCCATGTCCAGGGCCCGCCCCAGTGTGCATAGAGAAGAGAGACTCAGAGGAGGGACTGAGTGCTGCCTGGGTGAAGGGTCCTCCTTGTAAGCGGCCTGACTTCAGCAGCCGCCCCTCCTTAAGGGCAGTGAGGCCCTGCCCCGCCCTTTTTGGAGAAAAAGATTGCACGTCAGGCTGAAGAAAGGACAGCTAGACAAACACTCTTTATGTTCAGGCCAGGCAGCCAGGAGCTGAACATGCGCTAAATGCACAGGCTCCCGGCTGCCTAAGCTGAAGTTTGCTGGGCTGAGGACGGCACAGCTCCGGTGGGCCTGACCTCCTCAGCTCAGCAAATGTCCTGGAGGCCCTCCCCCTCGTGACAAGGGAGAGCGTCCGTGATAGCCTCGTAGCGGGGCGCTTCGTTTTTAAGCCCTGAAGTGCCAACGGCCGAGTGTCTGTCGCTGACTCTGTCCCCCATCCTGCTCTGTGACCAGTGAGGGACTGCTGCCTCCCCTCATTGGCTGACCAAGGTAGCAGTCCCAACCCTCCTGGCAGCTCCCCGAGCCCTGCAGCAGCAGTTGAGTGTCGCTTTTTAGGTCTCGTCTGCGAAAAGCACGTGAAAGCGCGCTCTCGCTGCGAGAACTATAGTCGTCGGCTCAGCTGACAACGAGTGGAGACAAGAGCTGGCCAAGCGCCCAGCATCGTCAATGGGAGAAGGAGAGACAAGAACTGGCCACTCGCGCATGGGATTTCGTCGCGCGCGTGAGTAAGTCGCGGAGCTGCCGACGTGCACGCTCACGGTGACGTCTCCGCCGCGCGCCACAGCCCCATGATGAAGGTGACGTCAGTGAACGCTCGCCGTGACCAAAGTTACTTGCCCTGCTTGTAGAATACTATATGTATGTGTGACGGAGTGTGTGTGTGTTTCTAGGCGGGAGCAAGAGGGCTGGGTGTGAGTGAGTTTTGCCTCAAAGTGTGAAGGAGAGAGTGGCGAATGTGCGAAAAGAAGGGCAACCGTAGTGGGCAGGCGTGTGTGATGGAGATGTAGAAGGGGAATCAGCTTGGAGTGTGAGAGAGAGCGAGGGTGAAATGCATGTGCGTGGGAGAGAAATACATGCGTCTGTTTGAGAGAGATTGGCGAGTGCGTGAAGAGAGAACACGGGGACCGAGTGTGACTGCTCCTCAGCGTGTGAGATAGAGCAGTGAGTGAATATATACTTGATTAATAAATACGATCTAGTGACAATGATTTATTAAGAAAGTAAAGTTGTAACGTGTGTGTGTGTGTGTGTGTGTGTCCATCCATCCATCCATCCCTCCCTCCCTCCCTTTCAACCTGCAGAGCTGGGTGTTGGGGAGGGGAATGTGGGCCGGCTTATAAAGTAGTTGGCGTTTTTTAGGGAAAGGGAAAACTGGGATTCGAATATGAATGGGGTCCAGGAGAGGGGGAGAATGGTGGATTACATCTTAATTGCTTTGACCACGGGCACTGACATATGTTTTCACGCCCTCCTCCAAAGCAGCACCCTCTGACCCTCACACACCCTCACTCACCCTCACCCACCATCACTCACCCTCACACACCCTCACCCTCACACACCCTCACCCTCACACACGCTCACTCACCCTCACACACCCTCACTCGCCCTTACAGCCTCACACCCCTCACCCTCACAACCCTCTCACCCTCACACCCTCACCCTCAAACACCATTTCACTCAGGAACACCACCGCATCACTCAGGGACACCACCACATCACTCAGAGACACCACTCAAGGGTACCACCACGTCACTCAGGGACACCACCACATCACTCGGGGACACCACCACATCAGCTAACCATTCACAAACAATGTTTATATACCAATTGCAAATAAAAATAAAAAAAGGTTAATGCAAAGCATTGTCATTTACAATGCCAGTAACTCAAACTTTAATGCTGCGCCCCCTATTGCGTTGTAAATGCTTGTTTATTGACTGTTTGGTTCGTGCGTGTTAGTATGTATGAGTGTATGTGTATTTGTGAGTGAGTCTCCCGAAAGGGGGGGGGGGGGGGGTACGAGTGTCTGCATGTGAATGCATGAGTGTAAGTGAGTGTGTATGCGTGTGCGCCCCTTCTCGGTTGTACTGAACGGCACTCGCTGCCTGCCTCTCTGCCTCAGCCCTCCCCCTGCTCCCGGGCTACTGGGGAAGGCCAAAAGAGGGCGACCAGGAACCGATCCTGCACCCGGAGCAGCCCAGCAGCAGCAGAAGAAAACCCTGCGCTGGGGGGTGGGTCCCCTGTCCCCTGTCCCCTGTCCTATCTTGGGGCAAAGGGTTTCATCTTTTTTGACCCAGTGTAAAGTTCAGCCGAATTTTCAATTTCCGAATGGAAAGTTATGGACCCTGCGTGTTGTGGACTTGATGGCGTTTTCTTTTTGAAGAAAGATACAATAAAAGAATAGAAGAAATGCCCCCACCCCCAAAAAACAGAAGAAGAAAAAACCAGAAGTGCCTCTAGCGAGAAGCAAAATGCCTACAGCACCTGGTATTCCCAGGCGGTCTCCCATCCAAGTACTAACCAGGCCCGACCCTGCTTAGCTTCCGAGATCGGACGAGATCGGGCGCATTCAGGGTGGTATGGCCGTAGGCACGAGAGCCTGCCGGTGCAGGCCTCTTGTGCTGAGCCAGCCCCTGTCACGTCACCAGGCTCCCTTCCAGTGCATTTAAACACTTCCAGTCCCTTTAAACACCTGCCCTCCCTTTCAAAGTTCCTGCACACGGCCAAGCACGGCCATCTCTCGCGCTTGCTGAAGCTGGGACCGCCCTTCTAAAGAAAGGGGCCGGCACTAGCAGCAGCAGCAGCACCAGCACACCAGCAGCCTGGCCTTTTCATTTAACAAGCGCCTAGCCTTGCTTCGCACTGGCCTCCAGGCACTTCTTGCTTTGCACTGAGCGAGTGAGGTGAGGGCCCGAGTAGTCCAGGGCCCTTCAGGTCACCCGCCTGGCTCTCTGCCTCAGCAGCCCCCTGCTCGCTCCCAGCCGAGAGAGGGGGGCCCGGAACCGGGGCCGGCGCTGCCCATCATCAGCAGCAGCAGCTTGCAGCAGCTCCCCACTGGGAGCCCTCTGTCCTAGGGCAAAGCTTTTCTTCCTTTTCTTTCAGTTTTCGAGTTTACAGTTAAGGGCCAGGCATATTGTAAACTCCATGCCGGATTTTGTATAAAATACATGAAAAAAAAAAGAAGGAAAAAAAAGCGGAGAGGAGAGGAGGAGAGCAGAATATGTTTTTTCTTTTTTTTTTTAAAAGTGCTCTTAGCGAGTTAGATTAGGTGTGATTGTGCAAGGGCCGAGCTTGGTGTCAGCGAGTGGCAACATACCTACAGGTATGGCCGTAGGCATGAGAGGCTGCCGCTTCAGGTCTCTTGTGCTGGCAACCCCCTCCACTCTGGAACCTGCTGCACTGCACCTCACTTGCACGCTTCACTCCAACAACCCTTGGCAAGCTTGCTACAGATAGCCAAATCTTCCTCCAGCCTTGCACTCGCTTCTTTTCCAATCACACACTGGCTCCGACCTCCCTTCAGGTGCCAGCCGGAGAGCTAGCAAAGCCGCAGCCTGGGCTTTTCACGTTGGGGCACATTTACAATAACTGGCGCATCCCTGCATATCGGCAGCAGGGATGCGCCAGTTATTGTGCGTCACGGCTGCGCCACCATGGATGCGCCGCACCATGGGGCAAAAATGGACAGATGCGTGACGCATCTGCTGCCGTAAAGGCGGCGCATTGCTGGAGTTGCGTCGCAGGCGCGACGCAGCTCCAGCAAGGCTCGGGGGTGCCCTATCCTTGAAATGCTGCGTCAAACCTTACGCCTGCTTCAAGCAGGCGCAGGGTTTTGACGCAGCATGGCCTTAAAAGTAGCTGACTGAAATCTTGTCGATTTCACTCAGCCACTTTTGGGAGGCGTTCTTGCGCCGTAACGCCTACATGTGGTGCAGGGCTTTACAACGTGATGCATCTCCCAGATGCGTCACGTTGTAAATACCCCGCAGAGTGGCGCTGGCTTTGCGCCGCCACTGCGTCGCAACGGCGGTGTAAAAGAGGCGCAAGGGGCTTGTAAAACTGCCCCCAAGTGCCTAGCCTTGCTTTGCACTGGCCTCTAAGGCACTCTATCAGGCCACTGCTCTATGTGGCAGCGCCTGCCGGGCTACCGCTCTTCAACTCTGGCTCGCCCGCAGAAACATTGGAGTGACACTTTTTTTTCTGTGCAGCTCTGGCTGCAAGTTTCCTTTTCCTATTTATCCGGGACAGAGGCCTGATATGCACATCACATCCATGTCCAGGGCCCGCCCCAGTGTGCATAGAGAAGAGAGACTCAGAGGAGGGACTGAGTGCTGCCTGGGTGAAGGGTCCTCCTTGTAAGCGGCCTGACTTCAGCAGCCGCCCCTCCTTAAGGGCAGTGAGGCCCTGCCCCGCCCTTTTTGGAGAAAAAGATTGCACGTCAGGCTGAAGAAAGGACAGCTAGACAAACACTCTTTATGTTCAGGCCAGGCAGCCAGGAGCTGAACATGCGCTAAATGCACAGGCTCCCGGCTGCCTAAGCTGAAGTTTGCTGGGCTGAGGACGGCACAGCTCCGGTGGGCCTGACCTCCTCAGCTCAGCAAATGTCCTGGAGGCCCTCCCCCTCGTGACAAGGGAGAGCGTCCGTGATAGCCTCGTAGCGGGGCGCTTCGTTTTTAAGCCCTGAAGTGCCAACGGCCGAGTGTCTGTCGCTGACTCTGTCCCCCATCCTGCTCTGTGACCAGTGAGGGACTGCTGCCTCCCCTCATTGGCTGACCAAGGTAGCAGTCCCAACCCTCCTGGCAGCTCCCCGAGCCCTGCAGCAGCAGTTGAGTGTCGCTTTTTAGGTCTCGTCTGCGAAAAGCACGTGAAAGCGCGCTCTCGCTGCGAGAACTATAGTCGTCGGCTCAGCTGACAACGAGTGGAGACAAGAGCTGGCCAAGCGCCCAGCATCGTCAATGGGAGAAGGAGAGACAAGAACTGGCCACTCGCGCATGGGATTTCGTCGCGCGCGTGAGTAAGTCGCGGAGCTGCCGACGTCACGGTGACGTCTCCGCCGCGCGCCACAGCCCCATGATGAAGGTGACGTCAGTGAACGCTCGCCGTGACCAAAGTTACTTGCCCTGCTTGTAGAATACTATATGTATGTGTGACGGAGTGTGTGTGTGTTTCTAGGCGGGAGCAAGAGGGCTGGGTGTGAGTGAGTTTTGCCTCAAAGTGTGAAGGAGAGAGTGGCGAATGTGCGAAAAGAAGGGCAACCGTAGTGGGCAGGCGTGTGTGATGGAGATGTAGAAGGGGAATCAGCTTGGAGTGTGAGAGAGAGCGAGGGTGAAATGCATGTGCGTGGGAGAGAAATACATGCGTCTGTTTGAGAGAGATTGGCGAGTGCGTGAAGAGAGAACACGGGGACCGAGTGTGACTGCTCCTCAGCGTGTGAGATAGAGCAGTGAGTGAATATATACTTGATTAATAAATACGATCTAGTGACAATGATTTATTAAGAAAGTAAAGTTGTAACGTGTGTGTGTGTGTGTGTGTGTGTCCATCCATCCATCCATCCCTCCCTCCCTCCCTTTCAACCTGCAGAGCTGGGTGTTGGGGAGGGGAATGTGGGCCGGCTTATAAAGTAGTTGGCGTTTTTTAGGGAAAGGGAAAACTGGGATTCGAATATGAATGGGGTCCAGGAGAGGGGGAGAATGGTGGATTACATCTTAATTGCTTTGACCACGGGCACTGACATATGTTTTCACGCCCTCCTCCAAAGCAGCACCCTCTGACCCTCACACACCCTCACTCACCCTCACCCACCATCACTCACCCTCACACACCCTCACCCTCACACACCCTCACCCTCACACACGCTCACTCACCCTCACACACCCTCACTCGCCCTTACAGCCTCACACCCCTCACCCTCACAACCCTCTCACCCTCACACCCTCACCCTCAAACACCATTTCACTCAGGAACACCACCGCATCACTCAGGGACACCACCACATCACTCAGAGACACCACTCAAGGGTACCACCACGTCACTCAGGGACACCACCACATCACTCGGGGACACCACCACATCAGCTAACCATTCACAAACAATGTTTATATACCAATTGCAAATAAAAATAAAAAAAGGTTAATGCAAAGCATTGTCATTTACAATGCCAGTAACTCAAACTTTAATGCTGCGCCCCCTATTGCGTTGTAAATGCTTGTTTATTGACTGTTTGGTTCGTGCGTGTTAGTATGTATGAGTGTATGTGTATTTGTGAGTGAGTCTCCCGAAAGGGGGGGGGGGGGGGGTACGAGTGTCTGCATGTGAATGCATGAGTGTAAGTGAGTGTGTATGCGTGTGCGCCCCTTCTCGGTTGTACTGAACGGCACTCGCTGCCTGCCTCTCTGCCTCAGCCCTCCCCCTGCTCCCGGGCTACTGGGGAAGGCCAAAAGAGGGCGACCAGGAACCGATCCTGCACCCGGAGCAGCCCAGCAGCAGCAGAAGAAAACCCTGCGCTGGGGGGTGGGTCCCCTGTCCCCTGTCCCCTGTCCTATCTTGGGGCAAAGGGTTTCATCTTTTTTGACCCAGTGTAAAGTTCAGCCGAATTTTCAATTTCCGAATGGAAAGTTATGGACCCTGCGTGTTGTGGACTTGATGGCGTTTTCTTTTTGAAGAAAGATACAATAAAAGAATAGAAGAAATGCCCCCACCCCCAAAAAACAGAAGAAGAAAAAACCAGAAGTGCCTCTAGCGAGAAGCAAAATGCCTACAGCACCTGGTATTCCCAGGCGGTCTCCCATCCAAGTACTAACCAGGCCCGACCCTGCTTAGCTTCCGAGATCGGACGAGATCGGGCGCATTCAGGGTGGTATGGCCGTAGGCACGAGAGCCTGCCGGTGCAGGCCTCTTGTGCTGAGCCAGCCCCTGTCACGTCACCAGGCTCCCTTCCAGTGCATTTAAACACTTCCAGTCCCTTTAAACACCTGCCCTCCCTTTCAAAGTTCCTGCACACGGCCAAGCACGGCCATCTCTCGCGCTTGCTGAAGCTGGGACCGCCCTTCTAAAGAAAGGGGCCGGCACTAGCAGCAGCAGCAGCACCAGCACACCAGCAGCCTGGCCTTTTCATTTAACAAGCGCCTAGCCTTGCTTCGCACTGGCCTCCAGGCACTTCTTGCTTTGCACTGAGCGAGTGAGGTGAGGGCCCGAGTAGTCCAGGGCCCTTCAGGTCACCCGCCTGGCTCTCTGCCTCAGCAGCCCCCTGCTCGCTCCCAGCCGAGAGAGGGGGGCCCGGAACCGGGGCCGGCGCTGCCCATCATCAGCAGCAGCAGCTTGCAGCAGCTCCCCACTGGGAGCCCTCTGTCCTAGGGCAAAGCTTTTCTTCCTTTTCTTTCAGTTTTCGAGTTTACAGTTAAGGGCCAGGCATATTGTAAACTCCATGCCGGATTTTGTATAAAATACATGAAAAAAAAAAGAAGGAAAAAAAAGCGGAGAGGAGAGGAGGAGAGCAGAATATGTTTTTTCTTTTTTTTTTTAAAAGTGCTCTTAGCGAGTTAGATTAGGTGTGATTGTGCAAGGGCCGAGCTTGGTGTCAGCGAGTGGCAACATACCTACAGGTATGGCCGTAGGCATGAGAGGCTGCCGCTTCAGGTCTCTTGTGCTGGCAACCCCCTCCACTCTGGAACCTGCTGCACTGCACCTCACTTGCACGCTTCACTCCAACAACCCTTGGCAAGCTTGCTACAGATAGCCAAATCTTCCTCCAGCCTTGCACTCGCTTCTTTTCCAATCACACACTGGCTCCGACCTCCCTTCAGGTGCCAGCCGGAGAGCTAGCAAAGCCGCAGCCTGGGCTTTTCACGTTGGGGCACATTTACAATAACTGGCGCATCCCTGCATATCGGCAGCAGGGATGCGCCAGTTATCACGGCTGCGCCACCATGGATGCGCCGCACCATGGGGCAAAAATGGACAGATGCGTGACGCATCTGCTGCCGTAAAGGCGGCGCATTGCTGGAGTTGCGTCGCAGGCGCGACGCAGCTCCAGCAAGGCTCGGGGGTGCCCTATCCTTGAAATGCTGCGTCAAACCTTACGCCTGCTTCAAGCAGGCGCAGGGTTTTGACGCAGCATGGCCTTAAAAGTAGCTGACTGAAATCTTGTCGATTTCACTCAGCCACTTTTGGGAGGCGTTCTTGCGCCGTAACGCCTACATGTGGTGCAGGGCTTTACAACGTGATGCATCTCCCAGATGCGTCACGTTGTAAATACCCCGCAGAGTGGCGCTGGCTTTGCGCCGCCACTGCGTCGCAACGGCGGTGTAAAAGAGGCGCAAGGGGCTTGTAAAACTGCCCCCAAGTGCCTAGCCTTGCTTTGCACTGGCCTCTAAGGCACTCTATCAGGCCACTGCTCTATGTGGCAGCGCCTGCCGGGCTACCGCTCTTCAACTCTGGCTCGCCCGCAGAAACATTGGAGTGACACTTTTTTTTCTGTGCAGCTCTGGCTGCAAGTTTCCTTTTCCTATTTATCCGGGACAGAGGCCTGATATGCACATCACATCCATGTCCAGGGCCCGCCCCAGTGTGCATAGAGAAGAGAGACTCAGAGGAGGGACTGAGTGCTGCCTGGGTGAAGGGTCCTCCTTGTAAGCGGCCTGACTTCAGCAGCCGCCCCTCCTTAAGGGCAGTGAGGCCCTGCCCCGCCCTTTTTGGAGAAAAAGATTGCACGTCAGGCTGAAGAAAGGACAGCTAGACAAACACTCTTTATGTTCAGGCCAGGCAGCCAGGAGCTGAACATGCGCTAAATGCACAGGCTCCCGGCTGCCTAAGCTGAAGTTTGCTGGGCTGAGGACGGCACAGCTCCGGTGGGCCTGACCTCCTCAGCTCAGCAAATGTCCTGGAGGCCCTCCCCCTCGTGACAAGGGAGAGCGTCCGTGATAGCCTCGTAGCGGGGCGCTTCGTTTTTAAGCCCTGAAGTGCCAACGGCCGAGTGTCTGTCGCTGACTCTGTCCCCCATCCTGCTCTGTGACCAGTGAGGGACTGCTGCCTCCCCTCATTGGCTGACCAAGGTAGCAGTCCCAACCCTCCTGGCAGCTCCCCGAGCCCTGCAGCAGCAGTTGAGTGTCGCTTTTTAGGTCTCGTCTGCGAAAAGCACGTGAAAGCGCGCTCTCGCTGCGAGAACTATAGTCGTCGGCTCAGCTGACAACGAGTGGAGACAAGAGCTGGCCAAGCGCCCAGCATCGTCAATGGGAGAAGGAGAGACAAGAACTGGCCACTCGCGCATGGGATTTCGTCGCGCGCGTGAGTAAGTCGCGGAGCTGCCGACGTGCACGCTCACGGTGACGTCTCCGCCGCGCGCCACAGCCCCATGATGAAGGTGACGTCAGTGAACGCTCGCCGTGACCAAAGTTACTTGCCCTGCTTGTAGAATACTATATGTATGTGTGACGGAGTGTGTGTGTGTTTCTAGGCGGGAGCAAGAGGGCTGGGTGTGAGTGAGTTTTGCCTCAAAGTGTGAAGGAGAGAGTGGCGAATGTGCGAAAAGAAGGGCAACCGTAGTGGGCAGGCGTGTGTGATGGAGATGTAGAAGGGGAATCAGCTTGGAGTGTGAGAGAGAGCGAGGGTGAAATGCATGTGCGTGGGAGAGAAATACATGCGTCTGTTTGAGAGAGATTGGCGAGTGCGTGAAGAGAGAACACGGGGACCGAGTGTGACTGCTCCTCAGCGTGTGAGATAGAGCAGTGAGTGAATATATACTTGATTAATAAATACGATCTAGTGACAATGATTTATTAAGAAAGTAAAGTTGTAACGTGTGTGTGTGTGTGTGTGTGTGTCCATCCATCCATCCATCCCTCCCTCCCTCCCTTTCAACCTGCAGAGCTGGGTGTTGGGGAGGGGAATGTGGGCCGGCTTATAAAGTAGTTGGCGTTTTTTAGGGAAAGGGAAAACTGGGATTCGAATATGAATGGGGTCCAGGAGAGGGGGAGAATGGTGGATTACATCTTAATTGCTTTGACCACGGGCACTGACATATGTTTTCACGCCCTCCTCCAAAGCAGCACCCTCTGACCCTCACACACCCTCACTCACCCTCACCCACCATCACTCACCCTCACACACCCTCACCCTCACACACCCTCACCCTCACACACGCTCACTCACCCTCACACACCCTCACTCGCCCTTACAGCCTCACACCCCTCACCCTCACAACCCTCTCACCCTCACACCCTCACCCTCAAACACCATTTCACTCAGGAACACCACCGCATCACTCAGGGACACCACCACATCACTCAGAGACACCACTCAAGGGTACCACCACGTCACTCAGGGACACCACCACATCACTCGGGGACACCACCACATCAGCTAACCATTCACAAACAATGTTTATATACCAATTGCAAATAAAAATAAAAAAAGGTTAATGCAAAGCATTGTCATTTACAATGCCAGTAACTCAAACTTTAATGCTGCGCCCCCTATTGCGTTGTAAATGCTTGTTTATTGACTGTTTGGTTCGTGCGTGTTAGTATGTATGAGTGTATGTGTATTTGTGAGTGAGTCTCCCGAAAGGGGGGGGGGGGGTACGAGTGTCTGCATGTGAATGCATGAGTGTGAGTGTGTATGCGTGTGCGCCCCTTCTCGGTTGTACTGAACGGCACTCGCTGCCTGCCTCTCTGCCTCAGCCCTCCCCCTGCTCCCGGGCTACTGGGGAAGGCCAAAAGAGGGCGACCAGGAACCGATCCTGCACCCGGAGCAGCCCAGCAGCAGCAGAAGAAAACCCTGCGCTGGGGGGTGGGTCCCCTGTCCCCTGTCCCCTGTCCTATCTTGGGGCAAAGGGTTTCATCTTTTTTGACCCAGTGTAAAGTTCAGCCGAATTTTCAATTTCCGAATGGAAAGTTATGGACCCTGCGTGTTGTGGACTTGATGGCGTTTTCTTTTTGAAGAAAGATACAATAAAAGAATAGAAGAAATGCCCCCACCCCCAAAAAACAGAAGAAGAAAAAACCAGAAGTGCCTCTAGCGAGAAGCAAAATGCCTACAGCACCTGGTATTCCCAGGCGGTCTCCCATCCAAGTACTAACCAGGCCCGACCCTGCTTAGCTTCCGAGATCGGACGAGATCGGGCGCATTCAGGGTGGTATGGCCGTAGGCACGAGAGCCTGCCGGTGCAGGCCTCTTGTGCTGAGCCAGCCCCTGTCACGTCACCAGGCTCCCTTCCAGTGCATTTAAACACTTCCAGTCCCTTTAAACACCTGCCCTCCCTTTCAAAGTTCCTGCACACGGCCAAGCACGGCCATCTCTCGCGCTTGCTGAAGCTGGGACCGCCCTTCTAAAGAAAGGGGCCGGCACTAGCAGCAGCAGCAGCACCAGCACACCAGCAGCCTGGCCTTTTCATTTAACAAGCGCCTAGCCTTGCTTCGCACTGGCCTCCAGGCACTTCTTGCTTTGCACTGAGCGAGTGAGGTGAGGGCCCGAGTAGTCCAGGGCCCTTCAGGTCACCCGCCTGGCTCTCTGCCTCAGCAGCCCCCTGCTCGCTCCCAGCCGAGAGAGGGGGGCCCGGAACCGGGGCCGGCGCTGCCCATCATCAGCAGCAGCAGCTTGCAGCAGCTCCCCACTGGGAGCCCTCTGTCCTAGGGCAAAGCTTTTCTTCCTTTTCTTTCAGTTTTCGAGTTTACAGTTAAGGGCCAGGCATATTGTAAACTCCATGCCGGATTTTGTATAAAATACATGAAAAAAAAAAGAAGGAAAAAAAAGCGGAGAGGAGAGGAGGAGAGCAGAATATGTTTTTTCTTTTTTTTTTTAAAAGTGCTCTTAGCGAGTTAGATTAGGTGTGATTGTGCAAGGGCCGAGCTTGGTGTCAGCGAGTGGCAACATACCTACAGGTATGGCCGTAGGCATGAGAGGCTGCCGCTTCAGGTCTCTTGTGCTGGCAACCCCCTCCACTCTGGAACCTGCTGCACTGCACCTCACTTGCACGCTTCACTCCAACAACCCTTGGCAAGCTTGCTACAGATAGCCAAATCTTCCTCCAGCCTTGCACTCGCTTCTTTTCCAATCACACACTGGCTCCGACCTCCCTTCAGGTGCCAGCCGGAGAGCTAGCAAAGCCGCAGCCTGGGCTTTTCACGTTGGGGCACATTTACAATAACTGGCGCATCCCTGCATATCGGCAGCAGGGATGCGCCAGTTATTGTGCGTCACGGCTGCGCCACCATGGATGCGCCGCACCATGGGGCAAAAATGGACAGATGCGTGACGCATCTGCTGCCGTAAAGGCGGCGCATTGCTGGAGTTGCGTCGCAGGCGCGACGCAGCTCCAGCAAGGCTCGGGGGTGCCCTATCCTTGAAATGCTGCGTCAAACCTTACGCCTGCTTCAAGCAGGCGCAGGGTTTTGACGCAGCATGGCCTTAAAAGTAGCTGACTGAAATCTTGTCGATTTCACTCAGCCACTTTTGGGAGGCGTTCTTGCGCCGTAACGCCTACATGTGGTGCAGGGCTTTACAACGTGATGCATCTCCCAGATGCGTCACGTTGTAAATACCCCGCAGAGTGGCGCTGGCTTTGCGCCGCCACTGCGTCGCAACGGCGGTGTAAAAGAGGCGCAAGGGGCTTGTAAAACTGCCCCCAAGTGCCTAGCCTTGCTTTGCACTGGCCTCTAAGGCACTCTATCAGGCCACTGCTCTATGTGGCAGCGCCTGCCGGGCTACCGCTCTTCAACTCTGGCTCGCCCGCAGAAACATTGGAGTGACACTTTTTTTTCTGTGCAGCTCTGGCTGCAAGTTTCCTTTTCCTATTTATCCGGGACAGAGGCCTGATATGCACATCACATCCATGTCCAGGGCCCGCCCCAGTGTGCATAGAGAAGAGAGACTCAGAGGAGGGACTGAGTGCTGCCTGGGTGAAGGGTCCTCCTTGTAAGCGGCCTGACTTCAGCAGCCGCCCCTCCTTAAGGGCAGTGAGGCCCTGCCCCGCCCTTTTTGGAGAAAAAGATTGCACGTCAGGCTGAAGAAAGGACAGCTAGACAAACACTCTTTATGTTCAGGCCAGGCAGCCAGGAGCTGAACATGCGCTAAATGCACAGGCTCCCGGCTGCCTAAGCTGAAGTTTGCTGGGCTGAGGACGGCACAGCTCCGGTGGGCCTGACCTCCTCAGCTCAGCAAATGTCCTGGAGGCCCTCCCCCTCGTGACAAGGGAGAGCGTCCGTGATAGCCTCGTAGCGGGGCGCTTCGTTTTTAAGCCCTGAAGTGCCAACGGCCGAGTGTCTGTCGCTGACTCTGTCCCCCATCCTGCTCTGTGACCAGTGAGGGACTGCTGCCTCCCCTCATTGGCTGACCAAGGTAGCAGTCCCAACCCTCCTGGCAGCTCCCCGAGCCCTGCAGCAGCAGTTGAGTGTCGCTTTTTAGGTCTCGTCTGCGAAAAGCACGTGAAAGCGCGCTCTCGCTGCGAGAACTATAGTCGTCGGCTCAGCTGACAACGAGTGGAGACAAGAGCTGGCCAAGCGCCCAGCATCGTCAATGGGAGAAGGAGAGACAAGAACTGGCCACTCGCGCATGGGATTTCGTCGCGCGCGTGAGTAAGTCGCGGAGCTGCCGACGTGCACGCTCACGGTGACGTCTCCGCCGCGCGCCACAGCCCCATGATGAAGGTGACGTCAGTGAACGCTCGCCGTGACCAAAGTTACTTGCCCTGCTTGTAGAATACTATATGTATGTGTGACGGAGTGTGTGTGTGTTTCTAGGCGGGAGCAAGAGGGCTGGGTGTGAGTGAGTTTTGCCTCAAAGTGTGAAGGAGAGAGTGGCGAATGTGCGAAAAGAAGGGCAACCGTAGTGGGCAGGCGTGTGTGATGGAGATGTAGAAGGGGAATCAGCTTGGAGTGTGAGAGAGAGCGAGGGTGAAATGCATGTGCGTGGGAGAGAAATACATGCGTCTGTTTGAGAGAGATTGGCGAGTGCGTGAAGAGAGAACACGGGGACCGAGTGTGACTGCTCCTCAGCGTGTGAGATAGAGCAGTGAGTGAATATATACTTGATTAATAAATACGATCTAGTGACAATGATTTATTAAGAAAGTAAAGTTGTAACGTGTGTGTGTGTGTGTGTGTGTGTCCATCCATCCATCCATCCCTCCCTCCCTCCCTTTCAACCTGCAGAGCTGGGTGTTGGGGAGGGGAATGTGGGCCGGCTTATAAAGTAGTTGGCGTTTTTTAGGGAAAGGGAAAACTGGGATTCGAATATGAATGGGGTCCAGGAGAGGGGGAGAATGGTGGATTACATCTTAATTGCTTTGACCACGGGCACTGACATATGTTTTCACGCCCTCCTCCAAAGCAGCACCCTCTGACCCTCACACACCCTCACTCACCCTCACCCACCATCACTCACCCTCACACACCCTCACCCTCACACACCCTCACCCTCACACACGCTCACTCACCCTCACACACCCTCACTCGCCCTTACAGCCTCACACCCCTCACCCTCACAACCCTCTCACCCTCACACCCTCACCCTCAAACACCATTTCACTCAGGAACACCACCGCATCACTCAGGGACACCACCACATCACTCAGAGACACCACTCAAGGGTACCACCACGTCACTCAGGGACACCACCACATCACTCGGGGACACCACCACATCAGCTAACCATTCACAAACAATGTTTATATACCAATTGCAAATAAAAATAAAAAAAGGTTAATGCAAAGCATTGTCATTTACAATGCCAGTAACTCAAACTTTAATGCTGCGCCCCCTATTGCGTTGTAAATGCTTGTTTATTGACTGTTTGGTTCGTGCGTGTTAGTATGTATGAGTGTATGTGTATTTGTGAGTGAGTCTCCCGAAAGGGGGGGGGGGGGGGGTACGAGTGTCTGCATGTGAATGCATGAGTGTAAGTGAGTGTGTATGCGTGTGCGCCCCTTCTCGGTTGTACTGAACGGCACTCGCTGCCTGCCTCTCTGCCTCAGCCCTCCCCCTGCTCCCGGGCTACTGGGGAAGGCCAAAAGAGGGCGACCAGGAACCGATCCTGCACCCGGAGCAGCCCAGCAGCAGCAGAAGAAAACCCTGCGCTGGGGGGTGGGTCCCCTGTCCCCTGTCCCCTGTCCTATCTTGGGGCAAAGGGTTTCATCTTTTTTGACCCAGTGTAAAGTTCAGCCGAATTTTCAATTTCCGAATGGAAAGTTATGGACCCTGCGTGTTGTGGACTTGATGGCGTTTTCTTTTTGAAGAAAGATACAATAAAAGAATAGAAGAAATGCCCCCACCCCCAAAAAACAGAAGAAGAAAAAACCAGAAGTGCCTCTAGCGAGAAGCAAAATGCCTACAGCACCTGGTATTCCCAGGCGGTCTCCCATCCAAGTACTAACCAGGCCCGACCCTGCTTAGCTTCCGAGATCGGACGAGATCGGGCGCATTCAGGGTGGTATGGCCGTAGGCACGAGAGCCTGCCGGTGCAGGCCTCTTGTGCTGAGCCAGCCCCTGTCACGTCACCAGGCTCCCTTCCAGTGCATTTAAACACTTCCAGTCCCTTTAAACACCTGCCCTCCCTTTCAAAGTTCCTGCACACGGCCAAGCACGGCCATCTCTCGCGCTTGCTGAAGCTGGGACCGCCCTTCTAAAGAAAGGGGCCGGCACTAGCAGCAGCAGCAGCACCAGCACACCAGCAGCCTGGCCTTTTCATTTAACAAGCGCCTAGCCTTGCTTCGCACTGGCCTCCAGGCACTTCTTGCTTTGCACTGAGCGAGTGAGGTGAGGGCCCGAGTAGTCCAGGGCCCTTCAGGTCACCCGCCTGGCTCTCTGCCTCAGCAGCCCCCTGCTCGCTCCCAGCCGAGAGAGGGGGGCCCGGAACCGGGGCCGGCGCTGCCCATCATCAGCAGCAGCAGCTTGCAGCAGCTCCCCACTGGGAGCCCTCTGTCCTAGGGCAAAGCTTTTCTTCCTTTTCTTTCAGTTTTCGAGTTTACAGTTAAGGGCCAGGCATATTGTAAACTCCATGCCGGATTTTGTATAAAATACATGAAAAAAAAAAGAAGGAAAAAAAAGCGGAGAGGAGAGGAGGAGAGCAGAATATGTTTTTTCTTTTTTTTTTTAAAAGTGCTCTTAGCGAGTTAGATTAGGTGTGATTGTGCAAGGGCCGAGCTTGGTGTCAGCGAGTGGCAACATACCTACAGGTATGGCCGTAGGCATGAGAGGCTGCCGCTTCAGGTCTCTTGTGCTGGCAACCCCCTCCACTCTGGAACCTGCTGCACTGCACCTCACTTGCACGCTTCACTCCAACAACCCTTGGCAAGCTTGCTACAGATAGCCAAATCTTCCTCCAGCCTTGCACTCGCTTCTTTTCCAATCACACACTGGCTCCGACCTCCCTTCAGGTGCCAGCCGGAGAGCTAGCAAAGCCGCAGCCTGGGCTTTTCACGTTGGGGCACATTTACAATAACTGGCGCATCCCTGCATATCGGCAGCAGGGATGCGCCAGTTATTGTGCGTCACGGCTGCGCCACCATGGATGCGCCGCACCATGGGGCAAAAATGGACAGATGCGTGACGCATCTGCTGCCGTAAAGGCGGCGCATTGCTGGAGTTGCGTCGCAGGCGCGACGCAGCTCCAGCAAGGCTCGGGGGTGCCCTATCCTTGAAATGCTGCGTCAAACCTTACGCCTGCTTCAAGCAGGCGCAGGGTTTTGACGCAGCATGGCCTTAAAAGTAGCTGACTGAAATCTTGTCGATTTCACTCAGCCACTTTTGGGAGGCGTTCTTGCGCCGTAACGCCTACATGTGGTGCAGGGCTTTACAACGTGATGCATCTCCCAGATGCGTCACGTTGTAAATACCCCGCAGAGTGGCGCTGGCTTTGCGCCGCCACTGCGTCGCAACGGCGGTGTAAAAGAGGCGCAAGGGGCTTGTAAAACTGCCCCCAAGTGCCTAGCCTTGCTTTGCACTGGCCTCTAAGGCACTCTATCAGGCCACTGCTCTATGTGGCAGCGCCTGCCGGGCTACCGCTCTTCAACTCTGGCTCGCCCGCAGAAACATTGGAGTGACACTTTTTTTTCTGTGCAGCTCTGGCTGCAAGTTTCCTTTTCCTATTTATCCGGGACAGAGGCCTGATATGCACATCACATCCATGTCCAGGGCCCGCCCCAGTGTGCATAGAGAAGAGAGACTCAGAGGAGGGACTGAGTGCTGCCTGGGTGAAGGGTCCTCCTTGTAAGCGGCCTGACTTCAGCAGCCGCCCCTCCTTAAGGGCAGTGAGGCCCTGCCCCGCCCTTTTTGGAGAAAAAGATTGCACGTCAGGCTGAAGAAAGGACAGCTAGACAAACACTCTTTATGTTCAGGCCAGGCAGCCAGGAGCTGAACATGCGCTAAATGCACAGGCTCCCGGCTGCCTAAGCTGAAGTTTGCTGGGCTGAGGACGGCACAGCTCCGGTGGGCCTGACCTCCTCAGCTCAGCAAATGTCCTGGAGGCCCTCCCCCTCGTGACAAGGGAGAGCGTCCGTGATAGCCTCGTAGCGGGGCGCTTCGTTTTTAAGCCCTGAAGTGCCAACGGCCGAGTGTCTGTCGCTGACTCTGTCCCCCATCCTGCTCTGTGACCAGTGAGGGACTGCTGCCTCCCCTCATTGGCTGACCAAGGTAGCAGTCCCAACCCTCCTGGCAGCTCCCCGAGCCCTGCAGCAGCAGTTGAGTGTCGCTTTTTAGGTCTCGTCTGCGAAAAGCACGTGAAAGCGCGCTCTCGCTGCGAGAACTATAGTCGTCGGCTCAGCTGACAACGAGTGGAGACAAGAGCTGGCCAAGCGCCCAGCATCGTCAATGGGAGAAGGAGAGACAAGAACTGGCCACTCGCGCATGGGATTTCGTCGCGCGCGTGAGTAAGTCGCGGAGCTGCCGACGTGCACGCTCACGGTGACGTCTCCGCCGCGCGCCACAGCCCCATGATGAAGGTGACGTCAGTGAACGCTCGCCGTGACCAAAGTTACTTGCCCTGCTTGTAGAATACTATATGTATGTGTGACGGAGTGTGTGTGTGTTTCTAGGCGGGAGCAAGAGGGCTGGGTGTGAGTGAGTTTTGCCTCAAAGTGTGAAGGAGAGAGTGGCGAATGTGCGAAAAGAAGGGCAACCGTAGTGGGCAGGCGTGTGTGATGGAGATGTAGAAGGGGAATCAGCTTGGAGTGTGAGAGAGAGCGAGGGTGAAATGCATGTGCGTGGGAGAGAAATACATGCGTCTGTTTGAGAGAGATTGGCGAGTGCGTGAAGAGAGAACACGGGGACCGAGTGTGACTGCTCCTCAGCGTGTGAGATAGAGCAGTGAGTGAATATATACTTGATTAATAAATACGATCTAGTGACAATGATTTATTAAGAAAGTAAAGTTGTAACGTGTGTGTGTGTGTGTGTGTGTGTCCATCCATCCATCCATCCCTCCCTCCCTCCCTTTCAACCTGCAGAGCTGGGTGTTGGGGAGGGGAATGTGGGCCGGCTTATAAAGTAGTTGGCGTTTTTTAGGGAAAGGGAAAACTGGGATTCGAATATGAATGGGGTCCAGGAGAGGGGGAGAATGGTGGATTACATCTTAATTGCTTTGACCACGGGCACTGACATATGTTTTCACGCCCTCCTCCAAAGCAGCACCCTCTGACCCTCACACACCCTCACTCACCCTCACCCACCATCACTCACCCTCACACACCCTCACCCTCACACACCCTCACCCTCACACACGCTCACTCACCCTCACACACCCTCACTCGCCCTTACAGCCTCACACCCCTCACCCTCACAACCCTCTCACCCTCACACCCTCACCCTCAAACACCATTTCACTCAGGAACACCACCGCATCACTCAGGGACACCACCACATCACTCAGAGACACCACTCAAGGGTACCACCACGTCACTCAGGGACACCACCACATCACTCGGGGACACCACCACATCAGCTAACCATTCACAAACAATGTTTATATACCAATTGCAAATAAAAATAAAAAAAGGTTAATGCAAAGCATTGTCATTTACAATGCCAGTAACTCAAACTTTAATGCTGCGCCCCCTATTGCGTTGTAAATGCTTGTTTATTGACTGTTTGGTTCGTGCGTGTTAGTATGTATGAGTGTATGTGTATTTGTGAGTGAGTCTCCCGAAAGGGGGGGGGGGGGGGGGTACGAGTGTCTGCATGTGAATGCATGAGTGTAAGTGAGTGTGTATGCGTGTGCGCCCCTTCTCGGTTGTACTGAACGGCACTCGCTGCCTGCCTCTCTGCCTCAGCCCTCCCCCTGCTCCCGGGCTACTGGGGAAGGCCAAAAGAGGGCGACCAGGAACCGATCCTGCACCCGGAGCAGCCCAGCAGCAGCAGAAGAAAACCCTGCGCTGGGGGGTGGGTCCCCTGTCCCCTGTCCCCTGTCCTATCTTGGGGCAAAGGGTTTCATCTTTTTTGACCCAGTGTAAAGTTCAGCCGAATTTTCAATTTCCGAATGGAAAGTTATGGACCCTGCGTGTTGTGGACTTGATGGCGTTTTCTTTTTGAAGAAAGATACAATAAAAGAATAGAAGAAATGCCCCCACCCCCAAAAAACAGAAGAAGAAAAAACCAGAAGTGCCTCTAGCGAGAAGCAAAATGCCTACAGCACCTGGTATTCCCAGGCGGTCTCCCATCCAAGTACTAACCAGGCCCGACCCTGCTTAGCTTCCGAGATCGGACGAGATCGGGCGCATTCAGGGTGGTATGGCCGTAGGCACGAGAGCCTGCCGGTGCAGGCCTCTTGTGCTGAGCCAGCCCCTGTCACGTCACCAGGCTCCCTTCCAGTGCATTTAAACACTTCCAGTCCCTTTAAACACCTGCCCTCCCTTTCAAAGTTCCTGCACACGGCCAAGCACGGCCATCTCTCGCGCTTGCTGAAGCTGGGACCGCCCTTCTAAAGAAAGGGGCCGGCACTAGCAGCAGCAGCAGCACCAGCACACCAGCAGCCTGGCCTTTTCATTTAACAAGCGCCTAGCCTTGCTTCGCACTGGCCTCCAGGCACTTCTTGCTTTGCACTGAGCGAGTGAGGTGAGGGCCCGAGTAGTCCAGGGCCCTTCAGGTCACCCGCCTGGCTCTCTGCCTCAGCAGCCCCCTGCTCGCTCCCAGCCGAGAGAGGGGGGCCCGGAACCGGGGCCGGCGCTGCCCATCATCAGCAGCAGCAGCTTGCAGCAGCTCCCCACTGGGAGCCCTCTGTCCTAGGGCAAAGCTTTTCTTCCTTTTCTTTCAGTTTTCGAGTTTACAGTTAAGGGCCAGGCATATTGTAAACTCCATGCCGGATTTTGTATAAAATACATGAAAAAAAAAAGAAGGAAAAAAAAGCGGAGAGGAGAGGAGGAGAGCAGAATATGTTTTTTCTTTTTTTTTTTAAAAGTGCTCTTAGCGAGTTAGATTAGGTGTGATTGTGCAAGGGCCGAGCTTGGTGTCAGCGAGTGGCAACATACCTACAGGTATGGCCGTAGGCATGAGAGGCTGCCGCTTCAGGTCTCTTGTGCTGGCAACCCCCTCCACTCTGGAACCTGCTGCACTGCACCTCACTTGCACGCTTCACTCCAACAACCCTTGGCAAGCTTGCTACAGATAGCCAAATCTTCCTCCAGCCTTGCACTCGCTTCTTTTCCAATCACACACTGGCTCCGACCTCCCTTCAGGTGCCAGCCGGAGAGCTAGCAAAGCCGCAGCCTGGGCTTTTCACGTTGGGGCACATTTACAATAACTGGCGCATCCCTGCATATCGGCAGCAGGGATGCGCCAGTTATTGTGCGTCACGGCTGCGCCACCATGGATGCGCCGCACCATGGGGCAAAAATGGACAGATGCGTGACGCATCTGCTGCCGTAAAGGCGGCGCATTGCTGGAGTTGCGTCGCAGGCGCGACGCAGCTCCAGCAAGGCTCGGGGGTGCCCTATCCTTGAAATGCTGCGTCAAACCTTACGCCTGCTTCAAGCAGGCGTAGGGTTTTGACGCAGCATGGCCTTAAAAGTAGCTGACTGAAATCTTGTCGATTTCACTCAGCCACTTTTGGGAGGCGTTCTTGCGCCGTAACGCCTACATGTGGTGCAGGGCTTTACAACGTGATGCATCTCCCAGATGCGTCACGTTGTAAATACCCCGCAGAGTGGCGCTGGCTTTGCGCCGCCACTGCGTCGCAACGGCGGTGTAAAAGAGGCGCAAGGGGCTTGTAAAACTGCCCCCAAGTGCCTAGCCTTGCTTTGCACTGGCCTCTAAGGCACTCTATCAGGCCACTGCTCTATGTGGCAGCGCCTGCCGGGCTACCGCTCTTCAACTCTGGCTCGCCCGCAGAAACATTGGAGTGACACTTTTTTTTCTGTGCAGCTCTGGCTGCAAGTTTCCTTTTCCTATTTATCCGGGACAGAGGCCTGATATGCACATCACATCCATGTCCAGGGCCCGCCCCAGTGTGCATAGAGAAGAGAGACTCAGAGGAGGGACTGAGTGCTGCCTGGGTGAAGGGTCCTCCTTGTAAGCGGCCTGACTTCAGCAGCCGCCCCTCCTTAAGGGCAGTGAGGCCCTGCCCCGCCCTTTTTGGAGAAAAAGATTGCACGTCAGGCTGAAGAAAGGACAGCTAGACAAACACTCTTTATGTTCAGGCCAGGCAGCCAGGAGCTGAACATGCGCTAAATGCACAGGCTCCCGGCTGCCTAAGCTGAAGTTTGCTGGGCTGAGGACGGCACAGCTCCGGTGGGCCTGACCTCCTCAGCTCAGCAAATGTCCTGGAGGCCCTCCCCCTCGTGACAAGGGAGAGCGTCCGTGATAGCCTCGTAGCGGGGCGCTTCGTTTTTAAGCCCTGAAGTGCCAACGGCCGAGTGTCTGTCGCTGACTCTGTCCCCCATCCTGCTCTGTGACCAGTGAGGGACTGCTGCCTCCCCTCATTGGCTGACCAAGGTAGCAGTCCCAACCCTCCTGGCAGCTCCCCGAGCCCTGCAGCAGCAGTTGAGTGTCGCTTTTTAGGTCTCGTCTGCGAAAAGCACGTGAAAGCGCGCTCTCGCTGCGAGAACTATAGTCGTCGGCTCAGCTGACAACGAGTGGAGACAAGAGCTGGCCAAGCGCCCAGCATCGTCAATGGGAGAAGGAGAGACAAGAACTGGCCACTCGCGCATGGGATTTCGTCGCGCGCGTGAGTAAGTCGCGGAGCTGCCGACGTGCACGCTCACGGTGACGTCTCCGCCGCGCGCCACAGCCCCATGATGAAGGTGACGTCAGTGAACGCTCGCCGTGACCAAAGTTACTTGCCCTGCTTGTAGAATACTATATGTATGTGTGACGGAGTGTGTGTGTGTTTCTAGGCGGGAGCAAGAGGGCTGGGTGTGAGTGAGTTTTGCCTCAAAGTGTGAAGGAGAGAGTGGCGAATGTGCGAAAAGAAGGGCAACCGTAGTGGGCAGGCGTGTGTGATGGAGATGTAGAAGGGGAATCAGCTTGGAGTGTGAGAGAGAGCGAGGGTGAAATGCATGTGCGTGGGAGAGAAATACATGCGTCTGTTTGAGAGAGATTGGCGAGTGCGTGAAGAGAGAACACGGGGACCGAGTGTGACTGCTCCTCAGCGTGTGAGATAGAGCAGTGAGTGAATATATACTTGATTAATAAATACGATCTAGTGACAATGATTTATTAAGAAAGTAAAGTTGTAACGTGTGTGTGTGTGTGTGTGTGTGTCCATCCATCCATCCATCCCTCCCTCCCTCCCTTTCAACCTGCAGAGCTGGGTGTTGGGGAGGGGAATGTGGGCCGGCTTATAAAGTAGTTGGCGTTTTTTAGGGAAAGGGAAAACTGGGATTCGAATATGAATGGGGTCCAGGAGAGGGGGAGAATGGTGGATTACATCTTAATTGCTTTGACCACGGGCACTGACATATGTTTTCACGCCCTCCTCCAAAGCAGCACCCTCTGACCCTCACACACCCTCACTCACCCTCACCCACCATCACTCACCCTCACACACCCTCACCCTCACACACCCTCACCCTCACACACGCTCACTCACCCTCACACACCCTCACTCGCCCTTACAGCCTCACACCCCTCACCCTCACAACCCTCTCACCCTCACACCCTCACCCTCAAACACCATTTCACTCAGGAACACCACCGCATCACTCAGGGACACCACCACATCACTCAGAGACACCACTCAAGGGTACCACCACGTCACTCAGGGACACCACCACATCACTCGGGGACACCACCACATCAGCTAACCATTCACAAACAATGTTTATATACCAATTGCAAATAAAAATAAAAAAAGGTTAATGCAAAGCATTGTCATTTACAATGCCAGTAACTCAAACTTTAATGCTGCGCCCCCTATTGCGTTGTAAATGCTTGTTTATTGACTGTTTGGTTCGTGCGTGTTAGTATGTATGAGTGTATGTGTATTTGTGAGTGAGTCTCCCGAAAGGGGGGGGGGGGGTACGAGTGTCTGCATGTGAATGCATGAGTGTGAGTGTGTATGCGTGTGCGCCCCTTCTCGGTTGTACTGAACGGCACTCGCTGCCTGCCTCTCTGCCTCAGCCCTCCCCCTGCTCCCGGGCTACTGGGGAAGGCCAAAAGAGGGCGACCAGGAACCGATCCTGCACCCGGAGCAGCCCAGCAGCAGCAGAAGAAAACCCTGCGCTGGGGGGTGGGTCCCCTGTCCCCTGTCCCCTGTCCTATCTTGGGGCAAAGGGTTTCATCTTTTTTGACCCAGTGTAAAGTTCAGCCGAATTTTCAATTTCCGAATGGAAAGTTATGGACCCTGCGTGTTGTGGACTTGATGGCGTTTTCTTTTTGAAGAAAGATACAATAAAAGAATAGAAGAAATGCCCCCACCCCCAAAAAACAGAAGAAGAAAAAACCAGAAGTGCCTCTAGCGAGAAGCAAAATGCCTACAGCACCTGGTATTCCCAGGCGGTCTCCCATCCAAGTACTAACCAGGCCCGACCCTGCTTAGCTTCCGAGATCGGACGAGATCGGGCGCATTCAGGGTGGTATGGCCGTAGGCACGAGAGCCTGCCGGTGCAGGCCTCTTGTGCTGAGCCAGCCCCTGTCACGTCACCAGGCTCCCTTCCAGTGCATTTAAACACTTCCAGTCCCTTTAAACACCTGCCCTCCCTTTCAAAGTTCCTGCACACGGCCAAGCACGGCCATCTCTCGCGCTTGCTGAAGCTGGGACCGCCCTTCTAAAGAAAGGGGCCGGCACTAGCAGCAGCAGCAGCACCAGCACACCAGCAGCCTGGCCTTTTCATTTAACAAGCGCCTAGCCTTGCTTCGCACTGGCCTCCAGGCACTTCTTGCTTTGCACTGAGCGAGTGAGGTGAGGGCCCGAGTAGTCCAGGGCCCTTCAGGTCACCCGCCTGGCTCTCTGCCTCAGCAGCCCCCTGCTCGCTCCCAGCCGAGAGAGGGGGGCCCGGAACCGGGGCCGGCGCTGCCCATCATCAGCAGCAGCAGCTTGCAGCAGCTCCCCACTGGGAGCCCTCTGTCCTAGGGCAAAGCTTTTCTTCCTTTTCTTTCAGTTTTCGAGTTTACAGTTAAGGGCCAGGCATATTGTAAACTCCATGCCGGATTTTGTATAAAATACATGAAAAAAAAAAGAAGGAAAAAAAAGCGGAGAGGAGAGGAGGAGAGCAGAATATGTTTTTTCTTTTTTTTTTTAAAAGTGCTCTTAGCGAGTTAGATTAGGTGTGATTGTGCAAGGGCCGAGCTTGGTGTCAGCGAGTGGCAACATACCTACAGGTATGGCCGTAGGCATGAGAGGCTGCCGCTTCAGGTCTCTTGTGCTGGCAACCCCCTCCACTCTGGAACCTGCTGCACTGCACCTCACTTGCACGCTTCACTCCAACAACCCTTGGCAAGCTTGCTACAGATAGCCAAATCTTCCTCCAGCCTTGCACTCGCTTCTTTTCCAATCACACACTGGCTCCGACCTCCCTTCAGGTGCCAGCCGGAGAGCTAGCAAAGCCGCAGCCTGGGCTTTTCACGTTGGGGCACATTTACAATAACTGGCGCATCCCTGCATATCGGCAGCAGGGATGCGCCAGTTATTGTGCGTCACGGCTGCGCCACCATGGATGCGCCGCACCATGGGGCAAAAATGGACAGATGCGTGACGCATCTGCTGCCGTAAAGGCGGCGCATTGCTGGAGTTGCGTCGCAGGCGCGACGCAGCTCCAGCAAGGCTCGGGGGTGCCCTATCCTTGAAATGCTGCGTCAAACCTTACGCCTGCTTCAAGCAGGCGCAGGGTTTTGACGCAGCATGGCCTTAAAAGTAGCTGACTGAAATCTTGTCGATTTCACTCAGCCACTTTTGGGAGGCGTTCTTGCGCCGTAACGCCTACATGTGGTGCAGGGCTTTACAACGTGATGCATCTCCCAGATGCGTCACGTTGTAAATACCCCGCAGAGTGGCGCTGGCTTTGCGCCGCCACTGCGTCGCAACGGCGGTGTAAAAGAGGCGCAAGGGGCTTGTAAAACTGCCCCCAAGTGCCTAGCCTTGCTTTGCACTGGCCTCTAAGGCACTCTATCAGGCCACTGCTCTATGTGGCAGCGCCTGCCGGGCTACCGCTCTTCAACTCTGGCTCGCCCGCAGAAACATTGGAGTGACACTTTTTTTTCTGTGCAGCTCTGGCTGCAAGTTTCCTTTTCCTATTTATCCGGGACAGAGGCCTGATATGCACATCACATCCATGTCCAGGGCCCGCCCCAGTGTGCATAGAGAAGAGAGACTCAGAGGAGGGACTGAGTGCTGCCTGGGTGAAGGGTCCTCCTTGTAAGCGGCCTGACTTCAGCAGCCGCCCCTCCTTAAGGGCAGTGAGGCCCTGCCCCGCCCTTTTTGGAGAAAAAGATTGCACGTCAGGCTGAAGAAAGGACAGCTAGACAAACACTCTTTATGTTCAGGCCAGGCAGCCAGGAGCTGAACATGCGCTAAATGCACAGGCTCCCGGCTGCCTAAGCTGAAGTTTGCTGGGCTGAGGACGGCACAGCTCCGGTGGGCCTGACCTCCTCAGCTCAGCAAATGTCCTGGAGGCCCTCCCCCTCGTGACAAGGGAGAGCGTCCGTGATAGCCTCGTAGCGGGGCGCTTCGTTTTTAAGCCCTGAAGTGCCAACGGCCGAGTGTCTGTCGCTGACTCTGTCCCCCATCCTGCTCTGTGACCAGTGAGGGACTGCTGCCTCCCCTCATTGGCTGACCAAGGTAGCAGTCCCAACCCTCCTGGCAGCTCCCCGAGCCCTGCAGCAGCAGTTGAGTGTCGCTTTTTAGGTCTCGTCTGCGAAAAGCACGTGAAAGCGCGCTCTCGCTGCGAGAACTATAGTCGTCGGCTCAGCTGACAACGAGTGGAGACAAGAGCTGGCCAAGCGCCCAGCATCGTCAATGGGAGAAGGAGAGACAAGAACTGGCCACTCGCGCATGGGATTTCGTCGCGCGCGTGAGTAAGTCGCGGAGCTGCCGACGTGCACGCTCACGGTGACGTCTCCGCCGCGCGCCACAGCCCCATGATGAAGGTGACGTCAGTGAACGCTCGCCGTGACCAAAGTTACTTGCCCTGCTTGTAGAATACTATATGTATGTGTGACGGAGTGTGTGTGTGTTTCTAGGCGGGAGCAAGAGGGCTGGGTGTGAGTGAGTTTTGCCTCAAAGTGTGAAGGAGAGAGTGGCGAATGTGCGAAAAGAAGGGCAACCGTAGTGGGCAGGCGTGTGTGATGGAGATGTAGAAGGGGAATCAGCTTGGAGTGTGAGAGAGAGCGAGGGTGAAATGCATGTGCGTGGGAGAGAAATACATGCGTCTGTTTGAGAGAGATTGGCGAGTGCGTGAAGAGAGAACACGGGGACCGAGTGTGACTGCTCCTCAGCGTGTGAGATAGAGCAGTGAGTGAATATATACTTGATTAATAAATACGATCTAGTGACAATGATTTATTAAGAAAGTAAAGTTGTAACGTGTGTGTGTGTGTGTGTGTGTGTCCATCCATCCATCCATCCCTCCCTCCCTCCCTTTCAACCTGCAGAGCTGGGTGTTGGGGAGGGGAATGTGGGCCGGCTTATAAAGTAGTTGGCGTTTTTTAGGGAAAGGGAAAACTGGGATTCGAATATGAATGGGGTCCAGGAGAGGGGGAGAATGGTGGATTACATCTTAATTGCTTTGACCACGGGCACTGACATATGTTTTCACGCCCTCCTCCAAAGCAGCACCCTCTGACCCTCACACACCCTCACTCACCCTCACCCACCATCACTCACCCTCACACACCCTCACCCTCACACACCCTCACCCTCACACACGCTCACTCACCCTCACACACCCTCACTCGCCCTTACAGCCTCACACCCCTCACCCTCACAACCCTCTCACCCTCACACCCTCACCCTCAAACACCATTTCACTCAGGAACACCACCGCATCACTCAGGGACACCACCACATCACTCAGAGACACCACTCAAGGGTACCACCACGTCACTCAGGGACACCACCACATCACTCGGGGACACCACCACATCAGCTAACCATTCACAAACAATGTTTATATACCAATTGCAAATAAAAATAAAAAAAGGTTAATGCAAAGCATTGTCATTTACAATGCCAGTAACTCAAACTTTAATGCTGCGCCCCCTATTGCGTTGTAAATGCTTGTTTATTGACTGTTTGGTTCGTGCGTGTTAGTATGTATGAGTGTATGTGTATTTGTGAGTGAGTCTCCCGAAAGGGGGGGGGGGGGTACGAGTGTCTGCATGTGAATGCATGAGTGTGAGTGTGTATGCGTGTGCGCCCCTTCTCGGTTGTACTGAACGGCACTCGCTGCCTGCCTCTCTGCCTCAGCCCTCCCCCTGCTCCCGGGCTACTGGGGAAGGCCAAAAGAGGGCGACCAGGAACCGATCCTGCACCCGGAGCAGCCCAGCAGCAGCAGAAGAAAACCCTGCGCTGGGGGGTGGGTCCCCTGTCCCCTGTCCCCTGTCCTATCTTGGGGCAAAGGGTTTCATCTTTTTTGACCCAGTGTAAAGTTCAGCCGAATTTTCAATTTCCGAATGGAAAGTTATGGACCCTGCGTGTTGTGGACTTGATGGCGTTTTCTTTTTGAAGAAAGATACAATAAAAGAATAGAAGAAATGCCCCCACCCCCAAAAAACAGAAGAAGAAAAAACCAGAAGTGCCTCTAGCGAGAAGCAAAATGCCTACAGCACCTGGTATTCCCAGGCGGTCTCCCATCCAAGTACTAACCAGGCCCGACCCTGCTTAGCTTCCGAGATCGGACGAGATCGGGCGCATTCAGGGTGGTATGGCCGTAGGCACGAGAGCCTGCCGGTGCAGGCCTCTTGTGCTGAGCCAGCCCCTGTCACGTCACCAGGCTCCCTTCCAGTGCATTTAAACACTTCCAGTCCCTTTAAACACCTGCCCTCCCTTTCAAAGTTCCTGCACACGGCCAAGCACGGCCATCTCTCGCGCTTGCTGAAGCTGGGACCGCCCTTCTAAAGAAAGGGGCCGGCACTAGCAGCAGCAGCAGCACCAGCACACCAGCAGCCTGGCCTTTTCATTTAACAAGCGCCTAGCCTTGCTTCGCACTGGCCTCCAGGCACTTCTTGCTTTGCACTGAGCGAGTGAGGTGAGGGCCCGAGTAGTCCAGGGCCCTTCAGGTCACCCGCCTGGCTCTCTGCCTCAGCAGCCCCCTGCTCGCTCCCAGCCGAGAGAGGGGGGCCCGGAACCGGGGCCGGCGCTGCCCATCATCAGCAGCAGCAGCTTGCAGCAGCTCCCCACTGGGAGCCCTCTGTCCTAGGGCAAAGCTTTTCTTCCTTTTCTTTCAGTTTTCGAGTTTACAGTTAAGGGCCAGGCATATTGTAAACTCCATGCCGGATTTTGTATAAAATACATGAAAAAAAAAAGAAGGAAAAAAAAGCGGAGAGGAGAGGAGGAGAGCAGAATATGTTTTTTCTTTTTTTTTTTAAAAGTGCTCTTAGCGAGTTAGATTAGGTGTGATTGTGCAAGGGCCGAGCTTGGTGTCAGCGAGTGGCAACATACCTACAGGTATGGCCGTAGGCATGAGAGGCTGCCGCTTCAGGTCTCTTGTGCTGGCAACCCCCTCCACTCTGGAACCTGCTGCACTGCACCTCACTTGCACGCTTCACTCCAACAACCCTTGGCAAGCTTGCTACAGATAGCCAAATCTTCCTCCAGCCTTGCACTCGCTTCTTTTCCAATCACACACTGGCTCCGACCTCCCTTCAGGTGCCAGCCGGAGAGCTAGCAAAGCCGCAGCCTGGGCTTTTCACGTTGGGGCACATTTACAATAACTGGCGCATCCCTGCATATCGGCAGCAGGGATGCGCCAGTTATTGTGCGTCACGGCTGCGCCACCATGGATGCGCCGCACCATGGGGCAAAAATGGACAGATGCGTGACGCATCTGCTGCCGTAAAGGCGGCGCATTGCTGGAGTTGCGTCGCAGGCGCGACGCAGCTCCAGCAAGGCTCGGGGGTGCCCTATCCTTGAAATGCTGCGTCAAACCTTACGCCTGCTTCAAGCAGGCGCAGGGTTTTGACGCAGCATGGCCTTAAAAGTAGCTGACTGAAATCTTGTCGATTTCACTCAGCCACTTTTGGGAGGCGTTCTTGCGCCGTAACGCCTACATGTGGTGCAGGGCTTTACAACGTGATGCATCTCCCAGATGCGTCACGTTGTAAATACCCCGCAGAGTGGCGCTGGCTTTGCGCCGCCACTGCGTCGCAACGGCGGTGTAAAAGAGGCGCAAGGGGCTTGTAAAACTGCCCCCAAGTGCCTAGCCTTGCTTTGCACTGGCCTCTAAGGCACTCTATCAGGCCACTGCTCTATGTGGCAGCGCCTGCCGGGCTACCGCTCTTCAACTCTGGCTCGCCCGCAGAAACATTGGAGTGACACTTTTTTTTCTGTGCAGCTCTGGCTGCAAGTTTCCTTTTCCTATTTATCCGGGACAGAGGCCTGATATGCACATCACATCCATGTCCAGGGCCCGCCCCAGTGTGCATAGAGAAGAGAGACTCAGAGGAGGGACTGAGTGCTGCCTGGGTGAAGGGTCCTCCTTGTAAGCGGCCTGACTTCAGCAGCCGCCCCTCCTTAAGGGCAGTGAGGCCCTGCCCCGCCCTTTTTGGAGAAAAAGATTGCACGTCAGGCTGAAGAAAGGACAGCTAGACAAACACTCTTTATGTTCAGGCCAGGCAGCCAGGAGCTGAACATGCGCTAAATGCACAGGCTCCCGGCTGCCTAAGCTGAAGTTTGCTGGGCTGAGGACGGCACAGCTCCGGTGGGCCTGACCTCCTCAGCTCAGCAAATGTCCTGGAGGCCCTCCCCCTCGTGACAAGGGAGAGCGTCCGTGATAGCCTCGTAGCGGGGCGCTTCGTTTTTAAGCCCTGAAGTGCCAACGGCCGAGTGTCTGTCGCTGACTCTGTCCCCCATCCTGCTCTGTGACCAGTGAGGGACTGCTGCCTCCCCTCATTGGCTGACCAAGGTAGCAGTCCCAACCCTCCTGGCAGCTCCCCGAGCCCTGCAGCAGCAGTTGAGTGTCGCTTTTTAGGTCTCGTCTGCGAAAAGCACGTGAAAGCGCGCTCTCGCTGCGAGAACTATAGTCGTCGGCTCAGCTGACAACGAGTGGAGACAAGAGCTGGCCAAGCGCCCAGCATCGTCAATGGGAGAAGGAGAGACAAGAACTGGCCACTCGCGCATGGGATTTCGTCGCGCGCGTGAGTAAGTCGCGGAGCTGCCGACGTGCACGCTCACGGTGACGTCTCCGCCGCGCGCCACAGCCCCATGATGAAGGTGACGTCAGTGAACGCTCGCCGTGACCAAAGTTACTTGCCCTGCTTGTAGAATACTATATGTATGTGTGACGGAGTGTGTGTGTGTTTCTAGGCGGGAGCAAGAGGGCTGGGTGTGAGTGAGTTTTGCCTCAAAGTGTGAAGGAGAGAGTGGCGAATGTGCGAAAAGAAGGGCAACCGTAGTGGGCAGGCGTGTGTGATGGAGATGTAGAAGGGGAATCAGCTTGGAGTGTGAGAGAGAGCGAGGGTGAAATGCATGTGCGTGGGAGAGAAATACATGCGTCTGTTTGAGAGAGATTGGCGAGTGCGTGAAGAGAGAACACGGGGACCGAGTGTGACTGCTCCTCAGCGTGTGAGATAGAGCAGTGAGTGAATATATACTTGATTAATAAATACGATCTAGTGACAATGATTTATTAAGAAAGTAAAGTTGTAACGTGTGTGTGTGTGTGTGTGTGTGTCCATCCATCCATCCATCCCTCCCTCCCTCCCTTTCAACCTGCAGAGCTGGGTGTTGGGGAGGGGAATGTGGGCCGGCTTATAAAGTAGTTGGCGTTTTTTAGGGAAAGGGAAAACTGGGATTCGAATATGAATGGGGTCCAGGAGAGGGGGAGAATGGTGGATTACATCTTAATTGCTTTGACCACGGGCACTGACATATGTTTTCACGCCCTCCTCCAAAGCAGCACCCTCTGACCCTCACACACCCTCACTCACCCTCACCCACCATCACTCACCCTCACACACCCTCACCCTCACACACCCTCACCCTCACACACGCTCACTCACCCTCACACACCCTCACTCGCCCTTACAGCCTCACACCCCTCACCCTCACAACCCTCTCACCCTCACACCCTCACCCTCAAACACCATTTCACTCAGGAACACCACCGCATCACTCAGGGACACCACCACATCACTCAGAGACACCACTCAAGGGTACCACCACGTCACTCAGGGACACCACCACATCACTCGGGGACACCACCACATCAGCTAACCATTCACAAACAATGTTTATATACCAATTGCAAATAAAAATAAAAAAAGGTTAATGCAAAGCATTGTCATTTACAATGCCAGTAACTCAAACTTTAATGCTGCGCCCCCTATTGCGTTGTAAATGCTTGTTTATTGACTGTTTGGTTCGTGCGTGTTAGTATGTATGAGTGTATGTGTATTTGTGAGTGAGTCTCCCGAAAGGGGGGGGGGGGGTACGAGTGTCTGCATGTGAATGCATGAGTGTGAGTGTGTATGCGTGTGCGCCCCTTCTCGGTTGTACTGAACGGCACTCGCTGCCTGCCTCTCTGCCTCAGCCCTCCCCCTGCTCCCGGGCTACTGGGGAAGGCCAAAAGAGGGCGACCAGGAACCGATCCTGCACCCGGAGCAGCCCAGCAGCAGCAGAAGAAAACCCTGCGCTGGGGGGTGGGTCCCCTGTCCCCTGTCCCCTGTCCTATCTTGGGGCAAAGGGTTTCATCTTTTTTGACCCAGTGTAAAGTTCAGCCGAATTTTCAATTTCCGAATGGAAAGTTATGGACCCTGCGTGTTGTGGACTTGATGGCGTTTTCTTTTTGAAGAAAGATACAATAAAAGAATAGAAGAAATGCCCCCACCCCCAAAAAACAGAAGAAGAAAAAACCAGAAGTGCCTCTAGCGAGAAGCAAAATGCCTACAGCACCTGGTATTCCCAGGCGGTCTCCCATCCAAGTACTAACCAGGCCCGACCCTGCTTAGCTTCCGAGATCGGACGAGATCGGGCGCATTCAGGGTGGTATGGCCGTAGGCACGAGAGCCTGCCGGTGCAGGCCTCTTGTGCTGAGCCAGCCCCTGTCACGTCACCAGGCTCCCTTCCAGTGCATTTAAACACTTCCAGTCCCTTTAAACACCTGCCCTCCCTTTCAAAGTTCCTGCACACGGCCAAGCACGGCCATCTCTCGCGCTTGCTGAAGCTGGGACCGCCCTTCTAAAGAAAGGGGCCGGCACTAGCAGCAGCAGCAGCACCAGCACACCAGCAGCCTGGCCTTTTCATTTAACAAGCGCCTAGCCTTGCTTCGCACTGGCCTCCAGGCACTTCTTGCTTTGCACTGAGCGAGTGAGGTGAGGGCCCGAGTAGTCCAGGGCCCTTCAGGTCACCCGCCTGGCTCTCTGCCTCAGCAGCCCCCTGCTCGCTCCCAGCCGAGAGAGGGGGGCCCGGAACCGGGGCCGGCGCTGCCCATCATCAGCAGCAGCAGCTTGCAGCAGCTCCCCACTGGGAGCCCTCTGTCCTAGGGCAAAGCTTTTCTTCCTTTTCTTTCAGTTTTCGAGTTTACAGTTAAGGGCCAGGCATATTGTAAACTCCATGCCGGATTTTGTATAAAATACATGAAAAAAAAAAGAAGGAAAAAAAAGCGGAGAGGAGAGGAGGAGAGCAGAATATGTTTTTTCTTTTTTTTTTTAAAAGTGCTCTTAGCGAGTTAGATTAGGTGTGATTGTGCAAGGGCCGAGCTTGGTGTCAGCGAGTGGCAACATACCTACAGGTATGGCCGTAGGCATGAGAGGCTGCCGCTTCAGGTCTCTTGTGCTGGCAACCCCCTCCACTCTGGAACCTGCTGCACTGCACCTCACTTGCACGCTTCACTCCAACAACCCTTGGCAAGCTTGCTACAGATAGCCAAATCTTCCTCCAGCCTTGCACTCGCTTCTTTTCCAATCACACACTGGCTCCGACCTCCCTTCAGGTGCCAGCCGGAGAGCTAGCAAAGCCGCAGCCTGGGCTTTTCACGTTGGGGCACATTTACAATAACTGGCGCATCCCTGCATATCGGCAGCAGGGATGCGCCAGTTATTGTGCGTCACGGCTGCGCCACCATGGATGCGCCGCACCATGGGGCAAAAATGGACAGATGCGTGACGCATCTGCTGCCGTAAAGGCGGCGCATTGCTGGAGTTGCGTCGCAGGCGCGACGCAGCTCCAGCAAGGCTCGGGGGTGCCCTATCCTTGAAATGCTGCGTCAAACCTTACGCCTGCTTCAAGCAGGCGTAGGGTTTTGACGCAGCATGGCCTTAAAAGTAGCTGACTGAAATCTTGTCGATTTCACTCAGCCACTTTTGGGAGGCGTTCTTGCGCCGTAACGCCTACATGTGGTGCAGGGCTTTACAACGTGATGCATCTCCCAGATGCGTCACGTTGTAAATACCCCGCAGAGTGGCGCTGGCTTTGCGCCGCCACTGCGTCGCAACGGCGGTGTAAAAGAGGCGCAAGGGGCTTGTAAAACTGCCCCCAAGTGCCTAGCCTTGCTTTGCACTGGCCTCTAAGGCACTCTATCAGGCCACTGCTCTATGTGGCAGCGCCTGCCGGGCTACCGCTCTTCAACTCTGGCTCGCCCGCAGAAACATTGGAGTGACACTTTTTTTTCTGTGCAGCTCTGGCTGCAAGTTTCCTTTTCCTATTTATCCGGGACAGAGGCCTGATATGCACATCACATCCATGTCCAGGGCCCGCCCCAGTGTGCATAGAGAAGAGAGACTCAGAGGAGGGACTGAGTGCTGCCTGGGTGAAGGGTCCTCCTTGTAAGCGGCCTGACTTCAGCAGCCGCCCCTCCTTAAGGGCAGTGAGGCCCTGCCCCGCCCTTTTTGGAGAAAAAGATTGCACGTCAGGCTGAAGAAAGGACAGCTAGACAAACACTCTTTATGTTCAGGCCAGGCAGCCAGGAGCTGAACATGCGCTAAATGCACAGGCTCCCGGCTGCCTAAGCTGAAGTTTGCTGGGCTGAGGACGGCACAGCTCCGGTGGGCCTGACCTCCTCAGCTCAGCAAATGTCCTGGAGGCCCTCCCCCTCGTGACAAGGGAGAGCGTCCGTGATAGCCTCGTAGCGGGGCGCTTCGTTTTTAAGCCCTGAAGTGCCAACGGCCGAGTGTCTGTCGCTGACTCTGTCCCCCATCCTGCTCTGTGACCAGTGAGGGACTGCTGCCTCCCCTCATTGGCTGACCAAGGTAGCAGTCCCAACCCTCCTGGCAGCTCCCCGAGCCCTGCAGCAGCAGTTGAGTGTCGCTTTTTAGGTCTCGTCTGCGAAAAGCACGTGAAAGCGCGCTCTCGCTGCGAGAACTATAGTCGTCGGCTCAGCTGACAACGAGTGGAGACAAGAGCTGGCCAAGCGCCCAGCATCGTCAATGGGAGAAGGAGAGACAAGAACTGGCCACTCGCGCATGGGATTTCGTCGCGCGCGTGAGTAAGTCGCGGAGCTGCCGACGTGCACGCTCACGGTGACGTCTCCGCCGCGCGCCACAGCCCCATGATGAAGGTGACGTCAGTGAACGCTCGCCGTGACCAAAGTTACTTGCCCTGCTTGTAGAATACTATATGTATGTGTGACGGAGTGTGTGTGTGTTTCTAGGCGGGAGCAAGAGGGCTGGGTGTGAGTGAGTTTTGCCTCAAAGTGTGAAGGAGAGAGTGGCGAATGTGCGAAAAGAAGGGCAACCGTAGTGGGCAGGCGTGTGTGATGGAGATGTAGAAGGGGAATCAGCTTGGAGTGTGAGAGAGAGCGAGGGTGAAATGCATGTGCGTGGGAGAGAAATACATGCGTCTGTTTGAGAGAGATTGGCGAGTGCGTGAAGAGAGAACACGGGGACCGAGTGTGACTGCTCCTCAGCGTGTGAGATAGAGCAGTGAGTGAATATATACTTGATTAATAAATACGATCTAGTGACAATGATTTATTAAGAAAGTAAAGTTGTAACGTGTGTGTGTGTGTGTGTGTGTGTCCATCCATCCATCCATCCCTCCCTCCCTCCCTTTCAACCTGCAGAGCTGGGTGTTGGGGAGGGGAATGTGGGCCGGCTTATAAAGTAGTTGGCGTTTTTTAGGGAAAGGGAAAACTGGGATTCGAATATGAATGGGGTCCAGGAGAGGGGGAGAATGGTGGATTACATCTTAATTGCTTTGACCACGGGCACTGACATATGTTTTCACGCCCTCCTCCAAAGCAGCACCCTCTGACCCTCACACACCCTCACTCACCCTCACCCACCATCACTCACCCTCACACACCCTCACCCTCACACACCCTCACCCTCACACACGCTCACTCACCCTCACACACCCTCACTCGCCCTTACAGCCTCACACCCCTCACCCTCACAACCCTCTCACCCTCACACCCTCACCCTCAAACACCATTTCACTCAGGAACACCACCGCATCACTCAGGGACACCACCACATCACTCAGAGACACCACTCAAGGGTACCACCACGTCACTCAGGGACACCACCACATCACTCGGGGACACCACCACATCAGCTAACCATTCACAAACAATGTTTATATACCAATTGCAAATAAAAATAAAAAAAGGTTAATGCAAAGCATTGTCATTTACAATGCCAGTAACTCAAACTTTAATGCTGCGCCCCCTATTGCGTTGTAAATGCTTGTTTATTGACTGTTTGGTTCGTGCGTGTTAGTATGTATGAGTGTATGTGTATTTGTGAGTGAGTCTCCCGAAAGGGGGGGGGGGGGGGGTACGAGTGTCTGCATGTGAATGCATGAGTGTAAGTGAGTGTGTATGCGTGTGCGCCCCTTCTCGGTTGTACTGAACGGCACTCGCTGCCTGCCTCTCTGCCTCAGCCCTCCCCCTGCTCCCGGGCTACTGGGGAAGGCCAAAAGAGGGCGACCAGGAACCGATCCTGCACCCGGAGCAGCCCAGCAGCAGCAGAAGAAAACCCTGCGCTGGGGGGTGGGTCCCCTGTCCCCTGTCCCCTGTCCTATCTTGGGGCAAAGGGTTTCATCTTTTTTGACCCAGTGTAAAGTTCAGCCGAATTTTCAATTTCCGAATGGAAAGTTATGGACCCTGCGTGTTGTGGACTTGATGGCGTTTTCTTTTTGAAGAAAGATACAATAAAAGAATAGAAGAAATGCCCCCACCCCCAAAAAACAGAAGAAGAAAAAACCAGAAGTGCCTCTAGCGAGAAGCAAAATGCCTACAGCACCTGGTATTCCCAGGCGGTCTCCCATCCAAGTACTAACCAGGCCCGACCCTGCTTAGCTTCCGAGATCGGACGAGATCGGGCGCATTCAGGGTGGTATGGCCGTAGGCACGAGAGCCTGCCGGTGCAGGCCTCTTGTGCTGAGCCAGCCCCTGTCACGTCACCAGGCTCCCTTCCAGTGCATTTAAACACTTCCAGTCCCTTTAAACACCTGCCCTCCCTTTCAAAGTTCCTGCACACGGCCAAGCACGGCCATCTCTCGCGCTTGCTGAAGCTGGGACCGCCCTTCTAAAGAAAGGGGCCGGCACTAGCAGCAGCAGCAGCACCAGCACACCAGCAGCCTGGCCTTTTCATTTAACAAGCGCCTAGCCTTGCTTCGCACTGGCCTCCAGGCACTTCTTGCTTTGCACTGAGCGAGTGAGGTGAGGGCCCGAGTAGTCCAGGGCCCTTCAGGTCACCCGCCTGGCTCTCTGCCTCAGCAGCCCCCTGCTCGCTCCCAGCCGAGAGAGGGGGGCCCGGAACCGGGGCCGGCGCTGCCCATCATCAGCAGCAGCAGCTTGCAGCAGCTCCCCACTGGGAGCCCTCTGTCCTAGGGCAAAGCTTTTCTTCCTTTTCTTTCAGTTTTCGAGTTTACAGTTAAGGGCCACGCATATTGTAAACTCCATGCCGGATTTTGTATAAAATACATGAAAAAAAAAAGAAGGAAAAAAAAGCGGAGAGGAGAGGAGGAGAGCAGAATATGTTTTTTCTTTTTTTTTTTAAAAGTGCTCTTAGCGAGTTAGATTAGGTGTGATTGTGCAAGGGCCGAGCTTGGTGTCAGCGAGTGGCAACATACCTACAGGTATGGCCGTAGGCATGAGAGGCTGCCGCTTCAGGTCTCTTGTGCTGGCAACCCCCTCCACTCTGGAACCTGCTGCACTGCACCTCACTTGCACGCTTCACTCCAACAACCCTTGGCAAGCTTGCTACAGATAGCCAAATCTTCCTCCAGCCTTGCACTCGCTTCTTTTCCAATCACACACTGGCTCCGACCTCCCTTCAGGTGCCAGCCGGAGAGCTAGCAAAGCCGCAGCCTGGGCTTTTCACGTTGGGGCACATTTACAATAACTGGCGCATCCCTGCATATCGGCAGCAGGGATGCGCCAGTTATTGTGCGTCACGGCTGCGCCACCATGGATGCGCCGCACCATGGGGCAAAAATGGACAGATGCGTGACGCATCTGCTGCCGTAAAGGCGGCGCATTGCTGGAGTTGCGTCGCAGGCGCGACGCAGCTCCAGCAAGGCTCGGGGGTGCCCTATCCTTGAAATGCTGCGTCAAACCTTACGCCTGCTTCAAGCAGGCGCAGGGTTTTGACGCAGCATGGCCTTAAAAGTAGCTGACTGAAATCTTGTCGATTTCACTCAGCCACTTTTGGGAGGCGTTCTTGCGCCGTAACGCCTACATGTGGTGCAGGGCTTTACAACGTGATGCATCTCCCAGATGCGTCACGTTGTAAATACCCCGCAGAGTGGCGCTGGCTTTGCGCCGCCACTGCGTCGCAACGGCGGTGTAAAAGAGGCGCAAGGGGCTTGTAAAACTGCCCCCAAGTGCCTAGCCTTGCTTTGCACTGGCCTCTAAGGCACTCTATCAGGCCACTGCTCTATGTGGCAGCGCCTGCCGGGCTACCGCTCTTCAACTCTGGCTCGCCCGCAGAAACATTGGAGTGACACTTTTTTTTCTGTGCAGCTCTGGCTGCAAGTTTCCTTTTCCTATTTATCCGGGACAGAGGCCTGATATGCACATCACATCCATGTCCAGGGCCCGCCCCAGTGTGCATAGAGAAGAGAGACTCAGAGGAGGGACTGAGTGCTGCCTGGGTGAAGGGTCCTCCTTGTAAGCGGCCTGACTTCAGCAGCCGCCCCTCCTTAAGGGCAGTGAGGCCCTGCCCCGCCCTTTTTGGAGAAAAAGATTGCACGTCAGGCTGAAGAAAGGACAGCTAGACAAACACTCTTTATGTTCAGGCCAGGCAGCCAGGAGCTGAACATGCGCTAAATGCACAGGCTCCCGGCTGCCTAAGCTGAAGTTTGCTGGGCTGAGGACGGCACAGCTCCGGTGGGCCTGACCTCCTTAGCTCAGCAAATGTCCTGGAGGCCCTCCCCCTCGTGACAAGGGAGAGCGTCCGTGATAGCCTCGTAGCGGGGCGCTTCGTTTTTAAGCCCTGAAGTGCCAACGGCCGAGTGTCTGTCGCTGACTCTGTCCCCCATCCTGCTCTGTGACCAGTGAGGGACTGCTGCCTCCCCTCATTGGCTGACCAAGGTAGCAGTCCCAACCCTCCTGGCAGCTCCCCGAGCCCTGCAGCAGCAGTTGAGTGTCGCTTTTTAGGTCTCGTCTGCGAAAAGCACGTGAAAGCGCGCTCTCGCTGCGAGAACTATAGTCGTCGGCTCAGCTGACAACGAGTGGAGACAAGAGCTGGCCAAGCGCCCAGCATCGTCAATGGGAGAAGGAGAGACAAGAACTGGCCACTCGCGCATGGGATTTCGTCGCGCGCGTGAGTAAGTCGCGGAGCTGCCGACGTGCACGCTCACGGTGACGTCTCCGCCGCGCGCCACAGCCCCATGATGAAGGTGACGTCAGTGAACGCTCGCCGTGACCAAAGTTACTTGCCCTGCTTGTAGAATACTATATGTATGTGTGACGGAGTGTGTGTGTGTTTCTAGGCGGGAGCAAGAGGGCTGGGTGTGAGTGAGTTTTGCCTCAAAGTGTGAAGGAGAGAGTGGCGAATGTGCGAAAAGAAGGGCAACCGTAGTGGGCAGGCGTGTGTGATGGAGATGTAGAAGGGGAATCAGCTTGGAGTGTGAGAGAGAGCGAGGGTGAAATGCATGTGCGTGGGAGAGAAATACATGCGTCTGTTTGAGAGAGATTGGCGAGTGCGTGAAGAGAGAACACGGGGACCGAGTGTGACTGCTCCTCAGCGTGTGAGATAGAGCAGTGAGTGAATATATACTTGATTAATAAATACGATCTAGTGACAATGATTTATTAAGAAAGTAAAGTTGTAACGTGTGTGTGTGTGTGTGTGTGTGTCCATCCATCCATCCATCCCTCCCTCCCTCCCTTTCAACCTGCAGAGCTGGGTGTTGGGGAGGGGAATGTGGGCCGGCTTATAAAGTAGTTGGCGTTTTTTAGGGAAAGGGAAAACTGGGATTCGAATATGAATGGGGTCCAGGAGAGGGGGAGAATGGTGGATTACATCTTAATTGCTTTGACCACGGGCACTGACATATGTTTTCACGCCCTCCTCCAAAGCAGCACCCTCTGACCCTCACACACCCTCACTCACCCTCACCCACCATCACTCACCCTCACACACCCTCACCCTCACACACCCTCACCCTCACACACGCTCACTCACCCTCACACACCCTCACTCGCCCTTACAGCCTCACACCCCTCACCCTCACAACCCTCTCACCCTCACACCCTCACCCTCAAACACCATTTCACTCAGGAACACCACCGCATCACTCAGGGACACCACCACATCACTCAGAGACACCACTCAAGGGTACCACCACGTCACTCAGGGACACCACCACATCACTCGGGGACACCACCACATCAGCTAACCATTCACAAACAATGTTTATATACCAATTGCAAATAAAAATAAAAAAAGGTTAATGCAAAGCATTGTCATTTACAATGCCAGTAACTCAAACTTTAATGCTGCGCCCCCTATTGCGTTGTAAATGCTTGTTTATTGACTGTTTGGTTCGTGCGTGTTAGTATGTATGAGTGTATGTGTATTTGTGAGTGAGTCTCCCGAAAGGGGGGGGGGGGGGGGGGTACGAGTGTCTGCATGTGAATGCATGAGTGTAAGTGAGTGTGTATGCGTGTGCGCCCCTTCTCGGTTGTACTGAACGGCACTCGCTGCCTGCCTCTCTGCCTCAGCCCTCCCCCTGCTCCCGGGCTACTGGGGAAGGCCAAAAGAGGGCGACCAGGAACCGATCCTGCACCCGGAGCAGCCCAGCAGCAGCAGAAGAAAACCCTGCGCTGGGGGGTGGGTCCCCTGTCCCCTGTCCCCTGTCCTATCTTGGGGCAAAGGGTTTCATCTTTTTTGACCCAGTGTAAAGTTCAGCCGAATTTTCAATTTCCGAATGGAAAGTTATGGACCCTGCGTGTTGTGGACTTGATGGCGTTTTCTTTTTGAAGAAAGATACAATAAAAGAATAGAAGAAATGCCCCCACCCCCAAAAAACAGAAGAAGAAAAAACCAGAAGTGCCTCTAGCGAGAAGCAAAATGCCTACAGCACCTGGTATTCCCAGGCGGTCTCCCATCCAAGTACTAACCAGGCCCGACCCTGCTTAGCTTCCGAGATCGGACGAGATCGGGCGCATTCAGGGTGGTATGGCCGTAGGCACGAGAGCCTGCCGGTGCAGGCCTCTTGTGCTGAGCCAGCCCCTGTCACGTCACCAGGCTCCCTTCCAGTGCATTTAAACACTTCCAGTCCCTTTAAACACCTGCCCTCCCTTTCAAAGTTCCTGCACACGGCCAAGCACGGCCATCTCTCGCGCTTGCTGAAGCTGGGACCGCCCTTCTAAAGAAAGGGGCCGGCACTAGCAGCAGCAGCAGCACCAGCACACCAGCAGCCTGGCCTTTTCATTTAACAAGCGCCTAGCCTTGCTTCGCACTGGCCTCCAGGCACTTCTTGCTTTGCACTGAGCGAGTGAGGTGAGGGCCCGAGTAGTCCAGGGCCCTTCAGGTCACCCGCCTGGCTCTCTGCCTCAGCAGCCCCCTGCTCGCTCCCAGCCGAGAGAGGGGGGCCCGGAACCGGGGCCGGCGCTGCCCATCATCAGCAGCAGCAGCTTGCAGCAGCTCCCCACTGGGAGCCCTCTGTCCTAGGGCAAAGCTTTTCTTCCTTTTCTTTCAGTTTTCGAGTTTACAGTTAAGGGCCAGGCATATTGTAAACTCCATGCCGGATTTTGTATAAAATACATGAAAAAAAAAAGAAGGAAAAAAAAGCGGAGAGGAGAGGAGGAGAGCAGAATATGTTTTTTCTTTTTTTTTTTAAAAGTGCTCTTAGCGAGTTAGATTAGGTGTGATTGTGCAAGGGCCGAGCTTGGTGTCAGCGAGTGGCAACATACCTACAGGTATGGCCGTAGGCATGAGAGGCTGCCGCTTCAGGTCTCTTGTGCTGGCAACCCCCTCCACTCTGGAACCTGCTGCACTGCACCTCACTTGCACGCTTCACTCCAACAACCCTTGGCAAGCTTGCTACAGATAGCCAAATCTTCCTCCAGCCTTGCACTCGCTTCTTTTCCAATCACACACTGGCTCCGACCTCCCTTCAGGTGCCAGCCGGAGAGCTAGCAAAGCCGCAGCCTGGGCTTTTCACGTTGGGGCACATTTACAATAACTGGCGCATCCCTGCATATCGGCAGCAGGGATGCGCCAGTTATTGTGCGTCACGGCTGCGCCACCATGGATGCGCCGCACCATGGGGCAAAAATGGACAGATGCGTGACGCATCTGCTGCCGTAAAGGCGGCGCATTGCTGGAGTTGCGTCGCAGGCGCGACGCAGCTCCAGCAAGGCTCGGGGGTGCCCTATCCTTGAAATGCTGCGTCAAACCTTACGCCTGCTTCAAGCAGGCGTAGGGTTTTGACGCAGCATGGCCTTAAAAGTAGCTGACTGAAATCTTGTCGATTTCACTCAGCCACTTTTGGGAGGCGTTCTTGCGCCGTAACGCCTACATGTGGTGCAGGGCTTTACAACGTGATGCATCTCCCAGATGCGTCACGTTGTAAATACCCCGCAGAGTGGCGCTGGCTTTGCGCCGCCACTGCGTCGCAACGGCGGTGTAAAAGAGGCGCAAGGGGCTTGTAAAACTGCCCCCAAGTGCCTAGCCTTGCTTTGCACTGGCCTCTAAGGCACTCTATCAGGCCACTGCTCTATGTGGCAGCGCCTGCCGGGCTACCGCTCTTCAACTCTGGCTCGCCCGCAGAAACATTGGAGTGACACTTTTTTTTCTGTGCAGCTCTGGCTGCAAGTTTCCTTTTCCTATTTATCCGGGACAGAGGCCTGATATGCACATCACATCCATGTCCAGGGCCCGCCCCAGTGTGCATAGAGAAGAGAGACTCAGAGGAGGGACTGAGTGCTGCCTGGGTGAAGGGTCCTCCTTGTAAGCGGCCTGACTTCAGCAGCCGCCCCTCCTTAAGGGCAGTGAGGCCCTGCCCCGCCCTTTTTGGAGAAAAAGATTGCACGTCAGGCTGAAGAAAGGACAGCTAGACAAACACTCTTTATGTTCAGGCCAGGCAGCCAGGAGCTGAACATGCGCTAAATGCACAGGCTCCCGGCTGCCTAAGCTGAAGTTTGCTGGGCTGAGGACGGCACAGCTCCGGTGGGCCTGACCTCCTCAGCTCAGCAAATGTCCTGGAGGCCCTCCCCCTCGTGACAAGGGAGAGCGTCCGTGATAGCCTCGTAGCGGGGCGCTTCGTTTTTAAGCCCTGAAGTGCCAACGGCCGAGTGTCTGTCGCTGACTCTGTCCCCCATCCTGCTCTGTGACCAGTGAGGGACTGCTGCCTCCCCTCATTGGCTGACCAAGGTAGCAGTCCCAACCCTCCTGGCAGCTCCCCGAGCCCTGCAGCAGCAGTTGAGTGTCGCTTTTTAGGTCTCGTCTGCGAAAAGCACGTGAAAGCGCGCTCTCGCTGCGAGAACTATAGTCGTCGGCTCAGCTGACAACGAGTGGAGACAAGAGCTGGCCAAGCGCCCAGCATCGTCAATGGGAGAAGGAGAGACAAGAACTGGCCACTCGCGCATGGGATTTCGTCGCGCGCGTGAGTAAGTCGCGGAGCTGCCGACGTGCACGCTCACGGTGACGTCTCCGCCGCGCGCCACAGCCCCATGATGAAGGTGACGTCAGTGAACGCTCGCCGTGACCAAAGTTACTTGCCCTGCTTGTAGAATACTATATGTATGTGTGACGGAGTGTGTGTGTGTTTCTAGGCGGGAGCAAGAGGGCTGGGTGTGAGTGAGTTTTGCCTCAAAGTGTGAAGGAGAGAGTGGCGAATGTGCGAAAAGAAGGGCAACCGTAGTGGGCAGGCGTGTGTGATGGAGATGTAGAAGGGGAATCAGCTTGGAGTGTGAGAGAGAGCGAGGGTGAAATGCATGTGCGTGGGAGAGAAATACATGCGTCTGTTTGAGAGAGATTGGCGAGTGCGTGAAGAGAGAACACGGGGACCGAGTGTGACTGCTCCTCAGCGTGTGAGATAGAGCAGTGAGTGAATATATACTTGATTAATAAATACGATCTAGTGACAATGATTTATTAAGAAAGTAAAGTTGTAACGTGTGTGTGTGTGTGTGTGTGTGTCCATCCATCCATCCATCCCTCCCTCCCTCCCTTTCAACCTGCAGAGCTGGGTGTTGGGGAGGGGAATGTGGGCCGGCTTATAAAGTAGTTGGCGTTTTTTAGGGAAAGGGAAAACTGGGATTCGAATATGAATGGGGTCCAGGAGAGGGGGAGAATGGTGGATTACATCTTAATTGCTTTGACCACGGGCACTGACATATGTTTTCACGCCCTCCTCCAAAGCAGCACCCTCTGACCCTCACACACCCTCACTCACCCTCACCCACCATCACTCACCCTCACACACCCTCACCCTCACACACCCTCACCCTCACACACGCTCACTCACCCTCACACACCCTCACTCGCCCTTACAGCCTCACACCCCTCACCCTCACAACCCTCTCACCCTCACACCCTCACCCTCAAACACCATTTCACTCAGGAACACCACCGCATCACTCAGGGACACCACCACATCACTCAGAGACACCACTCAAGGGTACCACCACGTCACTCAGGGACACCACCACATCACTCGGGGACACCACCACATCAGCTAACCATTCACAAACAATGTTTATATACCAATTGCAAATAAAAATAAAAAAAGGTTAATGCAAAGCATTGTCATTTACAATGCCAGTAACTCAAACTTTAATGCTGCGCCCCCTATTGCGTTGTAAATGCTTGTTTATTGACTGTTTGGTTCGTGCGTGTTAGTATGTATGAGTGTATGTGTATTTGTGAGTGAGTCTCCCGAAAGGGGGGGGGGGGGTACGAGTGTCTGCATGTGAATGCATGAGTGTGAGTGTGTATGCGTGTGCGCCCCTTCTCGGTTGTACTGAACGGCACTCGCTGCCTGCCTCTCTGCCTCAGCCCTCCCCCTGCTCCCGGGCTACTGGGGAAGGCCAAAAGAGGGCGACCAGGAACCGATCCTGCACCCGGAGCAGCCCAGCAGCAGCAGAAGAAAACCCTGCGCTGGGGGGTGGGTCCCCTGTCCCCTGTCCCCTGTCCTATCTTGGGGCAAAGGGTTTCATCTTTTTTGACCCAGTGTAAAGTTCAGCCGAATTTTCAATTTCCGAATGGAAAGTTATGGACCCTGCGTGTTGTGGACTTGATGGCGTTTTCTTTTTGAAGAAAGATACAATAAAAGAATAGAAGAAATGCCCCCACCCCCAAAAAACAGAAGAAGAAAAAACCAGAAGTGCCTCTAGCGAGAAGCAAAATGCCTACAGCACCTGGTATTCCCAGGCGGTCTCCCATCCAAGTACTAACCAGGCCCGACCCTGCTTAGCTTCCGAGATCGGACGAGATCGGGCGCATTCAGGGTGGTATGGCCGTAGGCACGAGAGCCTGCCGGTGCAGGCCTCTTGTGCTGAGCCAGCCCCTGTCACGTCACCAGGCTCCCTTCCAGTGCATTTAAACACTTCCAGTCCCTTTAAACACCTGCCCTCCCTTTCAAAGTTCCTGCACACGGCCAAGCACGGCCATCTCTCGCGCTTGCTGAAGCTGGGACCGCCCTTCTAAAGAAAGGGGCCGGCACTAGCAGCAGCAGCAGCACCAGCACACCAGCAGCCTGGCCTTTTCATTTAACAAGCGCCTAGCCTTGCTTCGCACTGGCCTCCAGGCACTTCTTGCTTTGCACTGAGCGAGTGAGGTGAGGGCCCGAGTAGTCCAGGGCCCTTCAGGTCACCCGCCTGGCTCTCTGCCTCAGCAGCCCCCTGCTCGCTCCCAGCCGAGAGAGGGGGGCCCGGAACCGGGGCCGGCGCTGCCCATCATCAGCAGCAGCAGCTTGCAGCAGCTCCCCACTGGGAGCCCTCTGTCCTAGGGCAAAGCTTTTCTTCCTTTTCTTTCAGTTTTCGAGTTTACAGTTAAGGGCCAGGCATATTGTAAACTCCATGCCGGATTTTGTATAAAATACATGAAAAAAAAAAGAAGGAAAAAAAAGCGGAGAGGAGAGGAGGAGAGCAGAATATGTTTTTTCTTTTTTTTTTTAAAAGTGCTCTTAGCGAGTTAGATTAGGTGTGATTGTGCAAGGGCCGAGCTTGGTGTCAGCGAGTGGCAACATACCTACAGGTATGGCCGTAGGCATGAGAGGCTGCCGCTTCAGGTCTCTTGTGCTGGCAACCCCCTCCACTCTGGAACCTGCTGCACTGCACCTCACTTGCACGCTTCACTCCAACAACCCTTGGCAAGCTTGCTACAGATAGCCAAATCTTCCTCCAGCCTTGCACTCGCTTCTTTTCCAATCACACACTGGCTCCGACCTCCCTTCAGGTGCCAGCCGGAGAGCTAGCAAAGCCGCAGCCTGGGCTTTTCACGTTGGGGCACATTTACAATAACTGGCGCATCCCTGCATATCGGCAGCAGGGATGCGCCAGTTATTGTGCGTCACGGCTGCGCCACCATGGATGCGCCGCACCATGGGGCAAAAATGGACAGATGCGTGACGCATCTGCTGCCGTAAAGGCGGCGCATTGCTGGAGTTGCGTCGCAGGCGCGACGCAGCTCCAGCAAGGCTCGGGGGTGCCCTATCCTTGAAATGCTGCGTCAAACCTTACGCCTGCTTCAAGCAGGCGCAGGGTTTTGACGCAGCATGGCCTTAAAAGTAGCTGACTGAAATCTTGTCGATTTCACTCAGCCACTTTTGGGAGGCGTTCTTGCGCCGTAACGCCTACATGTGGTGCAGGGCTTTACAACGTGATGCATCTCCCAGATGCGTCACGTTGTAAATACCCCGCAGAGTGGCGCTGGCTTTGCGCCGCCACTGCGTCGCAACGGCGGTGTAAAAGAGGCGCAAGGGGCTTGTAAAACTGCCCCCAAGTGCCTAGCCTTGCTTTGCACTGGCCTCTAAGGCACTCTATCAGGCCACTGCTCTATGTGGCAGCGCCTGCCGGGCTACCGCTCTTCAACTCTGGCTCGCCCGCAGAAACATTGGAGTGACACTTTTTTTTCTGTGCAGCTCTGGCTGCAAGTTTCCTTTTCCTATTTATCCGGGACAGAGGCCTGATATGCACATCACATCCATGTCCAGGGCCCGCCCCAGTGTGCATAGAGAAGAGAGACTCAGAGGAGGGACTGAGTGCTGCCTGGGTGAAGGGTCCTCCTTGTAAGCGGCCTGACTTCAGCAGCCGCCCCTCCTTAAGGGCAGTGAGGCCCTGCCCCGCCCTTTTTGGAGAAAAAGATTGCACGTCAGGCTGAAGAAAGGACAGCTAGACAAACACTCTTTATGTTCAGGCCAGGCAGCCAGGAGCTGAACATGCGCTAAATGCACAGGCTCCCGGCTGCCTAAGCTGAAGTTTGCTGGGCTGAGGACGGCACAGCTCCGGTGGGCCTGACCTCCTCAGCTCAGCAAATGTCCTGGAGGCCCTCCCCCTCGTGACAAGGGAGAGCGTCCGTGATAGCCTCGTAGCGGGGCGCTTCGTTTTTAAGCCCTGAAGTGCCAACGGCCGAGTGTCTGTCGCTGACTCTGTCCCCCATCCTGCTCTGTGACCAGTGAGGGACTGCTGCCTCCCCTCATTGGCTGACCAAGGTAGCAGTCCCAACCCTCCTGGCAGCTCCCCGAGCCCTGCAGCAGCAGTTGAGTGTCGCTTTTTAGGTCTCGTCTGCGAAAAGCACGTGAAAGCGCGCTCTCGCTGCGAGAACTATAGTCGTCGGCTCAGCTGACAACGAGTGGAGACAAGAGCTGGCCAAGCGCCCAGCATCGTCAATGGGAGAAGGAGAGACAAGAACTGGCCACTCGCGCATGGGATTTCGTCGCGCGCGTGAGTAAGTCGCGGAGCTGCCGACGTGCACGCTCACGGTGACGTCTCCGCCGCGCGCCACAGCCCCATGATGAAGGTGACGTCAGTGAACGCTCGCCGTGACCAAAGTTACTTGCCCTGCTTGTAGAATACTATATGTATGTGTGACGGAGTGTGTGTGTGTTTCTAGGCGGGAGCAAGAGGGCTGGGTGTGAGTGAGTTTTGCCTCAAAGTGTGAAGGAGAGAGTGGCGAATGTGCGAAAAGAAGGGCAACCGTAGTGGGCAGGCGTGTGTGATGGAGATGTAGAAGGGGAATCAGCTTGGAGTGTGAGAGAGAGCGAGGGTGAAATGCATGTGCGTGGGAGAGAAATACATGCGTCTGTTTGAGAGAGATTGGCGAGTGCGTGAAGAGAGAACACGGGGACCGAGTGTGACTGCTCCTCAGCGTGTGAGATAGAGCAGTGAGTGAATATATACTTGATTAATAAATACGATCTAGTGACAATGATTTATTAAGAAAGTAAAGTTGTAACGTGTGTGTGTGTGTGTGTGTGTGTCCATCCATCCATCCATCCCTCCCTCCCTCCCTTTCAACCTGCAGAGCTGGGTGTTGGGGAGGGGAATGTGGGCCGGCTTATAAAGTAGTTGGCGTTTTTTAGGGAAAGGGAAAACTGGGATTCGAATATGAATGGGGTCCAGGAGAGGGGGAGAATGGTGGATTACATCTTAATTGCTTTGACCACGGGCACTGACATATGTTTTCACGCCCTCCTCCAAAGCAGCACCCTCTGACCCTCACACACCCTCACTCACCCTCACCCACCATCACTCACCCTCACACACCCTCACCCTCACACACCCTCACCCTCACACACGCTCACTCACCCTCACACACCCTCACTCGCCCTTACAGCCTCACACCCCTCACCCTCACAACCCTCTCACCCTCACACCCTCACCCTCAAACACCATTTCACTCAGGAACACCACCGCATCACTCAGGGACACCACCACATCACTCAGAGACACCACTCAAGGGTACCACCACGTCACTCAGGGACACCACCACATCACTCGGGGACACCACCACATCAGCTAACCATTCACAAACAATGTTTATATACCAATTGCAAATAAAAATAAAAAAAGGTTAATGCAAAGCATTGTCATTTACAATGCCAGTAACTCAAACTTTAATGCTGCGCCCCCTATTGCGTTGTAAATGCTTGTTTATTGACTGTTTGGTTCGTGCGTGTTAGTATGTATGAGTGTATGTGTATTTGTGAGTGAGTCTCCCGAAAGGGGGGGGGGGGGGGGTACGAGTGTCTGCATGTGAATGCATGAGTGTAAGTGAGTGTGTATGCGTGTGCGCCCCTTCTCGGTTGTACTGAACGGCACTCGCTGCCTGCCTCTCTGCCTCAGCCCTCCCCCTGCTCCCGGGCTACTGGGGAAGGCCAAAAGAGGGCGACCAGGAACCGATCCTGCACCCGGAGCAGCCCAGCAGCAGCAGAAGAAAACCCTGCGCTGGGGGGTGGGTCCCCTGTCCCCTGTCCCCTGTCCTATCTTGGGGCAAAGGGTTTCATCTTTTTTGACCCAGTGTAAAGTTCAGCCGAATTTTCAATTTCCGAATGGAAAGTTATGGACCCTGCGTGTTGTGGACTTGATGGCGTTTTCTTTTTGAAGAAAGATACAATAAAAGAATAGAAGAAATGCCCCCACCCCCAAAAAACAGAAGAAGAAAAAACCAGAAGTGCCTCTAGCGAGAAGCAAAATGCCTACAGCACCTGGTATTCCCAGGCGGTCTCCCATCCAAGTACTAACCAGGCCCGACCCTGCTTAGCTTCCGAGATCGGACGAGATCGGGCGCATTCAGGGTGGTATGGCCGTAGGCACGAGAGCCTGCCGGTGCAGGCCTCTTGTGCTGAGCCAGCCCCTGTCACGTCACCAGGCTCCCTTCCAGTGCATTTAAACACTTCCAGTCCCTTTAAACACCTGCCCTCCCTTTCAAAGTTCCTGCACACGGCCAAGCACGGCCATCTCTCGCGCTTGCTGAAGCTGGGACCGCCCTTCTAAAGAAAGGGGCCGGCACTAGCAGCAGCAGCAGCACCAGCACACCAGCAGCCTGGCCTTTTCATTTAACAAGCGCCTAGCCTTGCTTCGCACTGGCCTCCAGGCACTTCTTGCTTTGCACTGAGCGAGTGAGGTGAGGGCCCGAGTAGTCCAGGGCCCTTCAGGTCACCCGCCTGGCTCTCTGCCTCAGCAGCCCCCTGCTCGCTCCCAGCCGAGAGAGGGGGGCCCGGAACCGGGGCCGGCGCTGCCCATCATCAGCAGCAGCAGCTTGCAGCAGCTCCCCACTGGGAGCCCTCTGTCCTAGGGCAAAGCTTTTCTTCCTTTTCTTTCAGTTTTCGAGTTTACAGTTAAGGGCCAGGCATATTGTAAACTCCATGCCGGATTTTGTATAAAATACATGAAAAAAAAAAGAAGGAAAAAAAAGCGGAGAGGAGAGGAGGAGAGCAGAATATGTTTTTTCTTTTTTTTTTTAAAAGTGCTCTTAGCGAGTTAGATTAGGTGTGATTGTGCAAGGGCCGAGCTTGGTGTCAGCGAGTGGCAACATACCTACAGGTATGGCCGTAGGCATGAGAGGCTGCCGCTTCAGGTCTCTTGTGCTGGCAACCCCCTCCACTCTGGAACCTGCTGCACTGCACCTCACTTGCACGCTTCACTCCAACAACCCTTGGCAAGCTTGCTACAGATAGCCAAATCTTCCTCCAGCCTTGCACTCGCTTCTTTTCCAATCACACACTGGCTCCGACCTCCCTTCAGGTGCCAGCCGGAGAGCTAGCAAAGCCGCAGCCTGGGCTTTTCACGTTGGGGCACATTTACAATAACTGGCGCATCCCTGCATATCGGCAGCAGGGATGCGCCAGTTATTGTGCGTCACGGCTGCGCCACCATGGATGCGCCGCACCATGGGGCAAAAATGGACAGATGCGTGACGCATCTGCTGCCGTAAAGGCGGCGCATTGCTGGAGTTGCGTCGCAGGCGCGACGCAGCTCCAGCAAGGCTCGGGGGTGCCCTATCCTTGAAATGCTGCGTCAAACCTTACGCCTGCTTCAAGCAGGCGCAGGGTTTTGACGCAGCATGGCCTTAAAAGTAGCTGACTGAAATCTTGTCGATTTCACTCAGCCACTTTTGGGAGGCGTTCTTGCGCCGTAACGCCTACATGTGGTGCAGGGCTTTACAACGTGATGCATCTCCCAGATGCGTCACGTTGTAAATACCCCGCAGAGTGGCGCTGGCTTTGCGCCGCCACTGCGTCGCAACGGCGGTGTAAAAGAGGCGCAAGGGGCTTGTAAAACTGCCCCCAAGTGCCTAGCCTTGCTTTGCACTGGCCTCTAAGGCACTCTATCAGGCCACTGCTCTATGTGGCAGCGCCTGCCGGGCTACCGCTCTTCAACTCTGGCTCGCCCGCAGAAACATTGGAGTGACACTTTTTTTTCTGTGCAGCTCTGGCTGCAAGTTTCCTTTTCCTATTTATCCGGGACAGAGGCCTGATATGCACATCACATCCATGTCCAGGGCCCGCCCCAGTGTGCATAGAGAAGAGAGACTCAGAGGAGGGACTGAGTGCTGCCTGGGTGAAGGGTCCTCCTTGTAAGCGGCCTGACTTCAGCAGCCGCCCCTCCTTAAGGGCAGTGAGGCCCTGCCCCGCCCTTTTTGGAGAAAAAGATTGCACGTCAGGCTGAAGAAAGGACAGCTAGACAAACACTCTTTATGTTCAGGCCAGGCAGCCAGGAGCTGAACATGCGCTAAATGCACAGGCTCCCGGCTGCCTAAGCTGAAGTTTGCTGGGCTGAGGACGGCACAGCTCCGGTGGGCCTGACCTCCTTAGCTCAGCAAATGTCCTGGAGGCCCTCCCCCTCGTGACAAGGGAGAGCGTCCGTGATAGCCTCGTAGCGGGGCGCTTCGTTTTTAAGCCCTGAAGTGCCAACGGCCGAGTGTCTGTCGCTGACTCTGTCCCCCATCCTGCTCTGTGACCAGTGAGGGACTGCTGCCTCCCCTCATTGGCTGACCAAGGTAGCAGTCCCAACCCTCCTGGCAGCTCCCCGAGCCCTGCAGCAGCAGTTGAGTGTCGCTTTTTAGGTCTCGTCTGCGAAAAGCACGTGAAAGCGCGCTCTCGCTGCGAGAACTATAGTCGTCGGCTCAGCTGACAACGAGTGGAGACAAGAGCTGGCCAAGCGCCCAGCATCGTCAATGGGAGAAGGAGAGACAAGAACTGGCCACTCGCGCATGGGATTTCGTCGCGCGCGTGAGTAAGTCGCGGAGCTGCCGACGTGCACGCTCACGGTGACGTCTCCGCCGCGCGCCACAGCCCCATGATGAAGGTGACGTCAGTGAACGCTCGCCGTGACCAAAGTTACTTGCCCTGCTTGTAGAATACTATATGTATGTGTGACGGAGTGTGTGTGTGTTTCTAGGCGGGAGCAAGAGGGCTGGGTGTGAGTGAGTTTTGCCTCAAAGTGTGAAGGAGAGAGTGGCGAATGTGCGAAAAGAAGGGCAACCGTAGTGGGCAGGCGTGTGTGATGGAGATGTAGAAGGGGAATCAGCTTGGAGTGTGAGAGAGAGCGAGGGTGAAATGCATGTGCGTGGGAGAGAAATACATGCGTCTGTTTGAGAGAGATTGGCGAGTGCGTGAAGAGAGAACACGGGGACCGAGTGTGACTGCTCCTCAGCGTGTGAGATAGAGCAGTGAGTGAATATATACTTGATTAATAAATACGATCTAGTGACAATGATTTATTAAGAAAGTAAAGTTGTAACGTGTGTGTGTGTGTGTGTGTGTGTCCATCCATCCATCCATCCCTCCCTCCCTCCCTTTCAACCTGCAGAGCTGGGTGTTGGGGAGGGGAATGTGGGCCGGCTTATAAAGTAGTTGGCGTTTTTTAGGGAAAGGGAAAACTGGGATTCGAATATGAATGGGGTCCAGGAGAGGGGGAGAATGGTGGATTACATCTTAATTGCTTTGACCACGGGCACTGACATATGTTTTCACGCCCTCCTCCAAAGCAGCACCCTCTGACCCTCACACACCCTCACTCACCCTCACCCACCATCACTCACCCTCACACACCCTCACCCTCACACACCCTCACCCTCACACACGCTCACTCACCCTCACACACCCTCACTCGCCCTTACAGCCTCACACCCCTCACCCTCACAACCCTCTCACCCTCACACCCTCACCCTCAAACACCATTTCACTCAGGAACACCACCGCATCACTCAGGGACACCACCACATCACTCAGAGACACCACTCAAGGGTACCACCACGTCACTCAGGGACACCACCACATCACTCGGGGACACCACCACATCAGCTAACCATTCACAAACAATGTTTATATACCAATTGCAAATAAAAATAAAAAAAGGTTAATGCAAAGCATTGTCATTTACAATGCCAGTAACTCAAACTTTAATGCTGCGCCCCCTATTGCGTTGTAAATGCTTGTTTATTGACTGTTTGGTTCGTGCGTGTTAGTATGTATGAGTGTATGTGTATTTGTGAGTGAGTCTCCCGAAAGGGGGGGGGGGGGGGGGGTACGAGTGTCTGCATGTGAATGCATGAGTGTAAGTGAGTGTGTATGCGTGTGCGCCCCTTCTCGGTTGTACTGAACGGCACTCGCTGCCTGCCTCTCTGCCTCAGCCCTCCCCCTGCTCCCGGGCTACTGGGGAAGGCCAAAAGAGGGCGACCAGGAACCGATCCTGCACCCGGAGCAGCCCAGCAGCAGCAGAAGAAAACCCTGCGCTGGGGGGTGGGTCCCCTGTCCCCTGTCCCCTGTCCTATCTTGGGGCAAAGGGTTTCATCTTTTTTGACCCAGTGTAAAGTTCAGCCGAATTTTCAATTTCCGAATGGAAAGTTATGGACCCTGCGTGTTGTGGACTTGATGGCGTTTTCTTTTTGAAGAAAGATACAATAAAAGAATAGAAGAAATGCCCCCACCCCCAAAAAACAGAAGAAGAAAAAACCAGAAGTGCCTCTAGCGAGAAGCAAAATGCCTACAGCACCTGGTATTCCCAGGCGGTCTCCCATCCAAGTACTAACCAGGCCCGACCCTGCTTAGCTTCCGAGATCGGACGAGATCGGGCGCATTCAGGGTGGTATGGCCGTAGGCACGAGAGCCTGCCGGTGCAGGCCTCTTGTGCTGAGCCAGCCCCTGTCACGTCACCAGGCTCCCTTCCAGTGCATTTAAACACTTCCAGTCCCTTTAAACACCTGCCCTCCCTTTCAAAGTTCCTGCACACGGCCAAGCACGGCCATCTCTCGCGCTTGCTGAAGCTGGGACCGCCCTTCTAAAGAAAGGGGCCGGCACTAGCAGCAGCAGCAGCACCAGCACACCAGCAGCCTGGCCTTTTCATTTAACAAGCGCCTAGCCTTGCTTCGCACTGGCCTCCAGGCACTTCTTGCTTTGCACTGAGCGAGTGAGGTGAGGGCCCGAGTAGTCCAGGGCCCTTCAGGTCACCCGCCTGGCTCTCTGCCTCAGCAGCCCCCTGCTCGCTCCCAGCCGAGAGAGGGGGGCCCGGAACCGGGGCCGGCGCTGCCCATCATCAGCAGCAGCAGCTTGCAGCAGCTCCCCACTGGGAGCCCTCTGTCCTAGGGCAAAGCTTTTCTTCCTTTTCTTTCAGTTTTCGAGTTTACAGTTAAGGGCCAGGCATATTGTAAACTCCATGCCGGATTTTGTATAAAATACATGAAAAAAAAAAGAAGGAAAAAAAAGCGGAGAGGAGAGGAGGAGAGCAGAATATGTTTTTTCTTTTTTTTTTTAAAAGTGCTCTTAGCGAGTTAGATTAGGTGTGATTGTGCAAGGGCCGAGCTTGGTGTCAGCGAGTGGCAACATACCTACAGGTATGGCCGTAGGCATGAGAGGCTGCCGCTTCAGGTCTCTTGTGCTGGCAACCCCCTCCACTCTGGAACCTGCTGCACTGCACCTCACTTGCACGCTTCACTCCAACAACCCTTGGCAAGCTTGCTACAGATAGCCAAATCTTCCTCCAGCCTTGCACTCGCTTCTTTTCCAATCACACACTGGCTCCGACCTCCCTTCAGGTGCCAGCCGGAGAGCTAGCAAAGCCGCAGCCTGGGCTTTTCACGTTGGGGCACATTTACAATAACTGGCGCATCCCTGCATATCGGCAGCAGGGATGCGCCAGTTATTGTGCGTCACGGCTGCGCCACCATGGATGCGCCGCACCATGGGGCAAAAATGGACAGATGCGTGACGCATCTGCTGCCGTAAAGGCGGCGCATTGCTGGAGTTGCGTCGCAGGCGCGACGCAGCTCCAGCAAGGCTCGGGGGTGCCCTATCCTTGAAATGCTGCGTCAAACCTTACGCCTGCTTCAAGCAGGCGTAGGGTTTTGACGCAGCATGGCCTTAAAAGTAGCTGACTGAAATCTTGTCGATTTCACTCAGCCACTTTTGGGAGGCGTTCTTGCGCCGTAACGCCTACATGTGGTGCAGGGCTTTACAACGTGATGCATCTCCCAGATGCGTCACGTTGTAAATACCCCGCAGAGTGGCGCTGGCTTTGCGCCGCCACTGCGTCGCAACGGCGGTGTAAAAGAGGCGCAAGGGGCTTGTAAAACTGCCCCCAAGTGCCTAGCCTTGCTTTGCACTGGCCTCTAAGGCACTCTATCAGGCCACTGCTCTATGTGGCAGCGCCTGCCGGGCTACCGCTCTTCAACTCTGGCTCGCCCGCAGAAACATTGGAGTGACACTTTTTTTTCTGTGCAGCTCTGGCTGCAAGTTTCCTTTTCCTATTTATCCGGGACAGAGGCCTGATATGCACATCACATCCATGTCCAGGGCCCGCCCCAGTGTGCATAGAGAAGAGAGACTCAGAGGAGGGACTGAGTGCTGCCTGGGTGAAGGGTCCTCCTTGTAAGCGGCCTGACTTCAGCAGCCGCCCCTCCTTAAGGGCAGTGAGGCCCTGCCCCGCCCTTTTTGGAGAAAAAGATTGCACGTCAGGCTGAAGAAAGGACAGCTAGACAAACACTCTTTATGTTCAGGCCAGGCAGCCAGGAGCTGAACATGCGCTAAATGCACAGGCTCCCGGCTGCCTAAGCTGAAGTTTGCTGGGCTGAGGACGGCACAGCTCCGGTGGGCCTGACCTCCTCAGCTCAGCAAATGTCCTGGAGGCCCTCCCCCTCGTGACAAGGGAGAGCGTCCGTGATAGCCTCGTAGCGGGGCGCTTCGTTTTTAAGCCCTGAAGTGCCAACGGCCGAGTGTCTGTCGCTGACTCTGTCCCCCATCCTGCTCTGTGACCAGTGAGGGACTGCTGCCTCCCCTCATTGGCTGACCAAGGTAGCAGTCCCAACCCTCCTGGCAGCTCCCCGAGCCCTGCAGCAGCAGTTGAGTGTCGCTTTTTAGGTCTCGTCTGCGAAAAGCACGTGAAAGCGCGCTCTCGCTGCGAGAACTATAGTCGTCGGCTCAGCTGACAACGAGTGGAGACAAGAGCTGGCCAAGCGCCCAGCATCGTCAATGGGAGAAGGAGAGACAAGAACTGGCCACTCGCGCATGGGATTTCGTCGCGCGCGTGAGTAAGTCGCGGAGCTGCCGACGTGCACGCTCACGGTGACGTCTCCGCCGCGCGCCACAGCCCCATGATGAAGGTGACGTCAGTGAACGCTCGCCGTGACCAAAGTTACTTGCCCTGCTTGTAGAATACTATATGTATGTGTGACGGAGTGTGTGTGTGTTTCTAGGCGGGAGCAAGAGGGCTGGGTGTGAGTGAGTTTTGCCTCAAAGTGTGAAGGAGAGAGTGGCGAATGTGCGAAAAGAAGGGCAACCGTAGTGGGCAGGCGTGTGTGATGGAGATGTAGAAGGGGAATCAGCTTGGAGTGTGAGAGAGAGCGAGGGTGAAATGCATGTGCGTGGGAGAGAAATACATGCGTCTGTTTGAGAGAGATTGGCGAGTGCGTGAAGAGAGAACACGGGGACCGAGTGTGACTGCTCCTCAGCGTGTGAGATAGAGCAGTGAGTGAATATATACTTGATTAATAAATACGATCTAGTGACAATGATTTATTAAGAAAGTAAAGTTGTAACGTGTGTGTGTGTGTGTGTGTGTGTCCATCCATCCATCCATCCCTCCCTCCCTCCCTTTCAACCTGCAGAGCTGGGTGTTGGGGAGGGGAATGTGGGCCGGCTTATAAAGTAGTTGGCGTTTTTTAGGGAAAGGGAAAACTGGGATTCGAATATGAATGGGGTCCAGGAGAGGGGGAGAATGGTGGATTACATCTTAATTGCTTTGACCACGGGCACTGACATATGTTTTCACGCCCTCCTCCAAAGCAGCACCCTCTGACCCTCACACACCCTCACTCACCCTCACCCACCATCACTCACCCTCACACACCCTCACCCTCACACACCCTCACCCTCACACACGCTCACTCACCCTCACACACCCTCACTCGCCCTTACAGCCTCACACCCCTCACCCTCACAACCCTCTCACCCTCACACCCTCACCCTCAAACACCATTTCACTCAGGAACACCACCGCATCACTCAGGGACACCACCACATCACTCAGAGACACCACTCAAGGGTACCACCACGTCACTCAGGGACACCACCACATCACTCGGGGACACCACCACATCAGCTAACCATTCACAAACAATGTTTATATACCAATTGCAAATAAAAATAAAAAAAGGTTAATGCAAAGCATTGTCATTTACAATGCCAGTAACTCAAACTTTAATGCTGCGCCCCCTATTGCGTTGTAAATGCTTGTTTATTGACTGTTTGGTTCGTGCGTGTTAGTATGTATGAGTGTATGTGTATTTGTGAGTGAGTCTCCCGAAAGGGGGGGGGGGGGTACGAGTGTCTGCATGTGAATGCATGAGTGTGAGTGTGTATGCGTGTGCGCCCCTTCTCGGTTGTACTGAACGGCACTCGCTGCCTGCCTCTCTGCCTCAGCCCTCCCCCTGCTCCCGGGCTACTGGGGAAGGCCAAAAGAGGGCGACCAGGAACCGATCCTGCACCCGGAGCAGCCCAGCAGCAGCAGAAGAAAACCCTGCGCTGGGGGGTGGGTCCCCTGTCCCCTGTCCCCTGTCCTATCTTGGGGCAAAGGGTTTCATCTTTTTTGACCCAGTGTAAAGTTCAGCCGAATTTTCAATTTCCGAATGGAAAGTTATGGACCCTGCGTGTTGTGGACTTGATGGCGTTTTCTTTTTGAAGAAAGATACAATAAAAGAATAGAAGAAATGCCCCCACCCCCAAAAAACAGAAGAAGAAAAAACCAGAAGTGCCTCTAGCGAGAAGCAAAATGCCTACAGCACCTGGTATTCCCAGGCGGTCTCCCATCCAAGTACTAACCAGGCCCGACCCTGCTTAGCTTCCGAGATCGGACGAGATCGGGCGCATTCAGGGTGGTATGGCCGTAGGCACGAGAGCCTGCCGGTGCAGGCCTCTTGTGCTGAGCCAGCCCCTGTCACGTCACCAGGCTCCCTTCCAGTGCATTTAAACACTTCCAGTCCCTTTAAACACCTGCCCTCCCTTTCAAAGTTCCTGCACACGGCCAAGCACGGCCATCTCTCGCGCTTGCTGAAGCTGGGACCGCCCTTCTAAAGAAAGGGGCCGGCACTAGCAGCAGCAGCAGCACCAGCACACCAGCAGCCTGGCCTTTTCATTTAACAAGCGCCTAGCCTTGCTTCGCACTGGCCTCCAGGCACTTCTTGCTTTGCACTGAGCGAGTGAGGTGAGGGCCCGAGTAGTCCAGGGCCCTTCAGGTCACCCGCCTGGCTCTCTGCCTCAGCAGCCCCCTGCTCGCTCCCAGCCGAGAGAGGGGGGCCCGGAACCGGGGCCGGCGCTGCCCATCATCAGCAGCAGCAGCTTGCAGCAGCTCCCCACTGGGAGCCCTCTGTCCTAGGGCAAAGCTTTTCTTCCTTTTCTTTCAGTTTTCGAGTTTACAGTTAAGGGCCAGGCATATTGTAAACTCCATGCCGGATTTTGTTTTGTATAAAATACATGAAAAAAAAAAGAAGGAAAAAAAAGCGGAGAGGAGAGGAGGAGAGCAGAATATGTTTTTTCTTTTTTTTTTTAAAAGTGCTCTTAGCGAGTTAGATTAGGTGTGATTGTGCAAGGGCCGAGCTTGGTGTCAGCGAGTGGCAACATACCTACAGGTATGGCCGTAGGCATGAGAGGCTGCCGCTTCAGGTCTCTTGTGCTGGCAACCCCCTCCACTCTGGAACCTGCTGCACTGCACCTCACTTGCACGCTTCACTCCAACAACCCTTGGCAAGCTTGCTACAGATAGCCAAATCTTCCTCCAGCCTTGCACTCGCTTCTTTTCCAATCACACACTGGCTCCGACCTCCCTTCAGGTGCCAGCCGGAGAGCTAGCAAAGCCGCAGCCTGGGCTTTTCACGTTGGGGCACATTTACAATAACTGGCGCATCCCTGCATATCGGCAGCAGGGATGCGCCAGTTATTGTGCGTCACGGCTGCGCCACCATGGATGCGCCGCACCATGGGGCAAAAATGGACAGATGCGTGACGCATCTGCTGCCGTAAAGGCGGCGCATTGCTGGAGTTGCGTCGCAGGCGCGACGCAGCTCCAGCAAGGCTCGGGGGTGCCCTATCCTTGAAATGCTGCGTCAAACCTTACGCCTGCTTCAAGCAGGCGCAGGGTTTTGACGCAGCATGGCCTTAAAAGTAGCTGACTGAAATCTTGTCGATTTCACTCAGCCACTTTTGGGAGGCGTTCTTGCGCCGTAACGCCTACATGTGGTGCAGGGCTTTACAACGTGATGCATCTCCCAGATGCGTCACGTTGTAAATACCCCGCAGAGTGGCGCTGGCTTTGCGCCGCCACTGCGTCGCAACGGCGGTGTAAAAGAGGCGCAAGGGGCTTGTAAAACTGCCCCCAAGTGCCTAGCCTTGCTTTGCACTGGCCTCTAAGGCACTCTATCAGGCCACTGCTCTATGTGGCAGCGCCTGCCGGGCTACCGCTCTTCAACTCTGGCTCGCCCGCAGAAACATTGGAGTGACACTTTTTTTTCTGTGCAGCTCTGGCTGCAAGTTTCCTTTTCCTATTTATCCGGGACAGAGGCCTGATATGCACATCACATCCATGTCCAGGGCCCGCCCCAGTGTGCATAGAGAAGAGAGACTCAGAGGAGGGACTGAGTGCTGCCTGGGTGAAGGGTCCTCCTTGTAAGCGGCCTGACTTCAGCAGCCGCCCCTCCTTAAGGGCAGTGAGGCCCTGCCCCGCCCTTTTTGGAGAAAAAGATTGCACGTCAGGCTGAAGAAAGGACAGCTAGACAAACACTCTTTATGTTCAGGCCAGGCAGCCAGGAGCTGAACATGCGCTAAATGCACAGGCTCCCGGCTGCCTAAGCTGAAGTTTGCTGGGCTGAGGACGGCACAGCTCCGGTGGGCCTGACCTCCTCAGCTCAGCAAATGTCCTGGAGGCCCTCCCCCTCGTGACAAGGGAGAGCGTCCGTGATAGCCTCGTAGCGGGGCGCTTCGTTTTTAAGCCCTGAAGTGCCAACGGCCGAGTGTCTGTCGCTGACTCTGTCCCCCATCCTGCTCTGTGACCAGTGAGGGACTGCTGCCTCCCCTCATTGGCTGACCAAGGTAGCAGTCCCAACCCTCCTGGCAGCTCCCCGAGCCCTGCAGCAGCAGTTGAGTGTCGCTTTTTAGGTCTCGTCTGCGAAAAGCACGTGAAAGCGCGCTCTCGCTGCGAGAACTATAGTCGTCGGCTCAGCTGACAACGAGTGGAGACAAGAGCTGGCCAAGCGCCCAGCATCGTCAATGGGAGAAGGAGAGACAAGAACTGGCCACTCGCGCATGGGATTTCGTCGCGCGCGTGAGTAAGTCGCGGAGCTGCCGACGTGCACGCTCACGGTGACGTCTCCGCCGCGCGCCACAGCCCCATGATGAAGGTGACGTCAGTGAACGCTCGCCGTGACCAAAGTTACTTGCCCTGCTTGTAGAATACTATATGTATGTGTGACGGAGTGTGTGTGTGTTTCTAGGCGGGAGCAAGAGGGCTGGGTGTGAGTGAGTTTTGCCTCAAAGTGTGAAGGAGAGAGTGGCGAATGTGCGAAAAGAAGGGCAACCGTAGTGGGCAGGCGTGTGTGATGGAGATGTAGAAGGGGAATCAGCTTGGAGTGTGAGAGAGAGCGAGGGTGAAATGCATGTGCGTGGGAGAGAAATACATGCGTCTGTTTGAGAGAGATTGGCGAGTGCGTGAAGAGAGAACACGGGGACCGAGTGTGACTGCTCCTCAGCGTGTGAGATAGAGCAGTGATATATACTTGATTAATAAATACGATCTAGTGACAATGATTTATTAAGAAAGTAAAGTTGTAACGTGTGTGTGTGTGTGTGTGTGTGTCCATCCATCCATCCATCCCTCCCTCCCTCCCTTTCAACCTGCAGAGCTGGGTGTTGGGGAGGGGAATGTGGGCCGGCTTATAAAGTAGTTGGCGTTTTTTAGGGAAAGGGAAAACTGGGATTCGAATATGAATGGGGTCCAGGAGAGGGGGAGAATGGTGGATTACATCTTAATTGCTTTGACCACGGGCACTGACATATGTTTTCACGCCCTCCTCCAAAGCAGCACCCTCTGACCCTCACACACCCTCACTCACCCTCACCCACCATCACTCACCCTCACACACCCTCACCCTCACACACCCTCACCCTCACACACGCTCACTCACCCTCACACACCCTCACTCGCCCTTACAGCCTCACACCCCTCACCCTCACAACCCTCTCACCCTCACACCCTCACCCTCAAACACCATTTCACTCAGGAACACCACCGCATCACTCAGGGACACCACCACATCACTCAGAGACACCACTCAAGGGTACCACCACGTCACTCAGGGACACCACCACATCACTCGGGGACACCACCACATCAGCTAACCATTCACAAACAATGTTTATATACCAATTGCAAATAAAAATAAAAAAAGGTTAATGCAAAGCATTGTCATTTACAATGCCAGTAACTCAAACTTTAATGCTGCGCCCCCTATTGCGTTGTAAATGCTTGTTTATTGACTGTTTGGTTCGTGCGTGTTAGTATGTATGAGTGTATGTGTATTTGTGAGTGAGTCTCCCGAAAGGGGGGGGGGGGGTACGAGTGTCTGCATGTGAATGCATGAGTGTGAGTGTGTATGCGTGTGCGCCCCTTCTCGGTTGTACTGAACGGCACTCGCTGCCTGCCTCTCTGCCTCAGCCCTCCCCCTGCTCCCGGGCTACTGGGGAAGGCCAAAAGAGGGCGACCAGGAACCGATCCTGCACCCGGAGCAGCCCAGCAGCAGCAGAAGAAAACCCTGCGCTGGGGGGTGGGTCCCCTGTCCCCTGTCCCCTGTCCTATCTTGGGGCAAAGGGTTTCATCTTTTTTGACCCAGTGTAAAGTTCAGCCGAATTTTCAATTTCCGAATGGAAAGTTATGGACCCTGCGTGTTGTGGACTTGATGGCGTTTTCTTTTTGAAGAAAGATACAATAAAAGAATAGAAGAAATGCCCCCACCCCCAAAAAACAGAAGAAGAAAAAACCAGAAGTGCCTCTAGCGAGAAGCAAAATGCCTACAGCACCTGGTATTCCCAGGCGGTCTCCCATCCAAGTACTAACCAGGCCCGACCCTGCTTAGCTTCCGAGATCGGACGAGATCGGGCGCATTCAGGGTGGTATGGCCGTAGGCACGAGAGCCTGCCGGTGCAGGCCTCTTGTGCTGAGCCAGCCCCTGTCACGTCACCAGGCTCCCTTCCAGTGCATTTAAACACTTCCAGTCCCTTTAAACACCTGCCCTCCCTTTCAAAGTTCCTGCACACGGCCAAGCACGGCCATCTCTCGCGCTTGCTGAAGCTGGGACCGCCCTTCTAAAGAAAGGGGCCGGCACTAGCAGCAGCAGCAGCACCAGCACACCAGCAGCCTGGCCTTTTCATTTAACAAGCGCCTAGCCTTGCTTCGCACTGGCCTCCAGGCACTTCTTGCTTTGCACTGAGCGAGTGAGGTGAGGGCCCGAGTAGTCCAGGGCCCTTCAGGTCACCCGCCTGGCTCTCTGCCTCAGCAGCCCCCTGCTCGCTCCCAGCCGAGAGAGGGGGGCCCGGAACCGGGGCCGGCGCTGCCCATCATCAGCAGCAGCAGCTTGCAGCAGCTCCCCACTGGGAGCCCTCTGTCCTAGGGCAAAGCTTTTCTTCCTTTTCTTTCAGTTTTCGAGTTTACAGTTAAGGGCCAGGCATATTGTAAACTCCATGCCGGATTTTGTATAAAATACATGAAAAAAAAAAGAAGGAAAAAAAAGCGGAGAGGAGAGGAGGAGAGCAGAATATGTTTTTTCTTTTTTTTTTTAAAAGTGCTCTTAGCGAGTTAGATTAGGTGTGATTGTGCAAGGGCCGAGCTTGGTGTCAGCGAGTGGCAACATACCTACAGGTATGGCCGTAGGCATGAGAGGCTGCCGCTTCAGGTCTCTTGTGCTGGCAACCCCCTCCACTCTGGAACCTGCTGCACTGCACCTCACTTGCACGCTTCACTCCAACAACCCTTGGCAAGCTTGCTACAGATAGCCAAATCTTCCTCCAGCCTTGCACTCGCTTCTTTTCCAATCACACACTGGCTCCGACCTCCCTTCAGGTGCCAGCCGGAGAGCTAGCAAAGCCGCAGCCTGGGCTTTTCACGTTGGGGCACATTTACAATAACTGGCGCATCCCTGCATATCGGCAGCAGGGATGCGCCAGTTATTGTGCGTCACGGCTGCGCCACCATGGATGCGCCGCACCATGGGGCAAAAATGGACAGATGCGTGACGCATCTGCTGCCGTAAAGGCGGCGCATTGCTGGAGTTGCGTCGCAGGCGCGACGCAGCTCCAGCAAGGCTCGGGGGTGCCCTATCCTTGAAATGCTGCGTCAAACCTTACGCCTGCTTCAAGCAGGCGCAGGGTTTTGACGCAGCATGGCCTTAAAAGTAGCTGACTGAAATCTTGTCGATTTCACTCAGCCACTTTTGGGAGGCGTTCTTGCGCCGTAACGCCTACATGTGGTGCAGGGCTTTACAACGTGATGCATCTCCCAGATGCGTCACGTTGTAAATACCCCGCAGAGTGGCGCTGGCTTTGCGCCGCCACTGCGTCGCAACGGCGGTGTAAAAGAGGCGCAAGGGGCTTGTAAAACTGCCCCCAAGTGCCTAGCCTTGCTTTGCACTGGCCTCTAAGGCACTCTATCAGGCCACTGCTCTATGTGGCAGCGCCTGCCGGGCTACCGCTCTTCAACTCTGGCTCGCCCGCAGAAACATTGGAGTGACACTTTTTTTTCTGTGCAGCTCTGGCTGCAAGTTTCCTTTTCCTATTTATCCGGGACAGAGGCCTGATATGCACATCACATCCATGTCCAGGGCCCGCCCCAGTGTGCATAGAGAAGAGAGACTCAGAGGAGGGACTGAGTGCTGCCTGGGTGAAGGGTCCTCCTTGTAAGCGGCCTGACTTCAGCAGCCGCCCCTCCTTAAGGGCAGTGAGGCCCTGCCCCGCCCTTTTTGGAGAAAAAGATTGCACGTCAGGCTGAAGAAAGGACAGCTAGACAAACACTCTTTATGTTCAGGCCAGGCAGCCAGGAGCTGAACATGCGCTAAATGCACAGGCTCCCGGCTGCCTAAGCTGAAGTTTGCTGGGCTGAGGACGGCACAGCTCCGGTGGGCCTGACCTCCTCAGCTCAGCAAATGTCCTGGAGGCCCTCCCCCTCGTGACAAGGGAGAGCGTCCGTGATAGCCTCGTAGCGGGGCGCTTCGTTTTTAAGCCCTGAAGTGCCAACGGCCGAGTGTCTGTCGCTGACTCTGTCCCCCATCCTGCTCTGTGACCAGTGAGGGACTGCTGCCTCCCCTCATTGGCTGACCAAGGTAGCAGTCCCAACCCTCCTGGCAGCTCCCCGAGCCCTGCAGCAGCAGTTGAGTGTCGCTTTTTAGGTCTCGTCTGCGAAAAGCACGTGAAAGCGCGCTCTCGCTGCGAGAACTATAGTCGTCGGCTCAGCTGACAACGAGTGGAGACAAGAGCTGGCCAAGCGCCCAGCATCGTCAATGGGAGAAGGAGAGACAAGAACTGGCCACTCGCGCATGGGATTTCGTCGCGCGCGTGAGTAAGTCGCGGAGCTGCCGACGTGCACGCTCACGGTGACGTCTCCGCCGCGCGCCACAGCCCCATGATGAAGGTGACGTCAGTGAACGCTCGCCGTGACCAAAGTTACTTGCCCTGCTTGTAGAATACTATATGTATGTGTGACGGAGTGTGTGTGTGTTTCTAGGCGGGAGCAAGAGGGCTGGGTGTGAGTGAGTTTTGCCTCAAAGTGTGAAGGAGAGAGTGGCGAATGTGCGAAAAGAAGGGCAACCGTAGTGGGCAGGCGTGTGTGATGGAGATGTAGAAGGGGAATCAGCTTGGAGTGTGAGAGAGAGCGAGGGTGAAATGCATGTGCGTGGGAGAGAAATACATGCGTCTGTTTGAGAGAGATTGGCGAGTGCGTGAAGAGAGAACACGGGGACCGAGTGTGACTGCTCCTCAGCGTGTGAGATAGAGCAGTGAGTGAATATATACTTGATTAATAAATACGATCTAGTGACAATGATTTATTAAGAAAGTAAAGTTGTAACGTGTGTGTGTGTGTGTGTGTGTGTCCATCCATCCATCCATCCCTCCCTCCCTCCCTTTCAACCTGCAGAGCTGGGTGTTGGGGAGGGGAATGTGGGCCGGCTTATAAAGTAGTTGGCGTTTTTTAGGGAAAGGGAAAACTGGGATTCGAATATGAATGGGGTCCAGGAGAGGGGGAGAATGGTGGATTACATCTTAATTGCTTTGACCACGGGCACTGACATATGTTTTCACGCCCTCCTCCAAAGCAGCACCCTCTGACCCTCACACACCCTCACTCACCCTCACCCACCATCACTCACCCTCACACACCCTCACCCTCACACACCCTCACCCTCACACACGCTCACTCACCCTCACACACCCTCACTCGCCCTTACAGCCTCACACCCCTCACCCTCACAACCCTCTCACCCTCACACCCTCACCCTCAAACACCATTTCACTCAGGAACACCACCGCATCACTCAGGGACACCACCACATCACTCAGAGACACCACTCAAGGGTACCACCACGTCACTCAGGGACACCACCACATCACTCGGGGACACCACCACATCAGCTAACCATTCACAAACAATGTTTATATACCAATTGCAAATAAAAATAAAAAAAGGTTAATGCAAAGCATTGTCATTTACAATGCCAGTAACTCAAACTTTAATGCTGCGCCCCCTATTGCGTTGTAAATGCTTGTTTATTGACTGTTTGGTTCGTGCGTGTTAGTATGTATGAGTGTATGTGTATTTGTGAGTGAGTCTCCCGAAAGGGGGGGGGGGGGTACGAGTGTCTGCATGTGAATGCATGAGTGTGAGTGTGTATGCGTGTGCGCCCCTTCTCGGTTGTACTGAACGGCACTCGCTGCCTGCCTCTCTGCCTCAGCCCTCCCCCTGCTCCCGGGCTACTGGGGAAGGCCAAAAGAGGGCGACCAGGAACCGATCCTGCACCCGGAGCAGCCCAGCAGCAGCAGAAGAAAACCCTGCGCTGGGGGGTGGGTCCCCTGTCCCCTGTCCCCTGTCCTATCTTGGGGCAAAGGGTTTCATCTTTTTTGACCCAGTGTAAAGTTCAGCCGAATTTTCAATTTCCGAATGGAAAGTTATGGACCCTGCGTGTTGTGGACTTGATGGCGTTTTCTTTTTGAAGAAAGATACAATAAAAGAATAGAAGAAATGCCCCCACCCCCAAAAAACAGAAGAAGAAAAAACCAGAAGTGCCTCTAGCGAGAAGCAAAATGCCTACAGCACCTGGTATTCCCAGGCGGTCTCCCATCCAAGTACTAACCAGGCCCGACCCTGCTTAGCTTCCGAGATCGGACGAGATCGGGCGCATTCAGGGTGGTATGGCCGTAGGCACGAGAGCCTGCCGGTGCAGGCCTCTTGTGCTGAGCCAGCCCCTGTCACGTCACCAGGCTCCCTTCCAGTGCATTTAAACACTTCCAGTCCCTTTAAACACCTGCCCTCCCTTTCAAAGTTCCTGCACACGGCCAAGCACGGCCATCTCTCGCGCTTGCTGAAGCTGGGACCGCCCTTCTAAAGAAAGGGGCCGGCACTAGCAGCAGCAGCAGCACCAGCACACCAGCAGCCTGGCCTTTTCATTTAACAAGCGCCTAGCCTTGCTTCGCACTGGCCTCCAGGCACTTCTTGCTTTGCACTGAGCGAGTGAGGTGAGGGCCCGAGTAGTCCAGGGCCCTTCAGGTCACCCGCCTGGCTCTCTGCCTCAGCAGCCCCCTGCTCGCTCCCAGCCGAGAGAGGGGGGCCCGGAACCGGGGCCGGCGCTGCCCATCATCAGCAGCAGCAGCTTGCAGCAGCTCCCCACTGGGAGCCCTCTGTCCTAGGGCAAAGCTTTTCTTCCTTTTCTTTCAGTTTTCGAGTTTACAGTTAAGGGCCACGCATATTGTAAACTCCATGCCGGATTTTGTATAAAATACATGAAAAAAAAAAGAAGGAAAAAAAAGCGGAGAGGAGAGGAGGAGAGCAGAATATGTTTTTTCTTTTTTTTTTTAAAAGTGCTCTTAGCGAGTTAGATTAGGTGTGATTGTGCAAGGGCCGAGCTTGGTGTCAGCGAGTGGCAACATACCTACAGGTATGGCCGTAGGCATGAGAGGCTGCCGCTTCAGGTCTCTTGTGCTGGCAACCCCCTCCACTCTGGAACCTGCTGCACTGCACCTCACTTGCACGCTTCACTCCAACAACCCTTGGCAAGCTTGCTACAGATAGCCAAATCTTCCTCCAGCCTTGCACTCGCTTCTTTTCCAATCACACACTGGCTCCGACCTCCCTTCAGGTGCCAGCCGGAGAGCTAGCAAAGCCGCAGCCTGGGCTTTTCACGTTGGGGCACATTTACAATAACTGGCGCATCCCTGCATATCGGCAGCAGGGATGCGCCAGTTATTGTGCGTCACGGCTGCGCCACCATGGATGCGCCGCACCATGGGGCAAAAATGGACAGATGCGTGACGCATCTGCTGCCGTAAAGGCGGCGCATTGCTGGAGTTGCGTCGCAGGCGCGACGCAGCTCCAGCAAGGCTCGGGGGTGCCCTATCCTTGAAATGCTGCGTCAAACCTTACGCCTGCTTCAAGCAGGCGCAGGGTTTTGACGCAGCATGGCCTTAAAAGTAGCTGACTGAAATCTTGTCGATTTCACTCAGCCACTTTTGGGAGGCGTTCTTGCGCCGTAACGCCTACATGTGGTGCAGGGCTTTACAACGTGATGCATCTCCCAGATGCGTCACGTTGTAAATACCCCGCAGAGTGGCGCTGGCTTTGCGCCGCCACTGCGTCGCAACGGCGGTGTAAAAGAGGCGCAAGGGGCTTGTAAAACTGCCCCCAAGTGCCTAGCCTTGCTTTGCACTGGCCTCTAAGGCACTCTATCAGGCCACTGCTCTATGTGGCAGCGCCTGCCGGGCTACCGCTCTTCAACTCTGGCTCGCCCGCAGAAACATTGGAGTGACACTTTTTTTTCTGTGCAGCTCTGGCTGCAAGTTTCCTTTTCCTATTTATCCGGGACAGAGGCCTGATATGCACATCACATCCATGTCCAGGGCCCGCCCCAGTGTGCATAGAGAAGAGAGACTCAGAGGAGGGACTGAGTGCTGCCTGGGTGAAGGGTCCTCCTTGTAAGCGGCCTGACTTCAGCAGCCGCCCCTCCTTAAGGGCAGTGAGGCCCTGCCCCGCCCTTTTTGGAGAAAAAGATTGCACGTCAGGCTGAAGAAAGGACAGCTAGACAAACACTCTTTATGTTCAGGCCAGGCAGCCAGGAGCTGAACATGCGCTAAATGCACAGGCTCCCGGCTGCCTAAGCTGAAGTTTGCTGGGCTGAGGACGGCACAGCTCCGGTGGGCCTGACCTCCTCAGCTCAGCAAATGTCCTGGAGGCCCTCCCCCTCGTGACAAGGGAGAGCGTCCGTGATAGCCTCGTAGCGGGGCGCTTCGTTTTTAAGCCCTGAAGTGCCAACGGCCGAGTGTCTGTCGCTGACTCTGTCCCCCATCCTGCTCTGTGACCAGTGAGGGACTGCTGCCTCCCCTCATTGGCTGACCAAGGTAGCAGTCCCAACCCTCCTGGCAGCTCCCCGAGCCCTGCAGCAGCAGTTGAGTGTCGCTTTTTAGGTCTCGTCTGCGAAAAGCACGTGAAAGCGCGCTCTCGCTGCGAGAACTATAGTCGTCGGCTCAGCTGACAACGAGTGGAGACAAGAGCTGGCCAAGCGCCCAGCATCGTCAATGGGAGAAGGAGAGACAAGAACTGGCCACTCGCGCATGGGATTTCGTCGCGCGCGTGAGTAAGTCGCGGAGCTGCCGACGTGCACGCTCACGGTGACGTCTCCGCCGCGCGCCACAGCCCCATGATGAAGGTGACGTCAGTGAACGCTCGCCGTGACCAAAGTTACTTGCCCTGCTTGTAGAATACTATATGTATGTGTGACGGAGTGTGTGTGTGTTTCTAGGCGGGAGCAAGAGGGCTGGGTGTGAGTGAGTTTTGCCTCAAAGTGTGAAGGAGAGAGTGGCGAATGTGCGAAAAGAAGGGCAACCGTAGTGGGCAGGCGTGTGTGATGGAGATGTAGAAGGGGAATCAGCTTGGAGTGTGAGAGAGAGCGAGGGTGAAATGCATGTGCGTGGGAGAGAAATACATGCGTCTGTTTGAGAGAGATTGGCGAGTGCGTGAAGAGAGAACACGGGGACCGAGTGTGACTGCTCCTCAGCGTGTGAGATAGAGCAGTGAGTGAATATATACTTGATTAATAAATACGATCTAGTGACAATGATTTATTAAGAAAGTAAAGTTGTAACGTGTGTGTGTGTGTGTGTGTGTGTCCATCCATCCATCCATCCCTCCCTCCCTCCCTTTCAACCTGCAGAGCTGGGTGTTGGGGAGGGGAATGTGGGCCGGCTTATAAAGTAGTTGGCGTTTTTTAGGGAAAGGGAAAACTGGGATTCGAATATGAATGGGGTCCAGGAGAGGGGGAGAATGGTGGATTACATCTTAATTGCTTTGACCACGGGCACTGACATATGTTTTCACGCCCTCCTCCAAAGCAGCACCCTCTGACCCTCACACACCCTCACTCACCCTCACCCACCATCACTCACCCTCACACACCCTCACCCTCACACACCCTCACCCTCACACACGCTCACTCACCCTCACACACCCTCACTCGCCCTTACAGCCTCACACCCCTCACCCTCACAACCCTCTCACCCTCACACCCTCACCCTCAAACACCATTTCACTCAGGAACACCACCGCATCACTCAGGGACACCACCACATCACTCAGAGACACCACTCAAGGGTACCACCACGTCACTCAGGGACACCACCACATCACTCGGGGACACCACCACATCAGCTAACCATTCACAAACAATGTTTATATACCAATTGCAAATAAAAATAAAAAAAGGTTAATGCAAAGCATTGTCATTTACAATGCCAGTAACTCAAACTTTAATGCTGCGCCCCCTATTGCGTTGTAAATGCTTGTTTATTGACTGTTTGGTTCGTGCGTGTTAGTATGTATGAGTGTATGTGTATTTGTGAGTGAGTCTCCCGAAAGGGGGGGGGGGGGGGGTACGAGTGTCTGCATGTGAATGCATGAGTGTAAGTGAGTGTGTATGCGTGTGCGCCCCTTCTCGGTTGTACTGAACGGCACTCGCTGCCTGCCTCTCTGCCTCAGCCCTCCCCCTGCTCCCGGGCTACTGGGGAAGGCCAAAAGAGGGCGACCAGGAACCGATCCTGCACCCGGAGCAGCCCAGCAGCAGCAGAAGAAAACCCTGCGCTGGGGGGTGGGTCCCCTGTCCCCTGTCCCCTGTCCTATCTTGGGGCAAAGGGTTTCATCTTTTTTGACCCAGTGTAAAGTTCAGCCGAATTTTCAATTTCCGAATGGAAAGTTATGGACCCTGCGTGTTGTGGACTTGATGGCGTTTTCTTTTTGAAGAAAGATACAATAAAAGAATAGAAGAAATGCCCCCACCCCCAAAAAACAGAAGAAGAAAAAACCAGAAGTGCCTCTAGCGAGAAGCAAAATGCCTACAGCACCTGGTATTCCCAGGCGGTCTCCCATCCAAGTACTAACCAGGCCCGACCCTGCTTAGCTTCCGAGATCGGACGAGATCGGGCGCATTCAGGGTGGTATGGCCGTAGGCACGAGAGCCTGCCGGTGCAGGCCTCTTGTGCTGAGCCAGCCCCTGTCACGTCACCAGGCTCCCTTCCAGTGCATTTAAACACTTCCAGTCCCTTTAAACACCTGCCCTCCCTTTCAAAGTTCCTGCACACGGCCAAGCACGGCCATCTCTCGCGCTTGCTGAAGCTGGGACCGCCCTTCTAAAGAAAGGGGCCGGCACTAGCAGCAGCAGCAGCACCAGCACACCAGCAGCCTGGCCTTTTCATTTAACAAGCGCCTAGCCTTGCTTCGCACTGGCCTCCAGGCACTTCTTGCTTTGCACTGAGCGAGTGAGGTGAGGGCCCGAGTAGTCCAGGGCCCTTCAGGTCACCCGCCTGGCTCTCTGCCTCAGCAGCCCCCTGCTCGCTCCCAGCCGAGAGAGGGGGGCCCGGAACCGGGGCCGGCGCTGCCCATCATCAGCAGCAGCAGCTTGCAGCAGCTCCCCACTGGGAGCCCTCTGTCCTAGGGCAAAGCTTTTCTTCCTTTTCTTTCAGTTTTCGAGTTTACAGTTAAGGGCCAGGCATATTGTAAACTCCATGCCGGATTTTGTATAAAATACATGAAAAAAAAAAGAAGGAAAAAAAAGCGGAGAGGAGAGGAGGAGAGCAGAATATGTTTTTTCTTTTTTTTTTTAAAAGTGCTCTTAGCGAGTTAGATTAGGTGTGATTGTGCAAGGGCCGAGCTTGGTGTCAGCGAGTGGCAACATACCTACAGGTATGGCCGTAGGCATGAGAGGCTGCCGCTTCAGGTCTCTTGTGCTGGCAACCCCCTCCACTCTGGAACCTGCTGCACTGCACCTCACTTGCACGCTTCACTCCAACAACCCTTGGCAAGCTTGCTACAGATAGCCAAATCTTCCTCCAGCCTTGCACTCGCTTCTTTTCCAATCACACACTGGCTCCGACCTCCCTTCAGGTGCCAGCCGGAGAGCTAGCAAAGCCGCAGCCTGGGCTTTTCACGTTGGGGCACATTTACAATAACTGGCGCATCCCTGCATATCGGCAGCAGGGATGCGCCAGTTATTGTGCGTCACGGCTGCGCCACCATGGATGCGCCGCACCATGGGGCAAAAATGGACAGATGCGTGACGCATCTGCTGCCGTAAAGGCGGCGCATTGCTGGAGTTGCGTCGCAGGCGCGACGCAGCTCCAGCAAGGCTCGGGGGTGCCCTATCCTTGAAATGCTGCGTCAAACCTTACGCCTGCTTCAAGCAGGCGCAGGGTTTTGACGCAGCATGGCCTTAAAAGTAGCTGACTGAAATCTTGTCGATTTCACTCAGCCACTTTTGGGAGGCGTTCTTGCGCCGTAACGCCTACATGTGGTGCAGGGCTTTACAACGTGATGCATCTCCCAGATGCGTCACGTTGTAAATACCCCGCAGAGTGGCGCTGGCTTTGCGCCGCCACTGCGTCGCAACGGCGGTGTAAAAGAGGCGCAAGGGGCTTGTAAAACTGCCCCCAAGTGCCTAGCCTTGCTTTGCACTGGCCTCTAAGGCACTCTATCAGGCCACTGCTCTATGTGGCAGCGCCTGCCGGGCTACCGCTCTTCAACTCTGGCTCGCCCGCAGAAACATTGGAGTGACACTTTTTTTTCTGTGCAGCTCTGGCTGCAAGTTTCCTTTTCCTATTTATCCGGGACAGAGGCCTGATATGCACATCACATCCATGTCCAGGGCCCGCCCCAGTGTGCATAGAGAAGAGAGACTCAGAGGAGGGACTGAGTGCTGCCTGGGTGAAGGGTCCTCCTTGTAAGCGGCCTGACTTCAGCAGCCGCCCCTCCTTAAGGGCAGTGAGGCCCTGCCCCGCCCTTTTTGGAGAAAAAGATTGCACGTCAGGCTGAAGAAAGGACAGCTAGACAAACACTCTTTATGTTCAGGCCAGGCAGCCAGGAGCTGAACATGCGCTAAATGCACAGGCTCCCGGCTGCCTAAGCTGAAGTTTGCTGGGCTGAGGACGGCACAGCTCCGGTGGGCCTGACCTCCTCAGCTCAGCAAATGTCCTGGAGGCCCTCCCCCTCGTGACAAGGGAGAGCGTCCGTGATAGCCTCGTAGCGGGGCGCTTCGTTTTTAAGCCCTGAAGTGCCAACGGCCGAGTGTCTGTCGCTGACTCTGTCCCCCATCCTGCTCTGTGACCAGTGAGGGACTGCTGCCTCCCCTCATTGGCTGACCAAGGTAGCAGTCCCAACCCTCCTGGCAGCTCCCCGAGCCCTGCAGCAGCAGTTGAGTGTCGCTTTTTAGGTCTCGTCTGCGAAAAGCACGTGAAAGCGCGCTCTCGCTGCGAGAACTATAGTCGTCGGCTCAGCTGACAACGAGTGGAGACAAGAGCTGGCCAAGCGCCCAGCATCGTCAATGGGAGAAGGAGAGACAAGAACTGGCCACTCGCGCATGGGATTTCGTCGCGCGCGTGAGTAAGTCGCGGAGCTGCCGACGTGCACGCTCACGGTGACGTCTCCGCCGCGCGCCACAGCCCCATGATGAAGGTGACGTCAGTGAACGCTCGCCGTGACCAAAGTTACTTGCCCTGCTTGTAGAATACTATATGTATGTGTGACGGAGTGTGTGTGTGTTTCTAGGCGGGAGCAAGAGGGCTGGGTGTGAGTGAGTTTTGCCTCAAAGTGTGAAGGAGAGAGTGGCGAATGTGCGAAAAGAAGGGCAACCGTAGTGGGCAGGCGTGTGTGATGGAGATGTAGAAGGGGAATCAGCTTGGAGTGTGAGAGAGAGCGAGGGTGAAATGCATGTGCGTGGGAGAGAAATACATGCGTCTGTTTGAGAGAGATTGGCGAGTGCGTGAAGAGAGAACACGGGGACCGAGTGTGACTGCTCCTCAGCGTGTGAGATAGAGCAGTGAGTGAATATATACTTGATTAATAAATACGATCTAGTGACAATGATTTATTAAGAAAGTAAAGTTGTAACGTGTGTGTGTGTGTGTGTGTGTGTCCATCCATCCATCCATCCCTCCCTCCCTCCCTTTCAACCTGCAGAGCTGGGTGTTGGGGAGGGGAATGTGGGCCGGCTTATAAAGTAGTTGGCGTTTTTTAGGGAAAGGGAAAACTGGGATTCGAATATGAATGGGGTCCAGGAGAGGGGGAGAATGGTGGATTACATCTTAATTGCTTTGACCACGGGCACTGACATATGTTTTCACGCCCTCCTCCAAAGCAGCACCCTCTGACCCTCACACACCCTCACTCACCCTCACCCACCATCACTCACCCTCACACACCCTCACCCTCACACACCCTCACCCTCACACACGCTCACTCACCCTCACACACCCTCACTCGCCCTTACAGCCTCACACCCCTCACCCTCACAACCCTCTCACCCTCACACCCTCACCCTCAAACACCATTTCACTCAGGAACACCACCGCATCACTCAGGGACACCACCACATCACTCAGAGACACCACTCAAGGGTACCACCACGTCACTCAGGGACACCACCACATCACTCGGGGACACCACCACATCAGCTAACCATTCACAAACAATGTTTATATACCAATTGCAAATAAAAATAAAAAAAGGTTAATGCAAAGCATTGTCATTTACAATGCCAGTAACTCAAACTTTAATGCTGCGCCCCCTATTGCGTTGTAAATGCTTGTTTATTGACTGTTTGGTTCGTGCGTGTTAGTATGTATGAGTGTATGTGTATTTGTGAGTGAGTCTCCCGAAAGGGGGGGGGGGGGTACGAGTGTCTGCATGTGAATGCATGAGTGTGAGTGTGTATGCGTGTGCGCCCCTTCTCGGTTGTACTGAACGGCACTCGCTGCCTGCCTCTCTGCCTCAGCCCTCCCCCTGCTCCCGGGCTACTGGGGAAGGCCAAAAGAGGGCGACCAGGAACCGATCCTGCACCCGGAGCAGCCCAGCAGCAGCAGAAGAAAACCCTGCGCTGGGGGGTGGGTCCCCTGTCCCCTGTCCCCTGTCCTATCTTGGGGCAAAGGGTTTCATCTTTTTTGACCCAGTGTAAAGTTCAGCCGAATTTTCAATTTCCGAATGGAAAGTTATGGACCCTGCGTGTTGTGGACTTGATGGCGTTTTCTTTTTGAAGAAAGATACAATAAAAGAATAGAAGAAATGCCCCCACCCCCAAAAAACAGAAGAAGAAAAAACCAGAAGTGCCTCTAGCGAGAAGCAAAATGCCTACAGCACCTGGTATTCCCAGGCGGTCTCCCATCCAAGTACTAACCAGGCCCGACCCTGCTTAGCTTCCGAGATCGGACGAGATCGGGCGCATTCAGGGTGGTATGGCCGTAGGCACGAGAGCCTGCCGGTGCAGGCCTCTTGTGCTGAGCCAGCCCCTGTCACGTCACCAGGCTCCCTTCCAGTGCATTTAAACACTTCCAGTCCCTTTAAACACCTGCCCTCCCTTTCAAAGTTCCTGCACACGGCCAAGCACGGCCATCTCTCGCGCTTGCTGAAGCTGGGACCGCCCTTCTAAAGAAAGGGGCCGGCACTAGCAGCAGCAGCAGCACCAGCACACCAGCAGCCTGGCCTTTTCATTTAACAAGCGCCTAGCCTTGCTTCGCACTGGCCTCCAGGCACTTCTTGCTTTGCACTGAGCGAGTGAGGTGAGGGCCCGAGTAGTCCAGGGCCCTTCAGGTCACCCGCCTGGCTCTCTGCCTCAGCAGCCCCCTGCTCGCTCCCAGCCGAGAGAGGGGGGCCCGGAACCGGGGCCGGCGCTGCCCATCATCAGCAGCAGCAGCTTGCAGCAGCTCCCCACTGGGAGCCCTCTGTCCTAGGGCAAAGCTTTTCTTCCTTTTCTTTCAGTTTTCGAGTTTACAGTTAAGGGCCAGGCATATTGTAAACTCCATGCCGGATTTTGTATAAAATACATGAAAAAAAAAAGAAGGAAAAAAAAGCGGAGAGGAGAGGAGGAGAGCAGAATATGTTTTTTCTTTTTTTTTTTAAAAGTGCTCTTAGCGAGTTAGATTAGGTGTGATTGTGCAAGGGCCGAGCTTGGTGTCAGCGAGTGGCAACATACCTACAGGTATGGCCGTAGGCATGAGAGGCTGCCGCTTCAGGTCTCTTGTGCTGGCAACCCCCTCCACTCTGGAACCTGCTGCACTGCACCTCACTTGCACGCTTCACTCCAACAACCCTTGGCAAGCTTGCTACAGATAGCCAAATCTTCCTCCAGCCTTGCACTCGCTTCTTTTCCAATCACACACTGGCTCCGACCTCCCTTCAGGTGCCAGCCGGAGAGCTAGCAAAGCCGCAGCCTGGGCTTTTCACGTTGGGGCACATTTACAATAACTGGCGCATCCCTGCATATCGGCAGCAGGGATGCGCCAGTTATTGTGCGTCACGGCTGCGCCACCATGGATGCGCCGCACCATGGGGCAAAAATGGACAGATGCGTGACGCATCTGCTGCCGTAAAGGCGGCGCATTGCTGGAGTTGCGTCGCAGGCGCGACGCAGCTCCAGCAAGGCTCGGGGGTGCCCTATCCTTGAAATGCTGCGTCAAACCTTACGCCTGCTTCAAGCAGGCGCAGGGTTTTGACGCAGCATGGCCTTAAAAGTAGCTGACTGAAATCTTGTCGATTTCACTCAGCCACTTTTGGGAGGCGTTCTTGCGCCGTAACGCCTACATGTGGTGCAGGGCTTTACAACGTGATGCATCTCCCAGATGCGTCACGTTGTAAATACCCCGCAGAGTGGCGCTGGCTTTGCGCCGCCACTGCGTCGCAACGGCGGTGTAAAAGAGGCGCAAGGGGCTTGTAAAACTGCCCCCAAGTGCCTAGCCTTGCTTTGCACTGGCCTCTAAGGCACTCTATCAGGCCACTGCTCTATGTGGCAGCGCCTGCCGGGCTACCGCTCTTCAACTCTGGCTCGCCCGCAGAAACATTGGAGTGACACTTTTTTTTCTGTGCAGCTCTGGCTGCAAGTTTCCTTTTCCTATTTATCCGGGACAGAGGCCTGATATGCACATCACATCCATGTCCAGGGCCCGCCCCAGTGTGCATAGAGAAGAGAGACTCAGAGGAGGGACTGAGTGCTGCCTGGGTGAAGGGTCCTCCTTGTAAGCGGCCTGACTTCAGCAGCCGCCCCTCCTTAAGGGCAGTGAGGCCCTGCCCCGCCCTTTTTGGAGAAAAAGATTGCACGTCAGGCTGAAGAAAGGACAGCTAGACAAACACTCTTTATGTTCAGGCCAGGCAGCCAGGAGCTGAACATGCGCTAAATGCACAGGCTCCCGGCTGCCTAAGCTGAAGTTTGCTGGGCTGAGGACGGCACAGCTCCGGTGGGCCTGACCTCCTCAGCTCAGCAAATGTCCTGGAGGCCCTCCCCCTCGTGACAAGGGAGAGCGTCCGTGATAGCCTCGTAGCGGGGCGCTTCGTTTTTAAGCCCTGAAGTGCCAACGGCCGAGTGTCTGTCGCTGACTCTGTCCCCCATCCTGCTCTGTGACCAGTGAGGGACTGCTGCCTCCCCTCATTGGCTGACCAAGGTAGCAGTCCCAACCCTCCTGGCAGCTCCCCGAGCCCTGCAGCAGCAGTTGAGTGTCGCTTTTTAGGTCTCGTCTGCGAAAAGCACGTGAAAGCGCGCTCTCGCTGCGAGAACTATAGTCGTCGGCTCAGCTGACAACGAGTGGAGACAAGAGCTGGCCAAGCGCCCAGCATCGTCAATGGGAGAAGGAGAGACAAGAACTGGCCACTCGCGCATGGGATTTCGTCGCGCGCGTGAGTAAGTCGCGGAGCTGCCGACGTGCACGCTCACGGTGACGTCTCCGCCGCGCGCCACAGCCCCATGATGAAGGTGACGTCAGTGAACGCTCGCCGTGACCAAAGTTACTTGCCCTGCTTGTAGAATACTATATGTATGTGTGACGGAGTGTGTGTGTGTTTCTAGGCGGGAGCAAGAGGGCTGGGTGTGAGTGAGTTTTGCCTCAAAGTGTGAAGGAGAGAGTGGCGAATGTGCGAAAAGAAGGGCAACCGTAGTGGGCAGGCGTGTGTGATGGAGATGTAGAAGGGGAATCAGCTTGGAGTGTGAGAGAGAGCGAGGGTGAAATGCATGTGCGTGGGAGAGAAATACATGCGTCTGTTTGAGAGAGATTGGCGAGTGCGTGAAGAGAGAACACGGGGACCGAGTGTGACTGCTCCTCAGCGTGTGAGATAGAGCAGTGAGTGAATATATACTTGATTAATAAATACGATCTAGTGACAATGATTTATTAAGAAAGTAAAGTTGTAACGTGTGTGTGTGTGTGTGTGTGTGTCCATCCATCCATCCATCCCTCCCTCCCTCCCTTTCAACCTGCAGAGCTGGGTGTTGGGGAGGGGAATGTGGGCCGGCTTATAAAGTAGTTGGCGTTTTTTAGGGAAAGGGAAAACTGGGATTCGAATATGAATGGGGTCCAGGAGAGGGGGAGAATGGTGGATTACATCTTAATTGCTTTGACCACGGGCACTGACATATGTTTTCACGCCCTCCTCCAAAGCAGCACCCTCTGACCCTCACACACCCTCACTCACCCTCACCCACCATCACTCACCCTCACACACCCTCACCCTCACACACCCTCACCCTCACACACGCTCACTCACCCTCACACACCCTCACTCGCCCTTACAGCCTCACACCCCTCACCCTCACAACCCTCTCACCCTCACACCCTCACCCTCAAACACCATTTCACTCAGGAACACCACCGCATCACTCAGGGACACCACCACATCACTCAGAGACACCACTCAAGGGTACCACCACGTCACTCAGGGACACCACCACATCACTCGGGGACACCACCACATCAGCTAACCATTCACAAACAATGTTTATATACCAATTGCAAATAAAAATAAAAAAAGGTTAATGCAAAGCATTGTCATTTACAATGCCAGTAACTCAAACTTTAATGCTGCGCCCCCTATTGCGTTGTAAATGCTTGTTTATTGACTGTTTGGTTCGTGCGTGTTAGTATGTATGAGTGTATGTGTATTTGTGAGTGAGTCTCCCGAAAGGGGGGGGGGGGGGGGTACGAGTGTCTGCATGTGAATGCATGAGTGTAAGTGAGTGTGTATGCGTGTGCGCCCCTTCTCGGTTGTACTGAACGGCACTCGCTGCCTGCCTCTCTGCCTCAGCCCTCCCCCTGCTCCCGGGCTACTGGGGAAGGCCAAAAGAGGGCGACCAGGAACCGATCCTGCACCCGGAGCAGCCCAGCAGCAGCAGAAGAAAACCCTGCGCTGGGGGGTGGGTCCCCTGTCCCCTGTCCCCTGTCCTATCTTGGGGCAAAGGGTTTCATCTTTTTTGACCCAGTGTAAAGTTCAGCCGAATTTTCAATTTCCGAATGGAAAGTTATGGACCCTGCGTGTTGTGGACTTGATGGCGTTTTCTTTTTGAAGAAAGATACAATAAAAGAATAGAAGAAATGCCCCCACCCCCAAAAAACAGAAGAAGAAAAAACCAGAAGTGCCTCTAGCGAGAAGCAAAATGCCTACAGCACCTGGTATTCCCAGGCGGTCTCCCATCCAAGTACTAACCAGGCCCGACCCTGCTTAGCTTCCGAGATCGGACGAGATCGGGCGCATTCAGGGTGGTATGGCCGTAGGCACGAGAGCCTGCCGGTGCAGGCCTCTTGTGCTGAGCCAGCCCCTGTCACGTCACCAGGCTCCCTTCCAGTGCATTTAAACACTTCCAGTCCCTTTAAACACCTGCCCTCCCTTTCAAAGTTCCTGCACACGGCCAAGCACGGCCATCTCTCGCGCTTGCTGAAGCTGGGACCGCCCTTCTAAAGAAAGGGGCCGGCACTAGCAGCAGCAGCAGCACCAGCACACCAGCAGCCTGGCCTTTTCATTTAACAAGCGCCTAGCCTTGCTTCGCACTGGCCTCCAGGCACTTCTTGCTTTGCACTGAGCGAGTGAGGTGAGGGCCCGAGTAGTCCAGGGCCCTTCAGGTCACCCGCCTGGCTCTCTGCCTCAGCAGCCCCCTGCTCGCTCCCAGCCGAGAGAGGGGGGCCCGGAACCGGGGCCGGCGCTGCCCATCATCAGCAGCAGCAGCTTGCAGCAGCTCCCCACTGGGAGCCCTCTGTCCTAGGGCAAAGCTTTTCTTCCTTTTCTTTCAGTTTTCGAGTTTACAGTTAAGGGCCAGGCATATTGTAAACTCCATGCCGGATTTTGTATAAAATACATGAAAAAAAAAAGAAGGAAAAAAAAGCGGAGAGGAGAGGAGGAGAGCAGAATATGTTTTTTCTTTTTTTTTTTAAAAGTGCTCTTAGCGAGTTAGATTAGGTGTGATTGTGCAAGGGCCGAGCTTGGTGTCAGCGAGTGGCAACATACCTACAGGTATGGCCGTAGGCATGAGAGGCTGCCGCTTCAGGTCTCTTGTGCTGGCAACCCCCTCCACTCTGGAACCTGCTGCACTGCACCTCACTTGCACGCTTCACTCCAACAACCCTTGGCAAGCTTGCTACAGATAGCCAAATCTTCCTCCAGCCTTGCACTCGCTTCTTTTCCAATCACACACTGGCTCCGACCTCCCTTCAGGTGCCAGCCGGAGAGCTAGCAAAGCCGCAGCCTGGGCTTTTCACGTTGGGGTGATGGAGCAAGGATTTGCACGCGAAATGCCTTGCCCCGTGCAAGAACCTCGCCAAATGTATAACATTACTAAAATTCATTATTGTCGATTATTACACGTTTTTCCAAACACGCGGGTGTCCCCGGATGCTTGCCTGTATGTCTTTTCCATATTAACGAAGCTTGCGCTAAGGAAAATGGCTGCTTCGCTGAAATTCAGTCTGCGCATGCGTCGGTCATACCCATGTGATGTGACGCACTCGCATTCTGGAGGGAGTTCTGTGCACATGCGCATTGTTGCTAATATGGCCGCTTGACTCTCACCACGCTCTCTGCTATGGCTGCTGCTTCAGCCTATCTGTCTTTTCGCACTAAAACAGTAACACTATAGTCATTATAAAATAAGGGATGTTTAGAATTTCATCATGGTATACAGTGTGATCATTCTGGATGTGATATTAATTTGTTTTCGCTTACTTTTCATGTACCGCGTCTTTGTGGGCTGGGGCATACATGAGCAACGCCATGCTGAGGCTCCTCAGAACCCCGTCACGTGACTGGGAAAATTCCTAACTGCGCAGAAGCTGAAACCAGCCAGCTGGCTCCCGAAGCCCGATGCGCCTGGGAACCCGTCCCGAAGATGCAGTCTTGCACCTTGAACTACCATACACTGTTGCTATATGCTGTACACTTGTATTGTATTGTGTATTCCTATGCCTGGGAACGTGAACCCAAGGGGCGGGTGTACAAAACTGAATATTGATGATGAGAAAGCCGAACTCTAGGAGGTGGTAATGACCGCACCACCTCTCCTGACCAATCATAATATGGGAAACTGTCACTTGCAACATTAGTGGGTGGTCTGAGGGACCCCAAAATGGTATAATTACCCTAGTTTAGCTTAGGAAAATTGTCTGACTTGTCCGAGTAGCAGACCTGTCACTGACCCTACGATCTCAATAGGTGTCCAATCTGAAAGTGCTGCGGAGCACTTTGTCCATATTTTCCACAAGCTCCTAAGGGGTGGAAATTCCTAAGTGCTGGCGAAGCACTTTGCTGGGAGATTCGACAATCCAATCGGGGTTTCTGGCGGATTACTTGCAGAAAGGGGTAACGCAGGCGTTGCTGTCCGAAGCTGTGGGTGTTGGTCGTTTCCCTGGGAGGCCCAGTCCTTTGACCCGAACCTGAGGGGTATCCTGTCCTGATCTGTCCGTGGGTTGTACCTGTTCGCACTCTGGTGTGCCTTTCTGAGGGTCCTTGTCCCCGTCTTCCCAACTGACCCGTGGCCAGGGTTGGTCTCAGATCTGAATTAGGTAAATATTGTATGTGGGTTTGCGTATTCTTTGTATCTTGTTTTCTCTCTCTCTCTTCTCTCTTTCGTATGATCTATTAAAGCACTATTACCTGTGATATTGTTCTATTGCCATTGCTGATTTAGTTTGTTCTCTCTCTCTCTCCCCCCTTCCTTTAGTAACTCATTGACGTTATCATAAATAATAGTATGTTCCCGTTTTTCCCTTTCCTTTAGTTGATTGCAGTGAACTTAGAAAGAACAGTTTAAGGATTAAGTACATGTTTAGGTCCCAACCTTAAACCTCGTGCCTTAGTTTAACGTTGCAGTGATTAGTTCTGTTCCAAATCCTACCTCTAGTTTTTCCCATATATCTTAATGGCCGGGATTTTCTTTGTGCAAAGTTACCTTTTGATGATTGATATTAATGTTTGACATAGTGTTCTGCATATCACTTATTGTCTTGGCATCTTCCTTTTGAACTTTATATAAAGAGTCAAAACTTCATCAGGTGTCTGTGGTCATTTTACAGAAAGCGGATAAAATATATGGAAGTAAAGAAATGTTTTAAGGTCCTGTCTACTATTTTCCCTTTTAGCTCTAGGTCCATCGAAAGTTTGTGCCTGTGGTAAGTCAGGTGCATGGTAAGCAGAGGTAATTCTGAACCTTTTAATTACTCATAAGAGCGTGCCAGGATCTCACCCGGTTCACGAGAATCACTGATTGAAACTAAATGCACGCCGGGGCCCAGTGCGTGTAAGAAATTAGTGACCCGGGTGAACTGCGCGCTCTATCAGTAATTTTCTGGCAGCCAGAGGATGGTTTGGACTAGTTAGATTAGGTAGACAGGGAACAAACCGTGAAAATTAATGCACTGCTGACTTTTACTATATTTTTTTGAAATTTTTGAAATGTTTTAAATTTTTATATGTAAATGTATATGATTTTACATTGCTGCTATAAATGTTGAATTAACCCAGAATTGTTTGTGAATGTTCAGTGTAGTCCGAATCCCCGGGGAAGTATTTTAGCTAACGGTGAGTAGAATCCGGTTAGCTGTTGAAGTCACTAGGGTCTGAAACATTAGTGCAGGGTTAAATGAATAACTGGAAGCACTAATTAGGATCTTTGTTATATCTGAATAATTGATAGCTACGAGTCCGGTATAAAACTTTCATTGCGATATCACCTAGTAAGGGTCGCATACGGAAGGAGTAGTAGGGTCTCCGAGGCTTGTCTGGTAAGTAAAATAGTTCACTGGTGAAATCCCGGCTCAGTACATATCCCTGACGACAGTGGATGAGTCGGAAGAATAACGGGTTCTATATTACTCGAGTGTGAGGATAGGCAAAGAAGTCTACCCGGAGTGAATGAGAAGTAGACAGAAGTGGTTTACTTGCAGTGAGAGGAAGTCTTTCTATCTTTTTAGAACACTCAGACATAGTGGCAGACGTTGTGTGTTGGTAACTAAGTTTTTCAATCGCACTTTAGGAAAAGTTAAAAGTTTCCGTTACCTTGTAAAGGAGGGAGTCAGCCGGAGAGCTGCTCTGACGTCACTCCGTGCCGCGCTGGTATTGGTCAAGACAGCGGGCGTGTAGTGAAGCCGAATTTGTGAAGGAGGGGTGAGTGCCGCAGAGTGAGACTCTGTCTCGCGAAAAGGCCGCGCACCCATTGGCTAAGAGTTTTGTATTCGCTAAACCTGATTGGGTAGTGAGAAATAGAAGTCGCGCTACCATTGGAAGCACAAAGGTAAACAAAATTAATCAAGCCAAGTTCGAAGAGAGTCCCGAAGATTATATGTGGTATCCAGATTTTATACCAAATCCAAAGTACCAAGGATTTTATAAGGATCAGCTTATGCGAGGTAGACCACACATGATGTACGGAATAAAGAGGAAATTGTCTTTTTCTGAGAAAATAAAGAATTTTTTTAAAACCGACAGGCCCATTAGAACGAGGGAGGGTGTGCTCATTCCCCCACCAAATACCCCTGCTTCTTTCATGATGTTTGATAAAGGGTATCATACTTGTGTTTGGTTAGAAAATTGGGCAAAATATACAGTAGATGACGGAGTTCTAGCATTCCCTGTTGAAGGTACTTTTAATGGTCGGATCCTGTTTAACCTAAGGACCCGCATGAATGAATTGCACCCTAGACCTAGGTTGACCCAGTACGAAGCTCTGGAGGAATGGGAGATTGAAGCTGCAGAGCGAGATAAACCCAGGATGGATAAGGGAGTAAGTAAATGGTATCCTAAGCTTCCAACGCCAACTAAAGAGCAGAAAATGAAACAGTGGAGGCAGTCTATGATAACTGAAGGGCTGTTCCCGATGATGGGGGTGGTTGAGGAAAGGAAAGGAAAATGCAAAGAAAAGACTCATCACCTAGCTCCTATGGGGGACTTGGATGATGACCACTTGGAAGATTTACTAATGAAAAATCCACCTCCCTATGATGCAGACTCAGAACCTGTGCCCTCTCGAAATCCCTTTGCCAAGTATCCCAGATGTAGGAGGGATAGTGATACGGAGGGAACCGGGACAGACAGTAAAACCAGTGAAAAGGACGGGTTTTGCAGACCCAGACCTACCGTTCCGAATTATCAGCCGTTCGGAGAAGATCCTCCGCGGCTGGTCACTCCGACCGCTCCGAATATTTATCCGTCCCTAGTACCCCAGGTATTGCATGACAAATCTACTGGAAAGGTATTGGGAGAAAAAGAGAGAGAGGTCCTGACTAAACAGCGAGATGAATTAATTCGAACCATTACCCAAATGCAGCCCCATCCTGATTCCTTGACTATTCCAGTAACCATTGGTCCAGCTATTCCTCTGTATAAAAGTGACATGACCGGTCCCCAGCCTCCTGTTTTCCCCTCGATGCTGCCTACTTCTAGCATTTTGACGTCGAAAAAGGAGATATTCATAGATGAAGATCAAGAAAGTGAGTGTGAATCGGGGAGTTTGATGGATCTGCCCATAAGGGAATCAAGGGCCAGTATAATAGGGACTAGAAGTCATCCCAGACCAAAGGAGGTGGGAATTGAAAGTGCAACGGGAATTAGGAGTGCTACTTTAGTTTCCCCTGAAGAACTAGATAGATGGACAAAGGAGCTAGAGAAGGAGGCCACTCCCCAACCTAAAACATTGGAAATATATAAATTGAGAATAGAAATAGAAGAAATGATGGCTGGAAACGTAGGAGTTGAGCGCCTAAGCTCGTATAACGAAGAAGAATTGCTGTTTATCAGTAAATATCTGACCCGGAACGCTAGGTCGCTCCATGAAAGGATAATGGATACAGCAGAAGAAATGGGAATAGATGTTAGTCGCTCCAAAATCCTTCAGAAACCTTACCGAGTGGATTTTTCAGACAAAGATTTAGAAAGCCTGAATGTAATGGGAAAACAGATCCAAGTCAAAGAATTGTTGAAACTCCTGCAGAAGTGGGGCGAGGTGGGGAAGTGGAGAACCCGGTGGGCAAAGAAAAAGGAAAGCAGCAGGGCTGGGTCAGTGACTTCGGAACTCTTATTAAAGGAAGTAACACCAGCCGAAAAATTGTGCCCCATGAGGGAGGTCCCGGGAGGAAAATATGTCCATGTCCCTTGGTCCCGACAGGATATTGTGTCATTTACAAATGACTTCCCGAAATTACGGGAGAAGCCTGTTGATTGGTACAGGCAGGTAGAGCGCTTCATAAAAGTTCAGAAATGTCTGCTGAAAGACTTGGATGGGTTTTTCGACATTGTGGTCCCTGTAGATCTGTGGACCGACTGTAAAATTGAAATTGATTGGCCCAGTGAGGAATTTCCCAGAGATGAGAAAACAGGTGCGCCTGCACCTGAAGTAATGAGGAAATATGATCAAGTCATACAATACCTCAAGAAAAAGGTTCCCGCAAAGGAAACAGACTGGACCCGAATAGATAGAACCACCCAAGAACGTGATGAAACTGTTCACTCCTACTATGAAAGGTTGCTGCAAGTGTTTAAAACATACAGCGGTATCGACAATGTGGACCTGAAAGACATGACACATTTCAGTTACAGGTTTGTACTAGGATTAAGGCCTGAAATTTCCCAATGGATTAGGGACAATAAAATCAGTTGGCAGGGAGAACCAATAGATGCTGTCCTGAAATATGCAAAATATTGTGAAGATGAAATCGAAAACAAAAGGAAGGCCCTCAAAGAAAAAGTTATGTGGGCACAGGTGAAATTAGCCGAACAGCAAGAAAAGCAGTTAAGTAGATTAACTTCTGATAATAATGCTCAGAATGCCACTGCTGGGGGAGGAGGGAAGCCCCGCACTAAAATGAGTAGAGAAGAAGCCATGAAGAAATTCCCGTGCCATGGGTGCGGCCAGATAGGGCATTGGAGAGACGAGTGTCCACACCTGCAGGCCGGTAATGCCCCTGTAAATGGTTTAAATCCACAGGTGCCGAAAGAGGGGACGAGAAAGAACCAGCAACAGGTAAAGCTACCCCCAGTGCCTCGCGCTCCTAGACAGAATTTTAAGAATCAGGGTCAGCAGAATGAAAGGGCGGAAGTATGGGAAGTCGAGAGTGAAAGAAACGCAGTCATTCCACAGTATTTGCTAAATGATACATTCCTTTGTGAAGGTCAAGATTGACGGGGCCTGAGAGGGGAGGATGAGGAGTGTGTGCTTGGCGCCTCCTTACCGGTAGACCAGACTGGACCATACATTGAAGGAAAGGTTGAAGGAAAAGATGTCACCTTTCTGTTGGACACTGGTGCTACCAGATCCACTGTGAGAACAGTGGATGTTCCTAACCTACCCCTCTCGGGAGAAGCAATCCAAGTAGTGGGAGTCTCAAATCAAATAATAAGTACTCCAGTAACTGAACCCATGGAAATTTCTATAGGGAATTTCAAGGAAATGCACAGATTTGTGGTCTGTGATTCCAGTCCTGTAAACCTGCTAGGACGTGATTTGTTGTGCAAGATGCGTTGTACCATCTATTGCACACCAAATGGTGTCGAAATTCAGACCCCCGATGAAGATGGCCTATACAAACTGATGTTAGTTAGACAAGATGCTGATATAAAGACTTTGACAATTGAAGATTTACCTGAAGAGCTCCAATTAAGAGTGGTACCAGAAGTGTGGGATTTCACAGGAAAAGATGTAGGCCTGATGGCAAATGTGGACCCAGTTAAAATAGCCATAAAAACGAATGCTATATACCCCAAAACCAGACAGTATAAGATGAGTGCAGAAGTGAAAGCAGGAGTGGCGACTGAAATTACCCGGCTGCTCGAAGCCGAAATCATAGAAGAAGTGATGAGCAGCCCCTGTAACTCGCCTATCATTGGGATCAAAAAGCCTAGTGGAAAGTACAGGGTAGTGCAAGATCTGCGCAAGGTAAACCAAATTGTCGTACCTTGCTGTCCTATTGTACCAAACCCTGCAGTCATTCTCTACCAGATTCCCTGGAATGCAGAATGGTTCACTGTCATTGATCTGTGCCACGCATTCTTTTCCATCCCATTGCATCCAGAAAGCAAATTCCTTTTCAGTTTTGAATTCGACAGCCATATCTATGTCTGGAATCGTGTCCCTCAGGGGTACACCGAGAGTCCCTCGATTTTCAACCAGATACTGAAAAAGTGCCTTGAATCCCTAGTGCTACCAAGAGAGTCTGTTCTGGTGCAGTACATAGATGACCTGTTAGTGGCATCTAAAACCCAAACTGACTGTGTCACTGACACCATTGCCTTGCTGAATCACCTAGGAAAGGGAGGACATAAAGTGTCGCCTGACAAATTGCAGTTTTGTAAAAACTCAGTGAAGTATCTGGGGCACCAGATAGAAAAAGGAATCAGGAAAGTAACTACTGAAAGAATCAAAATAATTAGAGCAATGGAACTGCCCAAAACTCAGAAAGAAGTGAGAATGTTTCTAGGAGTTGTGGGTTACTGTAGACAATGGATTGTAGGATTTGCTGCACTGGCCAGGCCCCTGATAAACATGACCAAGAAAGGAGTAGAAGACCCCGTCAGCTGGGACAGTGAAAGCATGAATGCGTGGGTAACATTGAGAAATTGCCTATGTACCGCTCCTGCATTAGGTATGCCGGACTACTCTAAATCTTTTGAACTGTTCTGTGACACCAGAGAAAATTGTGCTCTTTCAGTTCTGACTCAGGAGCACGGATTAGTTAGACGCCCAGTGGCCTATTTTTCGGCCACCCTAGATCCGGTGGCTGCTGGATTACCAGGGTGTCTGAAGGCAGTTGCTGCTACTTGTGTCAGCCTGGAACAGAGTGAGAACATTGTCATGGGACATCATGTCACTGTATATGTTCCTCATTCTGTTGTAATCCTGCTAACTAGAACCAAGACTCAGTACCTCACACCTAGTCGGCTGACTAAGTATGAGAGAATCCTGATTGGTGCTGAAAACGTCACCATCTCCCGGTGCAATGTCCTAAACCCAGCGACACTGTTACCTGTCCCCCTGGATGTAGAATCAGAAGAAGAAGGGGACCATAATTGCGTTGATCTGACTGAGTTCAGTACAAAGCCCCGTCCAGATATTCGTGAAATAGCATTGCTTGATGGGGAGGAGACAATGTTCGTGGATGGCTCATGTTTAAGACATGAGAATGGGGGCCTGAGTGCTGCCTATGCTGTGGTTACATTGACAAAGACCATAGAGGCATCATACCTAAGCGCGGTGAAATCTGCACAAGTGGCAGAGCTCATCGCGTTAACTAGAGCCTGTAAGAGGGGGAAGAACAAAAGAATAACTGTATACACCGACAGCCAGTATTGTTACGGGGTTGTTCATGACTTCGGCCAGTTGTGGTTGCAAAGAGAATTCATGACTTCCTCCGGCACCCCTATCAGAAATGGAAAAGTGGTGCATAACCTACTGGAAGCCATCCAATTGCCCAAAGAATTGGCTGTGGTCAAGTGTGCGGCTCACAGGTCAGGAAATGATGATGTGACCGCCGGTAATAGATACGCTGACCAAATGGCACAGTTTTGTGCCCGACATCACATGTCTCTCCAAATTGCATTGTGGAGTGGAAACAGCTGCCAACTTATGTTGTTTGAGAATGTGTCAACGTGGGAAGAACTAAAGGAGTTGCAACAGGCTACTGACAGGCAAGAGAAAGGCAGGTGGGCAGCAAATGAATGCGAGTTGAGAGAGGATGGTGTGGTGGTAAATTCGGCTGGGGTGCCTGTACTGCCTGATAGCTTGGTGGACCCTATGGTCAGAATGATACATGAACCAACACATATGGGAAGAGACGCTATGTGTCGAGTGTTTGAACAGGTGTTCTGTAACTCAAGGTTCAGGAACCAGGCGGAAAGGTTTTGCCAGAGGTGCCTAGTGTGTCAGCAATTTAATGCAGGAAAGAAGACTGTAGTAAAACAGAGTACCATTGGGAAGGCAGTAGGTCCCTTTGTAAGAATGCAGGCAGACTTTGTAACCATGCCAAATTGCAAGGGATATAGATATATCCTAGTCATAGTTTGTCTGTTCTCCAGGTGGGTGGAGGCTTACCCAGCAAAGAAAATTGATGCCTTAACCACAGCTAAGCTATTGCTTAGGGAATTGATACCTAGGTATGGAATCCCAGAGACTATCGAAACGGACCAAGGTGGGCATTTTGCCAACGATGTGCTAGAAGAACTCTGTAAAGCGTTCAAAATGAAGAAAAGAATACATTGTGCCTACCATCCAGAGGCTTCTGGAGTAGTGGAACAAATAAACGGCACCTTAAAGTCCAGGTTGGGAAAAATGTGTGATTCCACAAAAATGAACTGGATAGAGGCTTTACCCCTTGTGCTGATGAGTTTGAGAAGTATCCCGAACCGAAAGACTGGCCTGAGTCCCCATGAAGTGTTGATGGGAAGAGTGATGCGGCAGGCATGGGTACCCGGACACAAACTGCTCAGCATTTCTGATGATATGGTGCTAGAATACTGCAAGCAGCTGGGTGACCAAGTGCGTTCTCTCTCTCAGCAGATTGGAGAGACAGAAGACGAGTGGCCAAAGACTCCAGCACACAACTTGCGACCAGGAGATTGGGTGGCGTTAAAGAAACACACCCGGAGCAGTTGCCTGAAACCCAGGTGGGGAAAGCCACGACAAGTGATCCTCGTCACTACCACTGCTGTAAAGTGTGCTGGTGTACCGAAGTGGATCCACGCCAGCCACACGAAGCGGGTAGCTGGAGAAGACGCGACTGTAGCTGAAGGCAGCTCAGCTGAGGAGGCTTCCGAAGAGGAGAGTCCAGAACTAGCTGACATCGAACTGCCGAGCACCAGTCGAGACGTTGAATGGTATCCCGCCGACGACCCGGTTCATGATCCAATACGAACCAGGAAGTATTCCTACTTAGACAGTGAGTGGGATAGTCCAGGTGAGCTAGAAATAGACGAAGCAGATCAGGTCCACGAGAATCACATCACACCTGATCAGGAAGTAGGCCAAGTAGGGTCAGATCAAGGCATCGAGACTCCTCCTGGAACTCCGGAGTCTGGAAAGGGACAAATAGTGATTAGAGCTGACGTTCATGCAGAAGAAAACGAAGAGATCGAAGCGCATGAACAGGAACAGATAGAAATAGATCAATGTGCTCAGACATCTGAAATAAAATCAACTAAACAGAAAAAGAGAGTGCGGTTTGAATCTGAGCAGGGTCAGACTAGGGACCAGGCAGAAGAGATAGATGAAAGACCTGGAACTAGCCAGTCAGGTAGGGAAACAGAAGTGCCACAACAAAAAGTAAAAAGAGTGCACGAAGAAGGGCAAGTTTCCTCAACTACTGGGAGGAAAGGAGGCAGAAGTGCACCTCGATACGTAAAAAGACTGAGGCTCAGACTAAAGACAGCCGCAGACAACGACAAAGACCGAAAAAGGGCTCAAAGTGAAAGAAGGACAGCCCAAGGAAAATCGCTGAGAAAGAGCGACAGAATAAAGAAACAGAGCAAACAGTATCGAAGCCCTGAGTGGACTTACTATGTGTTGGAAGAAATAGACGAACCCCACCACAGTGGCAACAGTGAAGACGAGTCCATTGCTGATCGGAGCTCTGACGAAGACCCTCCTTGAGAGAGCCCGGAAGTGAACCTCTGGTACAAGGAAACAAAGAGGGGTAGCGAAAGCCACCTGTAAGCTAAAATGTCTGATCCGAGTGTCTCTGGGAGATCCAGATGTGGGTGTCTAAAAACTTGCTGTAAAGTATGCTTATGTAGCGTAGCTGTGCTAATAGTTATATGGATAGGACTAACAATCTTCTTACCGTTTATGATAAGTAAGAATCCTAACCTTTCCCCTACTGAACCTGAGGCAGTAGATGTAGGGGCTGACCCGACTGCAGAAACACCTCGAAGCTTAGAAAGACGCGACAAACTAGTAGGCTTGACACACACACGACCTAAATTAGAAGCATCAGATGAGGATGGACTACATTTTCGCAAAATGAGAAACAGGACACATCTAAATGTCTTTGCTAACTTGTTAATGCATTACGTAGAAGCTATGGAAATAGAAGACTGCTATGTCTGCATGAAGCTACCTACCTCAGTGGCTGAAGGTGTGACATATCATCACCTACCGTTAACCTATGGAATTTCCTGTAGTATTTTGGCTAGCTTGTTCTATAGAAGCACCTTGCAATATTATTATTCAAATGATGACGTAGTTTTTTCTGAACTTCCTGTTAGAAAACACTTGAACCGTGTACATACTACAAGTGACGTGACCCGTTATATGGGAGAATATTTTCTGACTATAGGTAATATAGATTTAAATGAAGCAAGAGAATCTAATCTGACCTGTTCTCTGCAAGAGCAGGAAAAGATGTTCATAAAGATGGCAGACAGAAGAAGAGAAAAGTTTCAAAAGAAAGCAAATGACGAGAAAGATAGAGTCCCTAGGTGGGCTGAACACATGGATAACACCTCGCAAGGCGAAGCTAATCCTGCCCTGTTGCTGGATTTTGAACGAAAAGGGAAACTTTGTATCCATAGGGAAAAGACAGAGTATTATAACAATGAATTCATCGGTTCCAGCGAGTGTGAACATAATTACAAGGTAATTGGAGGTTGGGGTTTCAAAAATGGGTCAGAACCTGTGTTTCCCGGAATATATTATATATGTGGGAACAAGGCGTATTTCAAATTGCCGGACCACTGGTATGGAAGCTGCTACTTTGGCATTGTTTTCCCGAAAATATACCATGTGAATAATGCAGCTGGAAGCGACGAAGAAACTAATGGCTTAGTGCGTAGTAAGCGCGAAAGTGTAGGTGAAGTTATAGGTGATATTTTCAGTGCACTGATACCTGGAATGGGGGTAGTTCTGAACACCCATAGAATCTGCAAATTGTCTACAGTAGTGGACCGGTTATCAACGGACACTGCTGCTGGATTCCTGCTGGTCAATACTGAAATGGTTGCGATCAGATCAATGGTTTTACAAAACCGTCTTGCCCTTGACACCCTATTAGCAAAAGAGGGCGGAGTCTGTAGAATGCTGAAAGCGCAACATTGTTGCACTTACATTCCAGATAAAAGTATCGAATTAAAACAATATGTGAAGAACATAACTAATTTGGAAAAGGAACTCAAACCATTGGAGGTTGACAGTGCCTGGACAAGACTGACTGGAGGTCTCTCCTCTATAGGTAGTTGGTTTGCTAACCTAGGTAGAAACCTGTTGTGGAAAATAGTGATGCCAATAATTGTGATAGGTGTAATTATATTGATTATTTTTATCTGCTGCAAATGTCAGAAGTGCAAAAGGAAATACACAGTAAATCAGAGAGGGGTGAAAAGAAATATTGATGAACTGGAATTAGAAGAGGTGAAGAATTCCATCTATAAAAAGGCGAAAAATCACCACTCTCATAGAGAAGCTGAAAGAAAACTGAATAATAAATTTATTGAAATTGACATGAGTGATGTGGATGAATGAGAAAAAGTTGGCATCTGTTTCCATTATGTAGTGATGATAGTAAATATCATCAAAGAGGGGATTGATGGAGCAAGGATTTGCACGCGAAATGCCTTGCCCCGTGCAAGAACCTCGCCAAATGTATAACATTACTAAAATTCATTATTGTCGATTATTACACGTTTTTCCAAACACGCGGGTGTCCCCGGATGCTTGCCTGTATGTCTTTTCCATATTAACGAAGCTTGCGCTAAGGAAAATGGCTGCTTCGCTGAAATTCAGTCTGCGCATGCGTCGGTCATACCCATGTGATGTGACGCACTCGCATTCTGGAGGGAGTTCTGTGCACATGCGCATTGTTGCTAATATGGCCGCTTGACTCTCACCACGCTCTCTGCTATGGCTGCTGCTTCAGCCTATCTGTCTTTTCGCACTAAAACAGTAACACTATAGTCATTATAAAATAAGGGATGTTTAGAATTTCATCATGGTATACAGTGTGATCATTCTGGATGTGATATTAATTTGTTTTCGCTTACTTTTCATGTACCGCGTCTTTGTGGGCTGGGGCATACATGAGCAACGCCATGCTGAGGCTCCTCAGAACCCCGTCACGTGACTGGGAAAATTCCTAACTGCGCAGAAGCTGAAACCAGCCAGCTGGCTCCCGAAGCCCGATGCGCCTGGGAACCCGTCCCGAAGATGCAGTCTTGCACCTTGAACTACCATACACTGTTGCTATATGCTGTACACTTGTATTGTATTGTGTATTCCTATGCCTGGGAACGTGAACCCAAGGGGCGGGTGTACAAAACTGAATATTGATGATGAGAAAGCCGAACTCTAGGAGGTGGTAATGACCGCACCACCTCTCCTGACCAATCATAATATGGGAAACTGTCACTTGCAACATTAGTGGGTGGTCTGAGGGACCCCAAAATGGTATAATTACCCTAGTTTAGCTTAGGAAAATTGTCCGACTTGTCCGAGTAGCAGACCTGTCACTGACCCTACGATCTCAATAGGTGTCCAATCTGAAAGTGCTGCGGAGCACTTTGTCCATATTTTCCACAAGCTCCTAAGGGGTGGAAATTCCTAAGTGCTGGCGAAGCACTTTGCTGGGAGATTCGACAATCCAATCGGGGTTTCTGGCGGATTACTTGCAGAAAGGGGTAACGCAGGCGTTGCTGTCCGAAGCTGTGGGTGTTGGTCGTTTCCCTGGGAGGCCCAGTCCTTTGACCCGAACCTGAGGGGTATCCTGTCCTGATCTGTCCGTGGGTTGTACCTGTTCGCACTCTGGTGTGCCTTTCTGAGGGTCCTTGTCCCCGTCTTCCCAACTGACCCGTGGCCAGGGTTGGTCTCAGATCTGAATTAGGTAAATATTGTATGTGGGTTTGCGTATTCTTTGTATCTTGTTTTCTCTCTCTCTCTTCTCTCTTTCGTATGATCTATTAAAGCACTATTACCTGTGATATTGTTCTATTGCCATTGCTGATTTAGTTTGTTCTCTCTCTCTCTCCCCCCTTCCTTTAGTAACTCATTGACGTTATCATAAATAATAGTATGTTCCCGTTTTTCCCTTTCCTTTAGTTGATTGCAGTGAACTTAGAAAGAACAGTTTAAGGATTAAGTACATGTTTAGGTCCCAACCTTAAACCTCGTGCCTTAGTTTAACGTTGCAGTGATTAGTTCTGTTCCAAATCCTACCTCTAGTTTTTCCCATATATCTTAATGGCCGGGATTTTCTTTGTGCAAAGTTACCTTTTGATGATTGATATTAATGTTTGACATAGTGTTCTGCATATCACTTATTGTCTTGGCATCTTCCTTTTGAACTTTATATAAAGAGTCAAAACTTCATCAGGTGTCTGTGGTCATTTTACAGAAAGCGGATAAAATATATGGAAGTAAAGAAATGTTTTAAGGTCCTGTCTACTATTTTCCCTTTTAGCTCTAGGTCCATCGAAAGTTTGTGCCTGTGGTAAGTCAGGTGCATGGTAAGCAGAGGTAATTCTGAACCTTTTAATTACTCATAAGAGCGTGCCAGGATCTCACCCGGTTCACGAGAATCACTGATTGAAACTAAATGCACGCCGGGGCCCAGTGCGTGTAAGAAATTAGTGACCCGGGTGAACTGCGCGCTCTATCAGGGGCACATTTACAATAACTGGCGCATCCCTGCATATCGGCAGCAGGGATGCGCCAGTTATTGTGCGTCACGGCTGCGCCACCATGGATGCGCCGCACCATGGGGCAAAAATGGACAGATGCGTGACGCATCTGCTGCCGTAAAGGCGGCGCATTGCTGGAGTTGCGTCGCAGGCGCGACGCAGCTCCAGCAAGGCTCGGGGGTGCCCTATCCTTGAAATGCTGCGTCAAACCTTACGCCTGCTTCAAGCAGGCGCAGGGTTTTGACGCAGCATGGCCTTAAAAGTAGCTGACTGAAATCTTGTCGATTTCACTCAGCCACTTTTGGGAGGCGTTCTTGCGCCGTAACGCCTACATGTGGTGCAGGGCTTTACAACGTGATGCATCTCCCAGATGCGTCACGTTGTAAATACCCCGCAGAGTGGCGCTGGCTTTGCGCCGCCACTGCGTCGCAACGGCGGTGTAAAAGAGGCGCAAGGGGCTTGTAAAACTGCCCCCAAGTGCCTAGCCTTGCTTTGCACTGGCCTCTAAGGCACTCTATCAGGCCACTGCTCTATGTGGCAGCGCCTGCCGGGCTACCGCTCTTCAACTCTGGCTCGCCCGCAGAAACATTGGAGTGACACTTTTTTTTCTGTGCAGCTCTGGCTGCAAGTTTCCTTTTCCTATTTATCCGGGACAGAGGCCTGATATGCACATCACATCCATGTCCAGGGCCCGCCCCAGTGTGCATAGAGAAGAGAGACTCAGAGGAGGGACTGAGTGCTGCCTGGGTGAAGGGTCCTCCTTGTAAGCGGCCTGACTTCAGCAGCCGCCCCTCCTTAAGGGCAGTGAGGCCCTGCCCCGCCCTTTTTGGAGAAAAAGATTGCACGTCAGGCTGAAGAAAGGACAGCTAGACAAACACTCTTTATGTTCAGGCCAGGCAGCCAGGAGCTGAACATGCGCTAAATGCACAGGCTCCCGGCTGCCTAAGCTGAAGTTTGCTGGGCTGAGGACGGCACAGCTCCGGTGGGCCTGACCTCCTCAGCTCAGCAAATGTCCTGGAGGCCCTCCCCCTCGTGACAAGGGAGAGCGTCCGTGATAGCCTCGTAGCGGGGCGCTTCGTTTTTAAGCCCTGAAGTGCCAACGGCCGAGTGTCTGTCGCTGACTCTGTCCCCCATCCTGCTCTGTGACCAGTGAGGGACTGCTGCCTCCCCTCATTGGCTGACCAAGGTAGCAGTCCCAACCCTCCTGGCAGCTCCCCGAGCCCTGCAGCAGCAGTTGAGTGTCGCTTTTTAGGTCTCGTCTGCGAAAAGCACGTGAAAGCGCGCTCTCGCTGCGAGAACTATAGTCGTCGGCTCAGCTGACAACGAGTGGAGACAAGAGCTGGCCAAGCGCCCAGCATCGTCAATGGGAGAAGGAGAGACAAGAACTGGCCACTCGCGCATGGGATTTCGTCGCGCGCGTGAGTAAGTCGCGGAGCTGCCGACGTGCACGCTCACGGTGACGTCTCCGCCGCGCGCCACAGCCCCATGATGAAGGTGACGTCAGTGAACGCTCGCCGTGACCAAAGTTACTTGCCCTGCTTGTAGAATACTATATGTATGTGTGACGGAGTGTGTGTGTGTTTCTAGGCGGGAGCAAGAGGGCTGGGTGTGAGTGAGTTTTGCCTCAAAGTGTGAAGGAGAGAGTGGCGAATGTGCGAAAAGAAGGGCAACCGTAGTGGGCAGGCGTGTGTGATGGAGATGTAGAAGGGGAATCAGCTTGGAGTGTGAGAGAGAGCGAGGGTGAAATGCATGTGCGTGGGAGAGAAATACATGCGTCTGTTTGAGAGAGATTGGCGAGTGCGTGAAGAGAGAACACGGGGACCGAGTGTGACTGCTCCTCAGCGTGTGAGATAGAGCAGTGAGTGAATATATACTTGATTAATAAATACGATCTAGTGACAATGATTTATTAAGAAAGTAAAGTTGTAACGTGTGTGTGTGTGTGTGTGTGTGTCCATCCATCCATCCATCCCTCCCTCCCTCCCTTTCAACCTGCAGAGCTGGGTGTTGGGGAGGGGAATGTGGGCCGGCTTATAAAGTAGTTGGCGTTTTTTAGGGAAAGGGAAAACTGGGATTCGAATATGAATGGGGTCCAGGAGAGGGGGAGAATGGTGGATTACATCTTAATTGCTTTGACCACGGGCACTGACATATGTTTTCACGCCCTCCTCCAAAGCAGCACCCTCTGACCCTCACACACCCTCACTCACCCTCACCCACCATCACTCACCCTCACACACCCTCACCCTCACACACCCTCACCCTCACACACGCTCACTCACCCTCACACACCCTCACTCGCCCTTACAGCCTCACACCCCTCACCCTCACAACCCTCTCACCCTCACACCCTCACCCTCAAACACCATTTCACTCAGGAACACCACCGCATCACTCAGGGACACCACCACATCACTCAGAGACACCACTCAAGGGTACCACCACGTCACTCAGGGACACCACCACATCACTCGGGGACACCACCACATCAGCTAACCATTCACAAACAATGTTTATATACCAATTGCAAATAAAAATAAAAAAAGGTTAATGCAAAGCATTGTCATTTACAATGCCAGTAACTCAAACTTTAATGCTGCGCCCCCTATTGCGTTGTAAATGCTTGTTTATTGACTGTTTGGTTCGTGCGTGTTAGTATGTATGAGTGTATGTGTATTTGTGAGTGAGTCTCCCGAAAGGGGGGGGGGGGGGGGAGGGTACGAGTGTCTGCATGTGAATGCATGAGTGTAAGTGAGTGTGTATGCGTGTGCGCCCCTTCTCGGTTGTACTGAACGGCACTCGCTGCCTGCCTCTCTGCCTCAGCCCTCCCCCTGCTCCCGGGCTACTGGGGAAGGCCAAAAGAGGGCGACCAGGAACCGATCCTGCACCCGGAGCAGCCCAGCAGCAGCAGAAGAAAACCCTGCGCTGGGGGGTGGGTCCCCTGTCCCCTGTCCCCTGTCCTATCTTGGGGCAAAGGGTTTCATCTTTTTTGACCCAGTGTAAAGTTCAGCCGAATTTTCAATTTCCGAATGGAAAGTTATGGACCCTGCGTGTTGTGGACTTGATGGCGTTTTCTTTTTGAAGAAAGATACAATAAAAGAATAGAAGAAATGCCCCCACCCCCAAAAAACAGAAGAAGAAAAAACCAGAAGTGCCTCTAGCGAGAAGCAAAATGCCTACAGCACCTGGTATTCCCAGGCGGTCTCCCATCCAAGTACTAACCAGGCCCGACCCTGCTTAGCTTCCGAGATCGGACGAGATCGGGCGCATTCAGGGTGGTATGGCCGTAGGCACGAGAGCCTGCCGGTGCAGGCCTCTTGTGCTGAGCCAGCCCCTGTCACGTCACCAGGCTCCCTTCCAGTGCATTTAAACACTTCCAGTCCCTTTAAACACCTGCCCTCCCTTTCAAAGTTCCTGCACACGGCCAAGCACGGCCATCTCTCGCGCTTGCTGAAGCTGGGACCGCCCTTCTAAAGAAAGGGGCCGGCACTAGCAGCAGCAGCAGCACCAGCACACCAGCAGCCTGGCCTTTTCATTTAACAAGCGCCTAGCCTTGCTTCGCACTGGCCTCCAGGCACTTCTTGCTTTGCACTGAGCGAGTGAGGTGAGGGCCCGAGTAGTCCAGGGCCCTTCAGGTCACCCGCCTGGCTCTCTGCCTCAGCAGCCCCCTGCTCGCTCCCAGCCGAGAGAGGGGGGCCCGGAACCGGGGCCGGCGCTGCCCATCATCAGCAGCAGCAGCTTGCAGCAGCTCCCCACTGGGAGCCCTCTGTCCTAGGGCAAAGCTTTTCTTCCTTTTCTTTCAGTTTTCGAGTTTACAGTTAAGGGCCAGGCATATTGTAAACTCCATGCCGGATTTTGTATAAAATACATGAAAAAAAAAAAGAAGGAAAAAAAAGCGGAGAGGAGAGGAGGAGAGCAGAATATGTTTTTTCTTTTTTTTTTTAAAAGTGCTCTTAGCGAGTTAGATTAGGTGTGATTGTGCAAGGGCCGAGCTTGGTGTCAGCGAGTGGCAACATACCTACAGGTATGGCCGTAGGCATGAGAGGCTGCCGCTTCAGGTCTCTTGTGCTGGCAACCCCCTCCACTCTGGAACCTGCTGCACTGCACCTCACTTGCACGCTTCACTCCAACAACCCTTGGCAAGCTTGCTACAGATAGCCAAATCTTCCTCCAGCCTTGCACTCGCTTCTTTTCCAATCACACACTGGCTCCGACCTCCCTTCAGGTGCCAGCCGGAGAGCTAGCAAAGCCGCAGCCTGGGCTTTTCACGTTGGGGCACATTTACAATAACTGGCGCATCCCTGCATATCGGCAGCAGGGATGCGCCAGTTATTGTGCGTCACGGCTGCGCCACCATGGATGCGCCGCACCATGGGGCAAAAATGGACAGATGCGTGACGCATCTGCTGCCGTAAAGGCGGCGCATTGCTGGAGTTGCGTCGCAGGCGCGACGCAGCTCCAGCAAGGCTCGGGGGTGCCCTATCCTTGAAATGCTGCGTCAAACCTTACGCCTGCTTCAAGCAGGCGCAGGGTTTTGACGCAGCATGGCCTTAAAAGTAGCTGACTGAAATCTTGTCGATTTCACTCAGCCACTTTTGGGAGGCGTTCTTGCGCCGTAACGCCTACATGTGGTGCAGGGCTTTACAACGTGATGCATCTCCCAGATGCGTCACGTTGTAAATACCCCGCAGAGTGGCGCTGGCTTTGCGCCGCCACTGCGTCGCAACGGCGGTGTAAAAGAGGCGCAAGGGGCTTGTAAAACTGCCCCCAAGTGCCTAGCCTTGCTTTGCACTGGCCTCTAAGGCACTCTATCAGGCCACTGCTCTATGTGGCAGCGCCTGCCGGGCTACCGCTCTTCAACTCTGGCTCGCCCGCAGAAACATTGGAGTGACACTTTTTTTTCTGTGCAGCTCTGGCTGCAAGTTTCCTTTTCCTATTTATCCGGGACAGAGGCCTGATATGCACATCACATCCATGTCCAGGGCCCGCCCCAGTGTGCATAGAGAAGAGAGACTCAGAGGAGGGACTGAGTGCTGCCTGGGTGAAGGGTCCTCCTTGTAAGCGGCCTGACTTCAGCAGCCGCCCCTCCTTAAGGGCAGTGAGGCCCTGCCCCGCCCTTTTTGGAGAAAAAGATTGCACGTCAGGCTGAAGAAAGGACAGCTAGACAAACACTCTTTATGTTCAGGCCAGGCAGCCAGGAGCTGAACATGCGCTAAATGCACAGGCTCCCGGCTGCCTAAGCTGAAGTTTGCTGGGCTGAGGACGGCACAGCTCCGGTGGGCCTGACCTCCTCAGCTCAGCAAATGTCCTGGAGGCCCTCCCCCTCGTGACAAGGGAGAGCGTCCGTGATAGCCTCGTAGCGGGGCGCTTCGTTTTTAAGCCCTGAAGTGCCAACGGCCGAGTGTCTGTCGCTGACTCTGTCCCCCATCCTGCTCTGTGACCAGTGAGGGACTGCTGCCTCCCCTCATTGGCTGACCAAGGTAGCAGTCCCAACCCTCCTGGCAGCTCCCCGAGCCCTGCAGCAGCAGTTGAGTGTCGCTTTTTAGGTCTCGTCTGCGAAAAGCACGTGAAAGCGCGCTCTCGCTGCGAGAACTATAGTCGTCGGCTCAGCTGACAACGAGTGGAGACAAGAGCTGGCCAAGCGCCCAGCATCGTCAATGGGAGAAGGAGAGACAAGAACTGGCCACTCGCGCATGGGATTTCGTCGCGCGCGTGAGTAAGTCGCGGAGCTGCCGACGTGCACGCTCACGGTGACGTCTCCGCTGCGCGCCACAGCCCCATGATGAAGGTGACGTCAGTGAACGCTCGCCGTCTCTGGCGGCTGCTGCGCGTGGGTCCGGCCGGCAGCCGCTGCTCCTGGACTGCCGGCCCTCGCTGGACTTCCTGTGCTCCAGCGCCCGCGGATCGCTGAATGTCAACTTGTCAGAGTAAGTAGCGCAGCCCCTTTCTGCCCCCTCAAGCAGGCATCGGCACCCTCACCTGCCCTCACTCCCGTACTGCTTGTTTGATTTCGCCGTGTAACGCCGGGCTGTGCAGCTGCATGCTACAGCAGAGACTGGGCTTTCAAGAAAACAGTGCCTGCAAAAATCACCCGCTAGTGCGCACAAACTCTCCCGAACCGCCCGGCCTCCTGTGAACCATGTTTGGAGAGCGGTTATTTCAAAGCCTTCGCAGAAGTTAAAGTGGGGCTTGGGTTGTGCTGTGAGACGAGGAGCGGCGCGAAGAGCCGAGAACGGCTCAGGCTGGTCAGAGCTGCTTTAAAGCGCCACGAGGCCTGCGGCGCCGGGAGCATTCACTGCATGCGTGTTCTGTGCCTTGAACAGGACTTCCCAGGCTGACGGGGACTTTCAAGGAGTGAGCAGGTTCGCTGTCACCAGGAGCTGCAGTTCACGCGCCTCCTCTTGGCAGGCACCCAAGCCCGGGGGTCAGGGTGGAGGCTGGAAATGGTTACATCTGCACTCATCGCCAAATTTGATGACGGTCCAGGAGAGGGGGAGAATGGTGGATTACATCTTAATTGCTTTGACCACGCGCACTGACATATGTTTTCACGCCCTCCTCCAAAGCAGCACCCTCTGACCCTCACACACCCTCACTCACCCTCACCCACCATCACTCACCCTCACACACCCTCACCCTCACACCCCCTCACCCTCACACACGCTCACTCACCCTCACACACCCTCACTCTTTATACGGCACTCGTCGCCTGCCTCTCTGTCTCAGCCCTCCCCCTGCTTCTTGGCTACTGGGGAAGGCCAAAAGAGGGCGACCAGGAACAGATCCTGCCCCCGGAGCAGCCCAGCAGCAGCAGAAGAAAACCCTGCGCTGGGGGGTGGGGAGGGCGGGGTCCCCTGTCCCCTGTCCCCTGTCCTATCTTGGGGCAAAGGGTTTCATCTTTTTTGACCCAGTGTAAAGTGCAACCGAATTTTCAATTTCCGAATGGAAAGTTATGGCCCCTGCGTGTTGTGGACTTCATGGCGTTTTCTTTTTGAAGAAAGATACAATAAAAGAATAGAAGAAATGCCCCCAGAAGAAAAAAAGAAGAAAAAAAACCCAGAAGTGCCTCTAGCGAGAAGCAAAATGCCTACAGCACCTGGTATTCCCAGGCGGTCTCCCATCCAAGTACTAACCAGGCCCGACCCTGCTTAGCTTGCGAGATCGAGCGCATTCAGGGTGGTATGGCCGTAGGCACTGTCACGTCACCAGGCTCCCTTCCACTGCATTTAAACACTTCGAGTCCCTTTAAACACCTGCCCTCCCTTTCAAAGTTCCTGCACACGGCAAAGCACGGCCATCTCTCGCGCTTGCTGAAGCTGGGACCGCCCTTCTAAAGAAAGGGGCCGGCACTAGCAGCAGCACCAGCACACCAGCAGCCTGGCCTTTTCATTTAACAAGCGCCTAGCCTTGCTTCGCACTGGCCTCCAGGCACTTCTTGCTTTGCACTGGCCTCCAAAGCACTCTGCTCGGGCCGCTTCTCTACGTGCCTACCCACCCACCCCGGGGTGGGGGGCGAGGGGGGCTGCAGGGAGCTCAGCAGCTGATTCTCACCCCAACTCTGGGGAGGCAACTTCTTGAACCCTCGAGCTCTGTCTTCAAGTCTCCTATTTTTCTTTTCTTTTGTTTTGAAATCAAGAACAGGCCCCTCGTGTGCAAATAGTGCCCATGCCCCGGCCCTCTGTGGGTGTAGAGGAGCGAGTGAGGCGAGGGTCCGAGTAGTCCAGGGCCCTTCATGTCACCCGCCTGGCTCTCTGCCTTAGCAGCCCCCTGCTCGCTCCCAGCCGAGAGAGGGGGGCCCGGAACCGGGGCCGGCGCTGCCCATCATCATCATCATCAGCAGCAGCAGCAGCAGCTTGCAGCAGCTCCCCAGCCTTAGCTGGGAGCCCTCTGTCCTAGGGCAAAGCTTTTCTTCCTTTTCTTTCAGTTTTCGAGTTTACAGTTAAGGGCCACGCATATTGTAAACTCCATGCCGGATTTTTTTATAAAATACATGAAAGAAGAAGAAAAAAAAAGCGGAGAGGAGAGGAGGAGAGCAGAATATGTTTTTTTTTAAAAAGTGCTCTTAGCGAGTTAGATTAGGTGTGATTGTGCAAGGGCCGAGCTTGGTGTCAGCGAGTGGCAAAATACCTACAGGTATGGCCGTAGGCATGAGAGGCTGCCGGTTCAGGTCCCTTGTGCTGGCAACCCCCTCCACTCTGGAACCTGCTGCACTTCACCTCACTTGCACGCTTCACTCCAACAACCCTTGGCAAGCTTGCTACAGATAGCCAAATCTTCCTACAGCCTTGCACTCGCTTCTTTTCCAATCACACACTGGCTCCGACCTCCCTTCAGGTGCCAGCCGGAGAGCTAGCAAAGCCGCAGCCTGGGCTTTTCACGTTGGGGCACATTTACAATAACTGGCGCATCCCTGCATATCGGCAGCAGGGATGCGCCAGTTATTGTGCGTCACGGCTGTGATAAGGGTGGCTCAAATCCACCCGAGTGACTTACCGCACTCACCTATAGTCGCTATATAGGAAGTCAGCCGGACAGTGGAGAAGAATAAACAAAAGTCTTTATTAGGCAAAACAACACTCATATGAGAGGGCCCTGTCCGACCTCACTCCTAGGAGTGCGAACGAGAGGACTGACTCTCTGCATCACAGCGATACATTATAATGCAATACAGTGAAAAGGGGTACGCCCCCAATGGAAAGTTACCGAGCCTCAGACCAGTGTACAATGCTCTCATACAGTAGGCATCTGCACCTGCAAGGGATACATCATTATCTCTACTCAAGGCCATGGAGCTAGGCTTCGGCGTCTCTGGGCATGAGAACATTACTGATAAAGAGACTTGTTAGTTTTGGCCACAGTAAGCCGAGAAACGAAAACTGCTGTCTTAGTGAATTTCTGTATTCCTGCGGGAGGGGCATATGAGTGAGCAGGGTCCGCAGGCACAGAGGAATACACAAAATGGTGGCACACAGGCTAAGCTAAGAAACTAATATGATCACACATACATTTGAATATATGTAAGGAGCAAATAAAAAGTAATTCAGCATAAGTGCATATACGAACTTCATCAGTTAGCCATATGATGCTAACTCATACATCAGCAATAGGTAATTAGGGTATCGAAAAGTGAATTCTATCAGACCCTCCTTTTAGCATCATTGGCTAACTATGGCCTCATTTATTTGCCAAAAGGTAGTGCCGACATCCATTCTAGGGGCAAGACTTTCCCTCTAGTCTAGAACATCCTCTGCAATAAACATCAACCAACTTGCATCGGCAGGAATTTCAGTAATCATAGAAGTAGTATATTGACCAGGTAACTTCTTTTTCGGACTTAAATTTGTAGCACACATTGAGCAACATGGAGGGAGGCAATATATGCAAAGGCAGCAAGTCAGAATTACACTCACCACGCCAACCAAACCCATCAATATTTTCCAACCCCAGGAAGAGAAGGCGCCCCAGAGCCACCCTTGTAAGGACCATGTCCCATTATCCTGATGCAGTTCAGTCGCTAATCTATGTAATTTCTGTACTGCCAAGTTAACAGTCGGGGCCGAGTCAGGTATATAAACGCAACAGGACGTCCCGATGACGCGACAGGCCCCGCCCCTATCAGCCAGTATGACGTCAAGCACCATCCTATTCTGGATCGTAAATAATCTCATAGCCTGAATCTCGACAGATATGTTAGTCGTAATGTCAGCTTCGGTGAGAACCACCTTCTCCATTACCCTAGACAGTCGTCGAATAGCTCTGCTGTTAAATATCGGACCCCAGAAAGGCAGCAAACCCTTAGAAAAATCAGTCCATTGTTGGTACGAGGTGTCCGTCTGATCTACGTCATCTACCTGAAGTTCCCTCCTTTTACGCTGCTCTTGCGGCTGCTCCTGGGGACTGGGGAATCGACGATGAGTTTTGTGATAATCAGAAGGAGCCACATACACAGGAGGAATCATGTAGGCTAAGTAACACACCCCACCCCAACCCTCGGGCAACCATAAGTATCCATTATCACCGCAGACAAAATAGATACTGGGTGGGGCAATCAAAGAGGGGCTAAGAGGCAAGCGTATTGAAGCAGTCACATTGCAGGAACTATTACCGACTTTGATGGGGCCCCTTCCCTCTATACAGAAGAACGGAGAAGGACCCACCACAGCCAGGGGTATCAGAGACTTAGAACTGTTATCACTCTTCGGGGGGTGTCTGTAGGACAAAGTAGCATTCAATTTCAGGAAACTTTCCCTAAGTTTGTCAGTATCATTTGGTGTCAGAAACCGACCCAACCTTTTCTCACACGTCTCTATAAAAGTCTGGTCAAAACGTCCATCAGTATATATTCGTCCAAGGGAAGATGGAGGCAGAGGGCATACCCGCATTGTCATTGTCCACCCCCTATTCTGCAGTCGGGGAGTCAGGGAATCTGGCTGCTGGAAATATTTAACAAGACCTATAAGAGTATACCACCCCACACAACTATTCACTGGCGTCAAAGGAAGGGCAAGGAATCTGTCTTTCTTATAGGCAGCAGAAGGCAAAAGCCCACAAACCCAACAATCTGTCAAGTTGGTAGTGGCGTGCGCATGGTGCAAAGTCTTAATAAAAACATTATCTTTATAACTTTTTCGTAACATTCTTTCACCATAATCAACAGTAATCATATTGTGTTCAGGAACGGCAGTGGGTGTGGGTGCAAACACATGAACGGGGTAAGCTTTATCCAGGAAAAACAATATTCCAAGAGTCACTATAAAGGCAATCAGAATAATAACGATGACCACAATCTTTCCTTTTCGGGGAAGGGCCAACCAGGGGGAATCAGGCACAGGTCTCGGAGGAGCCGCAAAGGGCTGCTCCTCATCGGGAATGGGGCGTCCAAACGAATACATTCTTAATAATCGTTCAAAATATCAAAAATCAAAAAATGAAAAAAAAACCTCTTCTACTACTAAAAAAAATAGTCCCAGACAATCCACAACCGGCCAGAGGGGTTCTTCAACCCTTAAAAAGGGATCTTCTCCCTGTGTCCTTCAAAGCCTCACAGGCAGGCTTTTACCGTCCATACCTAATTCCAACGTCGCTGTTCAACAATTTGAAAACAGGGGAAGCACTTAATTTGGGCCCCGCACCACTTTATAGTCTCATAGCACACAATCTTCGGCTAAACACCAGGGCTCTTACAAGTCCATCCCTACCACTAAATCTTCTTTTTCAGAAAGTCCACTAAGCCCTTCTTCCAATGTTTAGTCCATCATATTTCAACACTGTTACTTATTTTCTCCGGGGCCGCAAATTGTATCGAGTGCTCCCTGGCACTTCGGGATCAGTGAACAAAACAGGTGTATCTGGGGCAGGTGCTGAGCTCTCTGGTGTCTCTTCACTAGTAGCATCCGGAGTAGTAGAGCTCACTGAATTCTCTGTTCCTCTTCGCTCTTCTCCAATCAGTGAAGCATCCGAGAAAGGAGCATACCTCGGAATAGACTCATGCTCCTCGTCAGCAATGCCATCCTGTACCCATTTGTCATAGGGCAACGGGAGCCGGACCCTCTTCACATGTGAGGCATGTGTCCACGCCTTCCGTCCGTCGATCCGAAGTGCAGTACGGGTGGTGAGGAGCACCTGGCACGGCTCCGACCACCTTGGCTCCAGACAAGACTTCCGCTGGTGTCTTCTTACGACCACCCAGTCCCCTGGGTGGATGGAGTGTCCAGGCCCCTCCGGCAACGGCTTCAGAGTGTCTGCTACCTGCTGATGAATAGAACGAAGATCTTTAGTCAAAGCATACAGGTAATCTGTCAACAGAGGGTATGGTACTTCAGTAAAACATTTAGGCCTGGGCACTCCCCAGATATTGGCCGGACGGCCGAATACCACTTCATGGGGGGAGACGCCCATTTTTGCATTCACAGTGACTCTCGTTGAAAGCAAAGCTAATGGAAGAGCGTCTGGCCAACGGAGACCTGTACTCTCACATATTTTGGCCATCTTTAACTTGAGCGTGCCGTTAAACCGCTCCACAAGTCCTGCTGCCTGAGGGTGTAAGGCTGAATGGAACTTTTGAGAAATCTGTAAGCCTTTACATATTTGCTTCACTAGTTCTGCATTAAAGGACGTGCCATTATCACTCCAGATCACCCTAGGTAATCCGAAGCGAGAGAAATACTCCTTTATCAACATTTTTGCGGTAGAAATGGCCGTACAGTCTTTCGTTGGATACGCCTCCACCCATCTACTAAAGGCGCATACGACTACAAGGACATACTTCAAGTTATTGACCCTTTCCATTTCGATGTAATCCATCTGAATCACCTCGAAAGGGAAAGAAGGGGGTGCAAAATTTCCAGTTGGGACAGGGGTACCCTTTCCAGGATTGTGTCTCAAACACACCATGCACTGACGAACCAAGTGAGTGGCCACTTTAGAGATATTCTTATTGCTCCACACTGGGTCTAACAATTTACAGATACCCTTTGCACTAACATGAGCAGGCCCGTGCGCCATCGTCACTACTGGAAGAACATATGCATTCGGGAGTAACCATCGTCTCTTGTCGGTCACATCTGTCCAACATTCATCCGCATCCAATCGTCCCAGCCCATCCTTCCATGCTCTCAATTCCTCCTCTGTCACTTTTCCCTGTATGTTCTTGACACTCTGTACAGTGTCTGAGAACATATGAACATCTGGGACCCATCTAGCCGGTCCTGCCACAAACATTCGTGGTAATTTTTCTCTAGCAGTCTCTTTTGCTGTTTCATCGGCGAAAGCAGTGCCTCGTCCTACATCATCCACTATTGTCTTATGTGCGCTACATTTTATCACAGCCAATCTTTTGGGTAGTGTCAGGGCCGTTAACAGCCGTAATATCAGTGGGCCATGTTGGATGCGTTGTCCGTGAGAGGTCAGGAATCCCCGTTCTGCCCAAAGTCGCCCATAATTATGAGCCACGCCAAAGGCGTATTGGCTGTCAGTATAAATGTTCACGTTTAGCCCCTCACTCAATTCACATGCTCTCAGTAAGGCTACAATCTCAGCAGCTTGGGCAGAATTGTAAGGTATCCTAGAAGTCTCCACTACCGTCTGTAATGTTGTTATTGCATATGCTGCTGTCGATGTACCGTCTGGCAATTTAAAACAGGACCCATCCACATACAACTCCCCGTCTGGTTCGTCCAAGGGCCTGTCTGTCAGATCCACCCTCCCCTTTGTCTCCTCTTCAGTCCTAAACAGACAGTCATGTGTGTCATCGTCCTTTGTATCTGTATCTGTATCTGTGGGGATAGGTAACAAGGTGGCGGGATTCAGTGTAGCACACCTTTTGATCGTAACATGGGGTGCAAAAAGGGTCATCTCATAACCCGTAAGACGAGCACTAGTTAAGTGCTGCGTCTGTGTTCTATTCAGCAAAATGTCCACAGCATGCGGTACCATGACTGTGAGATCTGATCCCAGTACGAGCCCTGCCGACTGTCTTATAGAAACCCCAGCAGCCGCCGTGGCTCTCAGACAACTCGGCAGCGCTCTTGCCACATTGTCCAGCATTGCAGAGAAATACGCACAGGGTCTCTGCTTCCCACCAAAACACTGAGTTAAGACAGACAACGCGCAACCTTCCGCCTCATGTACGTAAAGAACAAAAGGCTTCTGGTAATCAGGTGTCCCAAGAACTGGCGCAGAACATAAAGCCGTTTTTAGTGACTCAAACGCCTCTTGACATGCAGGGGTCCAGGGTAGGGGTTCGCGCACTTCCTTGGTAGTCAGATACAATAGGGGTTTTGTTAGTAACGCATAGTTAGGTATCCACTGGCGACAATACGATGTTATGCCCAAGAACGCGCGCACCTCTCGCTGCGTGTTAGGTACATTCATATTATTAATAGCTTTTATGCGCTCAGGCGTCAACCTTCTCCCCACTTTCGAAAGGAGGTGACCGAGGTAGGTGACCTTCGTTCGACAGTACTGAAATTTTGGAAGGGACACTTTATGTCCTCTTTTAGCCAAATGGTGGAGCAATTTCACGGTAGCATCCCGACAACCCTGCTCGTCGTCCGACGCTATCAGGATATCATCCACATACTGCAACATAACGTTGCCAGGTGGAAGTTCCAGTTCATCCAATTGTGCCTTTAATGCTTGACTATATATGCTCGGACTCTCAGTGTACCCCTGAGGAATTCTCTTAAAGCGGAAGCTTCGGCCAGCCAATGAGAATCCGAAGAGATACCTGCTCTCCTCATGTACTGGGATACTGAAGAAAGCATTTTTCAAGTCTAGGACAGAGAAATATTTAGCAGAAGGGGGAATCATTGTCAATATTGTAGTAATGTCCGAGACCACCGGGTACTGTGGCTCCACTACCCTATTTACGTGTCGCAAATCAATCACAAATCTATAAACATCAGTAGTATTATCAGTAGCTTCAGGTGACCGTCTTTTGAGGATAGGTAAAATAGGGCTGTTACATATATTCGAATCAGTCTCTTCCACTACACCAGACCGTATTAAATCCTGTATTATTTGTAACAGGGCCTTCTCCCCCTCTCTAGGAATCCTGTACTGTGGAACTCTGGGTAATTTCGCTCCCACCTTCACTCTTATAGTCACCGGGGCAATATCCATTTTACCTACATCTGTATCATTGACAGCCCACAAGCTGTCGGGTATGCCTTGGAATTCAGGTGGTAATGGGTCATCTTTCGAAAAACACTGCAATGGGCGGGCGACATTCGGGCCCAAAGTAAGGTACACACCGTCTGGAGAACAATAGATGGTGGCGTGTAACCTTTTTAATAAATCTAGGCCCAACAAATTTTCCCCACAATTGGACGTCAATAGAAACGGTGAATCAACAGTGAAAGGGCCAATCGTCAACGTGAGCGGTTTAGAAATGGGGCTTATCACCGGAGTTCCTGCGAAACCCACGGAGATGTTATTTTTGCCAGACAGAGCCGCCCCTGGGACCCGAGAACGAGCCACTGAACTTTTCATTGCACCCGTATCCACTAGAAATTTTTGTTGAGACCCCAATAAGTCAGCTTCGACATAAGGTCCCCTCTGATCAACTTCCATAAGTACTGGTCCCATGCTCTGTCCTACGCTGTCCTAGTTGTGGGAGAACCCTGTCAAATCGTCCACTGAGTAATCATCGTTATAGTACTGACCACCGCCCCTCTGCAACTGTTGTCTGTCTGTACCATTGTCAAAGTAATTTCCTCCTGGTCTCCCGCCTCCTTCTGACCGTGTAGCCTGTCTCCCAAAATCACCACTACCTCGTCCTCGTCCTCGTCCTGGACCGGTGCCCGACTGAAGCAGTGGGCAATCCCGCCACCAATGCCCCTCCTGCTTGCACTTTGCGCACTGATTCGGTCCCAGTCTCTCCCTACTCTCACCTCTCCCGAAACCGCCCCCACGACTCGGCGCTGCACCCCTTCCCCTTCCCCTGCCTCTAGCCACTTGCTGCAACAAAACTCTTGTCTTTAAATCCTTAGCCTTCTTTTCCTGCTTGTACTTACTTTCATTTTCTCTATGCTCATAATATTGTGCCATACTGAGAATACCCGAAGGAGAGGACGTTGTCCACGTGCTCTCCGACGCTTGCAGTCTTGCTGAAATTTCAGGCAATAAGTTCGTGACAAACCTATTAACAAAAAGCTGTAACCCGCCATCTTGTGACACATCTTGCCCACTAAAATCCATAAACGTTTCCTCAAACCTCGTAAAGAAGTCAGAGACTGCCTCATCCTTTTTCTGCTTACAAGCCGTCAACTTGTCCCAATCTACCTTTTTCGGGGGAATGAGAGAATGCATATATTTTATTATGCGCCCTGGTAAAGCTAAGATCTCGGCCTTCGGCTTCTCCCCTGGCTTACGCTCCTTGTCCCAATCCTGCAACTCCTGCCACGTACCTCCTAACTCTTCCGTATGATCAGTACCTTTTACTTGCCGCCACACGTCAACCGGGACCAAAAGCCCGAAAAATAATTCAACATCAGCCAACGTCATTACAGTGGAAGACGCAGCTTCTGTCAGCTCTTTGTAGTAGGCAGTCGGGTTCTTTCTAGAATCCGGCAGCTGAACTTTCAATGATAATACCTCACTTCTCTTCCATGGCGTATACACCCATTGCTCCTGGAAATGCGCATCGATCCTGTTCCTGGTAACAGCCTTCGTTACTGGATCTAACAACTCGGGGACCTCGGGATGGAAAATAGGGTGTACCTCGCGCATTGGGTGGAGACCTGGGAAATGGGGTGTGCCAGCAGAGGGTAATTCATTCCTGTATTGTAATAGCGCACGTAAGCTGCTCATCACTTCTTTCACCCCTGTATTCGTTCTATAGGCTCCAGCCTGTATATCTCGTAAAACCGCTGGAGCCACACCTCCATACCCCTGCTCCCATAGCGGTATCAATACATTTGACATATGCCACAAAGCGTGCTGTTGCATCAAAGGCTCAAAATCTTTCATAGTGGACCAAATATCCTCAAACGAATAAATATTATTCCTGGCCCACTGACATGCCTGATTAGCCACCATACTCCTTTCATCTAAACCAACAGTAGAACGCGTAAGCAACTTCCGTACCTGCGAGAGTAGTCCGCTACCTGCGCCTCGACTCGGTTTTAGCATTTCCTGACCGGGGGTAGTACTAGCTGAAACAGTAGGGAGTGCTAAAGAAAATTGGGAGGGTGCGGGTGAAGTGGTCTGGAGTAATGAAACAATTGGTGTCGAGGGTGAGGATTGTTGGGGGGCACCTGCTGAAGGACCCGGAGCTCCACTAACGGGGGCTGGAATTGGCAAGGAGGGATACAAGGGCTGTGGGGCATAAGGGGGAGGGGGTCGGGTATTCAAAATGTCTTCCATCTCATCTGGGTCGTCCTCTCGTACTACATAACTTTTATTTTCTTTCAACCTACAAAGTCTATGTGAGCGCTCCATGCGTAGCGCATTCTCATTTCCCACCTGTTCTCTCGCCTTCTGCGCCATAGTCTGGGTGGACTTTTTATAAGCCTCTTTCTCATCTCTCAGCTTGCGTTTCCTGGCCTCTTTCTGCCACACTCGCAAAGAATCGAACATACTCTGACGGCTACGCCTAGCAAACAGTTTGTCCTGCAAATAATCCAACTTAGCTTCATCGAAAGAACCCGTCAAGGGCCATTGTAAATCCACATTATCAGCAGTGTACCGGTGCCACAAAGTACCAAACAAAATCGGGACCAACCCATGCTTGACATACATATCAAAACTTGGAGTACCTTCAGGGGGTGCAGGTTGGCTCTCGGCCAGTCTAGTATCTGAGGGTCGACAACAACATCCAAAGCATCGTAACTTACTAAGACACTGCATCTTTACTTCGGTGTGAAAGAAAACACTTCACCACAGGCTACGTTACCTTGAGTCGCTAGCTCGAGCTCGTTCATACACACATATAGACATACATTAGGAAACCACACACACACATATGCAATACCTCCAAACACGTGTTACCCAATGGGACAAGGCCCGTCGACCAAGTCCTGGGGAACCTGGACTCTACCGCAGACCGAACAGTACACTAACTGTTCCGAGGGCGGGGAACAGATCCGCTACCCGTGCGGCACTATGGATCACTGCGCACTTTATCACGGGAAACCCAGATCTCACCTCCACTGAACCACCACTCTAGGAGTTCAGGGTAAGCACCGGAGTCTGCCCGTAATGAGCCACGCCTTCACCACACTACCACCCGTCGGATCGCCACAAACAATACATCTAGATATGTCCCCAACCTCGTCAAGTCTGTCAGAGCACTAACTCGTACTCTGAGTTCCCCGGAGCACACTAGCCCCAGGAGCACACCGGCTCCTCAAACCATTGGAGACACTCTAGTCTCCCGGAACACTCCCGTTCCTGCAACAATCACAGGTGGACCACTCACCTTCCGTAGGCGGCACCGACCTCTACCGTTCTCCACCTCCGGCTGCCAGGACCAACACGGTCAGCTTCAAGTTCCGCCTTCTGGACCCCGGCGTAAGATCCGAACCGGGACCTCTCCCGATCAGCAGGGTGGGGCAGCGCTGCGAGAACCAAGCTCGGCATCAGATGGGTACCCGGGCCCACCGTGCCGACCAGCGGGTCCCCGGTCTTCTGCTACCCACTTACGGGTGAGAAAGATCCTTATCGCGGGGTCCCTATTCGGGCGCCATCTGATAAGCGTGGCTCAAATCCACCCGAGTGACTTACCGCACTCACCTATAGTCGCTATATAGGAAGTCAGCCGGACAGTGGAGAAGAATAAACAAAAGTCTTTATTAGGCCAAACAACACTCATATGAGAGGGCCCTGTCCGACCTCACTCCTAGGAGTGCGAACGAGAGGACTGACTCTCTGCATCACAGCGATACATTATAATGCAATACAGTGAAAAGGGGTACGCCCCCAATGGAAAGTTACCGAGCCTCAGACCAGTGTACAATTCTCTCATACAGTAGGCATCTGCACCTGCAAGGGATACATCATTATCTCTACTCAAGGCCATGGAGCTAGGCTTCGGCGTCTCTGGGCATGAGAACATTACTGATAAAGAGACTTGTTAGTTTCGGCCACAGTAAGCCGAGAAACGAAAACTGCTGTCTTAGTGAATTTCTGTATTCCTGCGGGAGGGGCATATGAGTGAGCAGGGTCCGCAGGCACAGAGGAATACACAAAATGGTGGCACACAGGCTAAGCTAAGAAACTAATATGATCACACATACATTTGAATATATGTAAGGAGCAAATAAAAAGTAATTCAGCATAAGTGCAGATACGAACTTCATCAGTTAGCCATATGATGCTAACTCATACATCAGCAATAGGTAATTAGGGTATCGAAAAGTGAATTCTATCAGATGCGCCACCATGGATGCGCCGCATTTACAATGCGGCGCACCATGGGGCAAAAATGGACAGATGCGTGACGCATCTGCTGCCGTAAAGGCGGCGCATTGCTGGAGTTGCGTCGCAGGCGCGGCGCAGCTCCAGCAAGGCTCGGGGGTGCCCTATCCTTAAAATGCTGCGTCAATCCTTACGCCTGCTTCAAGCAGGGGCAGGGTTTTGACGCAGCATGGCCTTAAAAGTAGCTGGCTGAAATCTTGTCGATTTCACTCAGCCACTTTTGGGAGGCGTTCTTGCGCCGTAACGCCTAGATGTGGTGCAGGGCTTTACAACGTGATGCATCTCCCAGATGCGTCACGTTGTAAATACCCCGCAGAGTGGCGCTGGCTTTGCGCCGCCACTGCGTCGCAACGGCGGTGTAAAAGAGGCGCAAGGGGCTTGTAAAACTGCCCCTAAGTGCCTAGCCTTGCTTTGCACTGGCCTCTAAGACACTCTATCAGGCCACTGCTCTATGTGGCAGCAGCTGCCAGGCTACTGCTCTCCAACTCAGGCTCGCCCGCAGTTACGTTGGGGTGACAAGTTTTTAGGTCATGCCTTTGCCATTGCGTTAGCAATACATTGGCGAGATATAAAGTAGGGACTTTAAAAAAGCTCCCAAAGGCTTTTCCAAGAGGATTGCCTACAGTGCTTGTGCCCTGGGCTCGTACACATTGCACACTATTTGGCAGCCTATGAGCCTCGGCATCAGACTTCAAAGAAATCCGCTCCCCCGCCACACAATGCCGAGAGCTTGTTAAAGGAGCCGCTCCTACAGTAAGCTCTTAAACACATGAATCCGCTCCCCCGCCCCCAGCCACGCAATGCCGAGAGCTTGTTGCAATTTCCTCTGTCCCTGTTATTATTAGCTTAGTTCCACAAAGCCAGCCTCGTACACAAGTAATACACTTTATGTAATTGCAGCTCCTTCTCACGTTTCCTTCTGTACCTGTTATTATTAGATTAAGCATTTACTTAAGGGCCAGACAACTCTACTTCTGTATATATGTTTTTGACTTCCTTATTCGACACCTCTGTTTCGGTCTGTGCTTTTTTACTGCTACGAACAGCCTATTTTGCTTTGAAAACTTTACCCATATGTGCAACTGCATTGACGCCACATTTGCCTTTCATCACACTGTCTCTATTCAGCTACGGCATACTCGCATTTAACCACAAGTAGTAACTGTTCGGACGTTTCACAACAGTCCAGACAGGATGGCGGCTCCACTTAGGTGTCTTTTTCAAACAAGGTGTCAAAGCATTTCTAAAGCATTCCACTCACAGTTTGACAAATTGCTACATTCTCCTTCACTTCTCTGCTTGCCATTTTTTACATCCTCATAAAGATCAGTATTCGCGTTAAGAGAGGCAAATGTGCCGTAAATACAGTTGCACATATAGGTGAAGTTTTAAAATTCTGTTATTCATTACAAAACAAAAGTATATTTAAACCTTGGTTTTTTTGCACGATATTTAAGCCACTCCCTTTATTAGGTTTTGACTAGCAAATGCATGCGTACGAAGTACGCATGCGCTAGGAAAAATCTTATGATCTCTGTGGAGTCGGGTAACAGCCCCCTCCTCCCATTGGCTAGCTCCATAAATGGAGGCTAACCGTTGGGAGTTGGCTCTGTCCGTCAATCCCGGACCAGATTCGGGGGCGTTCCCGAGATTTTTTGGCTTTTGGCTACGTCAGCCGAAAGCCGGTTCTCGGGAACGCCCCCGAATCTGGTAAGGCACTAATGGCACCCCAAGCGCTCTGCCGCCTCAGAGGAGACGCCGAAGGAGCAACCGCTGACGTCACCCGGGAGCCGCGCTGCCATTGGTTTAGGCAGCGGGAGGCTCGCCGGGCGACCTGCGCGGTGATTGGCTGCTGGGAAGCAGGAAGCAGCCTGCCGTGCCCTGCCGAGGCACCCTGCCTTTATTTTTCGTGTGGTTGCGTGTGCCGACTCCGTTTGGGTATTTTATTTAATTTAATTTTTCGTGTGGTTGCGTGTGCCGACTCCGTTTGGGTATTTTATTTAATTTAATCGAGGGAGCCCACCCCTCTTCAGTCCCGCATCACCGCCTTAGCCCCAGGTCAGAGGAGACGCCGAAGGAGCAACCGCTGACGTCACCCGGGAGCCGCGCTGCCATTGGTTTAGGTAGCGGGAGGCTCGCCGGGTGACCTGCGCGGTGATTGGCTGCTGGGAAGCAGGAAGCAGCCTGCCGTGCCCTGCCGAGGCTCCCGAGCGAAGGGAGAGCCCCAGGAGAAGGAGCAGAGCCGCCGCGAGACACCCGGTGAGTGGGGCAGAAGGAGAGGGAGGGGCGCCGGGACACATTGTAGGTGTCCGCCCCCCCCCCTCGATACGTTGCCATATCCTGCACCAATGCCCATGTGTGTTACATTTAAAATGTGGTACAAACCCCGTTTTACATGACCAAACTGTGCCCACACTGGCCCAACAACTGATAAATGGCCTGAGACTCGTGCATCACGCCTTGTTGAAGGGCGGAATTCCCGACAGTGCCAGGGTCATACATTCACCATCCGCGTGGTTGCTTTGTTTTTGTCTTTGCTGTTTTTCCTCGCAGAATGTACATATTTGAATGCTAGAAAAAGAATAAAACATAAATGTTGATCAAGTATTTTAAAATAAAACTATTTTTTGAATAAGCATTTGAGGATCTTGTTTACAAGTTAACGAGTGAGTAACTTTTCCAAGGAAGTCTTAGGCCAGGCCTGCCTTGTGTGACATTGGACTACTCGCCCCTCCCGCACGACACATAATAATATCATTCCCCGTCCCCTCTGGAGACCATGCGGTGTCTGAACGTCGTCCTGCTTTCACACGTTTCAGCAGTAATTTGCCCTTTCACCCTTATTAGGGAGCTGGAAATGCACCTCTCTGGTTTGAGAGGGTGTCAGCATTCGCATCCTGTGCTGAAAACTCAAGTGAGCCCTTTTCAGAAAGCAGAGATGCCACCCAGGCTGCAGCATTCCCACACTCAGCCACCGGCCCTCCCTCCTCCCCTGAGAGACAGACACACCCCTCTGAAGAGCTGGAGAGCCGCCGCTCTCTTACCCCCTTCAGCCCTCGGCCTTCCCTTTAAGGAGGATCTCTCCCCTGGGGAGATAATCTCCTTGTTGTTTTGTTGATTTTGCTTCAAAGACTCTTGTCCCTGTGTAAAGTCCCTCATCCTTGTATCAACAGAGCAGGTGCAGCCGTCGCGAATAAAGCCACCGCCCCATGCTCTGCCAGCACCCCCCTGGGCTCTGCTGGGGCAAGAGTGCAGGCTCTGCCCTCCCCAAACCCCCATTCACCCCTCCTTCTGCCTCCAGGCCCCCTGCGCGGCTGTCAATTAGTTCCTGTTAACACGGGGAGGAAGCTGGCCCCCGGGGGTGGCGATGGTGATATGACACGTTCGCACCCCGGTATTTGCTTGGGGCTGCCCCTCGGAATGTCTTTAGGGCTGTCTGATTGAACGTCAGACAGACCCAAAGACATTCCGTCAGTTTCCTTTTGCAAACTCGGGCAGAGAGGTGAGTCTAATATAGCCTAAGCCCTAAAGTGTTCTACGTCATGTGCATGCAATTAATTGCAGCAAGTGTTATGTATTCAACAGCATTGCATTATTTGAGAATGGTGATTGGTCTGGTCGCATAGCAGGTGGCCATGTAGTGCTGTGATGGGAAAAGACAGCTGTAATATAGTTGACAGTCTAGTAGCTGGGATGGGCGGAGTTAGGTGGGCTGAGGGGAAGAGGAGGAGTCAGGACAGGATGAGGGCAGTTAGAGTAGGGACAGGGCAGGAGCAGGATGTATTAAATAAAGCTCCAAGTTATATGGCAATAAGTGTCTGTATTTATTGTAGCACGATGCTACAACTGGCAACGAGGGTGGGATGGGCCTGAACCTAGCCCACAGAACCCCACAAGAGAGCCCTGTCCCAGGCAGCCTCGAGGAGAAGGAAACGCTGACCACGGAAAACGAAGTTGCTGCCTGAGACAAGAAGCCAGTAGCAGGTGACCCTGTTCCCCCAGCAGTTGAGAGGGATCCAAGAGGGAGCCGAGGCACCGAGCGTTAAAACGCTCGAAGAAGAAGAGACCCCTTCGCGCCAAAACGCGACTCACGCAGGAAGCGTGCAAAAAACTAGTAAGTGCTGCACAAGCAGAAGTCGGGAGCCCACCCCGACTCTGCCAAGCCCCAAAGAGAAGAGAAAGTGCCTCAGCGTGGAGGACGGTGCCCCACGAAGACCGCCTGCCAAGCGCTGCTGAAAGCGCTGAACGCGGAGCCCGAGGGAGTTCTGAGGTCGGAAAACCTCACGCCCGATGTGTGAGGTTTGGCACGGTGCCGGCGAAGAAAAGCTGGAATTCAAAAGTAAGGAGGAATCGGGAGCCCACCCTGATCCTGCCTAACGCCCTGGTTACAAGAGGGCGCCTGGAGCACTGCGGAAGCCCCGTGGGTGAGCCCAGAAGTGAGAGCGCTGTTCGCGCCAAAACGGAAGAAAAGCTCACCCCTGATGCGTGAGACATCGCCTGCGAGCCACGAAGTGGAATCGGGAGCTCACCTGGATCGTGTCTGACTGCTCCGGTGCCCGAGGAGCGTCTGGAGAGGTGCGGAGGGTGAGCTGCCTGAAGAAATCGGCTGCCGGTGAGTGCCGAGGAAACGTGTGAGCCTGGAGAGAGCCTGGAGAGTGAATGGCATCAAATCTCGTGGAGGGCGAGATTTCCAAAATGGGGGCCATCTTAGAGTCAGGCTGGTAGAGACATCCCCTTGTGAGGTGGGAAGGCGGCCATCTTGGAGTCAGGCAACAGCAAGAAATGAACAAGCATTGGCAAAAGTGAACAAGCATTGGCAAGAACAAAGAAACAAACATTGGTAAAAGGAAGTCAACAAGCACTGATAACCGTAAGGTAGATGCAAGTAAACGAACACTGATACCTGCAAATAAACAAGCAGTGATACATGCAAATCAACAAGCATTGACACATGCAAATCAACAAACATTGGATGAACGGAAACAAGTATTGGTGAAGAGTAAATAAGCATTGGTGCATGCAAAGACAAGTATTGGCGAAGAGTAAACAAGCATTGGTACATGCAAAGAAACAAGCATTGATCCATGCAAAGAGACGCCAGCACTGATACATGCAGATCAACAAGCATTGGACAAATCGTGGTAAAGGAAGAAAACAGGCACTGGTGAAAACCAAACAAGCATTGGCAAAGACCAAACAAGCGTTGGCGAAGACCAAACAAGCAGTGGCGAAGGCTGAACAAGTGTTGGCGAAGGTCAACCAAACACTGACGAAGACAAGTAAACAAGCACTGGTAAATGCAAAGACGTAAGCGTTAGTAAGGCAAATAAATAAGCGTGGATAATGGCGCGTGGACAACAATGAACAAGTCTTGGCGACCAAACAGAATAAGCACATGCTAACACGAGAGTGAATCAACTAACAAGCAAGAACAACCACAAGAGTGACTTAATAAACAAGCATTGACAAAACAAAGGTCAGCACGGGTGGAAACGCGAACATTGAGAAACGCAAGCGAATGCGCAGTGAGACGACACTGAGCACAAACTGAAGAGCGCCGAAAGGAGAAGAGCTGCTGGGCAGAACTGCAGAAGACCCAGAGGAGGGCAGTCCTACAGAGGACCCCGGAGAGAGTAGAATCATCCAAGTTCTTTCACTGGCACATACCGTGATGGTTACAAAGACTATCAATTTCTAAGCAAACGACAGACCAAAGACCTTGACCAGAATCTCCCTCTCTCATGGCGGGAGGAGACGTAACACAGCGGGTCACTCCATACGTTGAAGTACCGCCCTCAGCGGTGCAGACTGATGACTGGATCTCGGATCTCAAACGACACTGGTGGCTCGAAGCATTGGAAGATTTCTTAAAAGCCAATGGTGAGCAAAGAGAGAGAAAATGCCTGATGCTACTCCTCCATCTGGTGGGCCCTGAGGGCCGATGCCCAATCAGGACATTTTCCAAAGAGGATACAGAAATCTATAAAAGACTCCAAAGGGAGCTCTGTGCCCATCTCAATGCACAGACAGATGTGGATCATAATCGCATGGTCTTCAATACAGCACGGCAGGAACCAGGCGAACCATTGCCAAATTTCATCACTCGGTTGCAAAGTCTGGTACGAGGCTGCCACTTCAACACTTTTACAAATGAGGATGCGGTTCAACTTCGGATAGTTGAAGGTTGCACAAACCCTGACACAAAGCGCAAGATCCTGCAAGGGCATTGGTCGTTAAAGGAAATCATCAAGAAGGCCGAAATTGGAATGCAAATCAAAGCAAGAGACGGATTGAAGGATGTGCACCTGAGAGCAAACCATCAAGATACCTGGGAAGATAGAACTCAGAAAACAAACAGAACTGAAAGGAGAGAGAGGGAAGGAAGACCAGCAAAAATACAATGGGAAAGATACAGTGACAAAGAGAGTGACAAGGATTACTCGGAGTCAGATTCCTCAGTGTCCGACTACTCAAAGTCAACCAAGGATTACTCTGAGTCAGATGACTCAGAGTCAACCACCCAAAAGACAATCCCAAGGAGTTATTCACCCCCCAGGAGGCCCTTAAGGAGTCATTCAAAGTATGACACACAGTACTCTGATGAGGAAAGAGTGCCAAGTGGGACAGATCACACTCCTGGACAAGAGGGCACCCTGCACAACAAGTGGGAGAGAAAGACAAACATTAGAAGAAGAGGTCGCACTGGTCAACACCGGAAGTCGGCGCAGGAACATCAGTCGCCAAGCAGTGAAGACGAGTCCAAGGAAACATCTGGCATGAGAACACATCACCCCCAAACCAGAGGTGTTAGAGCATCAAACAAGCGAGAAAGAGAAACAGGTCGCACAAGACGGACTGATCCTCCACAGCAACAAACCAGAAAAGATCCATGCATCCATGGCTCCCGCGACAACGAAGAAACGGAGAGGAAATCGTTAACTTCAGACGAGAAGGACAAAGAGGCAAAAGCTTGGGATCAAGCACAAGAAACAAGCACAGGATCATCAAACAACCTCACAAATGAGACAGCATTGAAGATGTTCCAACAAAGGCACACGGAGAAGCATCTCAAAGACAATTCAAAGGGGAAAATCAATTTGTCATGGACTACGGAATTCAAAAATCCATTACCAAAGACAGTTTCAAAGAAACGTTTGAGAAGGAATATTGAGAAGGATCTCTCTGACGCGGAGTGCACATCTATCCGATCCTGGAAGTCGACAAAAGACTTCTCTGACCCAGAAAGCACGACTATGGCCAGGAACTCCTCTGGTTCAGAGAGCGCGTCTGTCCGATCCTGGAGGTCGACAAGAGACTTCTCTGACCCAGAGAGCACGTCCGTTCGATCCCGTGAGTTGACCAAGTCATGGTCCCGACAACAGCCATGGCGTCAACCACCCGAACGCACCATGGAACCAAAGGACATCCTTCCCGTCAAGAGCAACATGTCACACACTAAGGTCTCTGAATACTCAGTCACGCTACAAGACAACCTGTCAGGTCAATCACAAGTACATCCGGACGTAGATCAGACACCGTCACCCCTGAAGGGGTCTGCGAGACTGACTCAAAGGACCTACAAAAGGAAAACAGAGACAGTGGACCTTAGTCACCGGACGGGAAGGGACCAGCCAGCCACTCCGCAAGGAGAGCCGGACGTGTCAGTAGAGAGAGATCATCAGATGAAAGAGAGACATGCCTATGCACAGATAGCCCACGAATTCGCCAGACAACCCGAGGTCGCGAATGAGTTACTGAACCAAACCAAGACAGTCTCGTCAGGTAGTACCGTACTGTCTGGTATACATGACCCTGAATAGGAGGACAGTGTTGCCCTCGACCGGACAAGACAAGAGGAAGTAAAAGTAGATGGAGGTGCCCTGATGAGGACCAGAACATTATCCACTCATGAAATGGACCGAGCATCTGAAACAACAGTTACACCACAGGAAGGGAACGTGATGACTGTGGAGCGTGGGAGTAAACAGTTCAAACGCAACGTGGTCAATAATGCCCTGATTAAGGCAACAGAAAGATTGACGAAACCCAAGCCCACCACTGATTCGACACTACTGAGGCTTGAAGAACAGGCTGTCCGCCGACCCGTGTGGTGGATTGAAGAATTGCGAGCACTGAAGACATTAAGCTCATTTTGTTAAGAAGGGGGGAGATGTAATATAGTTGACAGTCTAGTAGCTGGGGTGGGCGGAGTTAGGTGGGCTGAGGGGAAGAGGAGGAGTCAGGACAGGATGAGGGCAGTTAGAGTAGGGACAGGGCAGGAGCAGGATGTATTAAATAAAGCTCCAAGTTATATGGCAATAAGTGTCTGTATTTATTGTAACACGATGCTACAACAGCGCAGTACAATACCGGAGAGAACCACAGGAGGATGGCAGACGCGGCAGAAGGATCAGAAGCATGTCTACCCAAGAACCGAAGCCAGTCTCACACAAGAATAGTAGGCACGACCCAGGAGCAGCTGCCTCTCACTCTACTACACTTTACTCTATGCAGCACAGTGATAAAAGATGCCAGACATCACACACCACAAACAACCACTTCTCATACAAGACACACCTGTCACCTGCAATCACAGCCTTTAACCCATTGTCAGTGATGCTGAGCCCAACTAAGCATTCCGTCGCTCACTGCTCGCTCTAATGCACATTACAAGTGCAGCTACATGTGACATGAGTAGAGAGATATTCTTGTCATCACACACCACACCAAAACACTTCTCCTACAAGACACACCTGCAATCAAAGTCTTTAAATCATTGGCAATAGTGTAATGTACAAAGACGTGGACATTTTAAATTTTACAACTTCATTTATTTACAAAACACAAAATAAATATGGAAAAATAAATACCATTAAGTTGCCCCCCCCCAAAGAATATATGCACAAATCCAAATGTAAATGTTAAAAAATAAATACCATAAAACCGGGTGCCCTAAATATAATGCGGTGCAATACAGTGCATTGTAGTACACAACATACAACCTATTGCAAGAAGCTTCAGTATTATATACTACATTTCAGTACAATACTGTTCAATAATGGTCAAATATAATGCGATGCTGTGCACTACAATACATTGCAGTAAAGCACAACACACAGTGCAGTGGAATCCATGTGCTTGGCTTGTTCAGTGCTATTCCTGTCATCTTTTGTTGATGGCCAAACACCCCGCTGGCATTAAGGCTTTTGAAAGTGCACGCCCAGGGTTCTTCCCCACATGCAGGTAGAATGCAACATTGTGCACACTCGATGCAGGTGAGTGGGTCTTGAGGTGAAGGCGGGGAGGTTTATCACAAATGCAGCAGCAGTCACGTGGTATCTGTTCCAAGGAAACGAATGAAGCATCATTTTACACACTGCCACATGGGCGAATTAGGCCACCTGGAGGTTTCCTGACATTGTGAGAGCCGGGTGCATCCCTAGACTTATTGATCTCATACATATGACAACGAGTGTGACGTCTCTAGGGTGAGTTAGCTTCACTATAAAGATTCAGGATGGGTTTGAGGTGGTGGCCAGAGAGTGGAAATCTGTTTGCCCTCACCATAAGTTAGTAGTGGATAAGGCTAGAACAGCCCACATTTAATTGACTGAGGTATGCGGTTATTTTCATGGTGCAGACAAACTTCAGTGAATTGGGTATCAGTGAGTTTTAGAGTCAAATTAAAAGCAAAGCTAATGCTAATTTAAGGAAAGGCCAATCAAGCAATATTCAGCAACAAAGGCGATACATATTGTGCACAGAGGCACCCTACGTACAGATACGTGCAGTGCACGCACAAACCCGCATGCAGACACAGGGACAACACATTTGCAGGCATAATTCACACAAAGCTCAAAACAGAAAAAGATGGCATGAACACAGACCACCACAAATATAGGCATCAAGACCAACATGCAGCCACCAGCACACACAGAGCAGGTGACAAATAACCATCTGTTCACACACAGTTATGCTATGGTGTCAGACAGCAGCAGGGCCACAGGAATTACGCAAATCTGCGGCTGCTGAAAATTTTGCATAATTATGGATTTGCTGCATTTGCCATGTAACCCATAATCTGCAAAATTTACAAAAAAATGTTTCTAGCTCAGCCGAATCAAAAGTTACAATAAAATATAGTGGCTCAGGTTTGTACTCACTGGAACATTATTCGCAAAGTTTGACTGTCCATCTTTACGTTTCTTATTGCTGAGTTTGGAAGTTGCATTTTTACTAATAAGTTGAGCTCTTTATCCAGGCACTGTTACCAGGTGTAAAAATTACAAAATAATGAAGTAATGCTATCGCAAAATGTGCTGCATTATGCTGCATAATCATCTCTTAAATTGCGAGTTGCAGATAACTCCTTGCTAGTATTTTGTAGAAATGGAAATATTGTTGTTTGAGAGCAACACAACTAGAAAGGCTCATTCCTTGCCCCATGCTAAATCCAATTCTGGACATAAACAATATCTGCGCACAATTTTGGATTACGAATTGATGCAATCAATATATATATATATATATATTTTTAATTTCACTGAAATGCCGTGGACTGCTTATGACCTCACTCATGACATATTCTATGGCGCAACCCCCCTCCCCTTTTTGAACGATTATGGCATCAGGGGTGGGCTCTGGTTGTGGGTTGGGGGTGGGGGGCACGCAGCCCACTTCCATTTGTGAATACAGCACCCAGGGGTGGCTCCCGGGGCATAAACCTAATAAATGTGGCCAGGCCTCAATTTTTTTATTTCCAAATATTTTATGTGTAAACATATTCAGGACAGGGAACTAAGTCCCCGAATCCTGTAATGACCGCTAGCAACATTCTTCTCGTGTTGCTGGCAGACAATCAAAGAGCTCGCACCCGCAGAAGTTTTGTCAAAGCTTCCAAAGTGTTTTGCCACAAAAAACGATTTTCCTATGGAAAAGTTGACGTAACTATAACTACCTATTGGCGACCGCCACTAGGTAATATATATATATATTTGTCTTTTTTCTCTCATCATAAATTGCTCTGTCACCTTAAGGAATTTGCAAGCGTACTATGTGTTGTTTTGCGTAGCTATTATCGACCATTGCACCGAGTAACCATCGAAATAAGCTAGCATAGCCGAGTCCTGGGTAAATATTGCGATTCGCGACTGTGCGGTAAAAGCATTTTTCCTTAAGTTCTACCGGCCGATCCTCTCGCGAGACCCAGAATGGGTAAAGTGTAGAGTACATTCCAGCAATTTGAGCTCTTCTCGCGCGTTAATGACAGGCAAAGGCAGTTGCACCCTGAGAGTAATGCACATCCTCATTGTGTGAACAGCTCCCACAAGTCACCCTTTGCAACTGTTTGTTCAGAGCTGGCTGCAATTAAGAGTTGCAAACAGAGCTTTTCTATGCAAAGTAAGACAATTAGAGCGGTTCATGAGAGCATTGGAGAAAGGAGCTCTGAATTAGCACTTTCAATACACAAGACCGCCTCTTTGTGATCCCGGGGGCCTTTCCTGCTCCTTTGAAAGGAAGAGTGCAGATAGGGTTTCCCTCTGCTTCTCTCTTTTAAGCCTGCCTGATCCTGGGGCGACTGAACCCCCTAATCTGCTCTTGTACATTTCAATGTCTCCTGCTCCTTTGGGGGGATGATCCCGCCGCTTCATAATGGCCCAGGTGCAAAGGAACTTTGTCTGAGTCTAGGAGGGGGAGTAAATCGCTTTAAAGTCCCCTCCAACGCTGCCCAGGACTCTCACCTCCTTCCAGGATGGCGGGCCCTTCTGCCCTGTACGATAAGGCCCTCCACGCAGCGCAGGGGCAGCACTTGCGCTAAGCCCAGCCGGAGATGTCAAGTGTGTGCAGCGGGGGTTTTCAGCTTTCGGGACCGCTGCACCTCAAAACCCCGCTGCCTCCCCATTTCTCAAATGCTTGTGCCTCCGTTTTCGTGATTTTCGTGCCCCTGTTGCCTGCTTGTGCCTCCGTGTGCCCCTGTTGCCTGCTTGTGCCTCCGTGTGCCCCTGTTGCCCGCTTGTGCCTCCGTGTGCCCCTGTTGCCTGCTTGTGCCTCCGTGTGCCCCTGTTGCCTGCTTGTGCCTCCGTGTGCCCCTGTTGCCTGCTTGTGCCTCCGTGTGCCCCTGTTGCCCGCTTGTGCCTCCGTGTGCCCCTGTTGCCCGGTTGTGCCTCCGTGTGCCCCTGTTGCCCGCTTGTGCCTCTGTGTGCCCCTGTTGCCTGCTTGTGCCTCCGTGTGCCCCTGTTGCCTGCTTGTGCCTCCGTGTGCCCCTGTTGCCTGCTTGTGCCTCCGTGTGCCCCTGTTGCCCGGTTGTGCCTCCGTGTGCCCCTGTTGCCCGCTTGTGCCTCTGTGTGCCCCTGTTGCCTGCTTGTGCCTCCGTGTGCCCCTGTTGCCTGCTTGTGCTTCCGTGTGCCTCGAGCCTTTCCTATAGACCATTTTATATGATGTTGTTTGACTGCTTATCGTGGTTCATAACCCATTAAAAACAGAAATAAACTTAAAACCTGCCTACACTAAGGACCACTGGAATAACGTTATCAAAGGGGGCAACGTCACCCGGCAGGATTTGCTATATGGTCCTGTCAGTGTCGGACCGGCCTAAAGGGCAATCAAGCTGGGCCGGTTTTTTCATGTCATTCTGGTGAATGTTTTCTTTTTTATGGGGGAAAGTCCATTAACAAGCTTCAACCTTCTCATTGGGATTATCTCGGTGTTTTATTTTGTAAACTGCTGCTTTGAAACTCCGAATTGTTTGCTAATTACAAAACGTACCAAAGCTCAATGTTCCTGGGGCCAATCTCTGACCAGCAGAACTCGCCCCACCAGCGCCCCTGCATCACCTTTGCTTTTTGAGAAGTCCTGGCATTGACGTGTAAACTGGTGTGGAATGAGTGACGTTTTATTATTTTGCAATCTGCGTTTTTGGCATGGAGCCGGTTTTAAAGCCTGGGTGCATGGGCATTCAACACGTCATAGCAGACGCCTTTTCCTCCTAGTGCATGGGCTAGTCGCAAGTTGTGATGGGTGCAAGGAATGAATAGATTTAGTTAAAGTGAAGCCCTCTCCGTTGAAAGACAAAAAGACATGTAAGGCAAAGTGTGTCTGCAACATGGAGATCGGCAAAGTGTTATTATACCTGGCAGAGGAAATCTGACAATATGTTACTTCTCTAGTGGTTAGGGTTTGCTGGTGGCCTAAATATGGAGTTTATGGTCGAGGCAACAGGAAAGATTAAGTGCTGATTTCAACGCGATGGAACAACCAGGTCTTCTCGCTGTGCCCTTAGGCAGTCAGTGGTGACTCAGCGGTTCTTAGGCAAGAAACTTGTTCACCATTGGTGTCCTAAGGCCTTTGGTATGATTGACATGTTAAAAAATGCAGTAGGTACACTTTTTGGGTCTTGGTTTCCCCGGTGTAGCATGGTCGGAAAGTTAGTCTCAGTCTAGAGATGGTGCTGGATTAAGAATTTAGAATCTGTACAAATCAATCAAAATAACACTTTATGTCAGCGCTACAGCTTACAAAATATAGGTTTTTGTTGTTTACATTATAGCAGAGTGGAGCAGTTAAAATGATAACTAATGCACACCAGAAGGGTCTGGTATCCTCTGTGGATGAGATCTAAAGCCAGAGTGTTATAATGTCACTACTGTCTCACGGCTCATCAACGATGTTGTAGAAAGCCCTGTGACTCGCATTAAATGTAGCATACTTCTTCTCTGTGTGGGTGTGTGTGGGGGGGCTCTGTGTGGGGGGGGGCTCTGTGTGTGTGTGGGGGGCTCTGTGTGAGTGTATATGTGGAGGGCTCTGTGTGGGTGTGTGTGGGGGGGCGCTGTGTGTGTGTGGGGGGGCTCTCTGTGGGTGTTTGTGTGTGGCATTTGCGAGAGATTAAGCTATTGGCATTGTAAATGACAATGCCATTTATTTATGTTAAAAAAAACATAAATAAAAATAATGTCAAGAGCAATGCCAGTAGCTCTAACTTTAACAAAGGCAAAACCATTGCATTGTAAATGCTTGTTACATTACCCACCCTGCTGGCGTTATCCTTACAATCCACTTTTTGCTGCTGTACTGTCACTCATATTTTAGCAAATTAAGGCGTTATGTTGGGCTGTTAGGACAGGACAGTGGTAGGTGGCATTGCAAGTTCAAAGTCAAAGTCAAAAGATGCTTTATTCGGTATGTAAAAATACAACCATATAGCAACAGACATAGTAACAAAACAACATACATAAATATCAGGTTTTTAGAAGCATGTTCCTGCTAAAATATGTACAACATTTATCAAAAATAAAGCACAAAGTATTATAGAATTATTTCTGTGTACACTACAATATAGCGGCATTCATCTGATATAAGCATACATCTGGGGTCTCTAGATTGAACATCAGTTCCATCGCTGTTTGTATACCACGCGTATTATATTTTAAAAAGATGGGTTTCAGATAAAATTTTCTAAAAGAGGTATAAAAGTTACAGGATAGCATAAAATGACAGACATTCTGTTTGGATTTACCGTCACAGGGACACAAACATGTGGCGGGTTTCTTAACCACGGGAAAGGCCACACGGTGGTGCACAATTCCCAAACGGAGACGGGTCAATACAAAACGGTGAGAATTAATACTAACAGTACTAAGATAAGTTTGGAAGCCTTCATTAATATTATGTTCCAGGCAGAGATTGAACGTACTTTGTTTTACATATTTTTCCGTTCTAATCCCAGCTGTATGTTTAAGGAATGAGATTTTAAGCTCCCGCTTCGATGGTGCAAAATCTATTGCAAGATCTTTAAAAATGTTTAGGCCATAGTGTGACTTATACCAATGTTGTATGTGGCTCAGCCAGGGAATATTTGATCGACGATCAAGTTTAATACAGTCATTAATTACATCCTGGGTAAACTTTGTCTCCTCCTTTGCCCAAATTGAGCGCCATAGGGACAAAGGACGTAAAACAATTAAATCAATAACATGATTCATATTAAGTTCCCTGTGTGTTATCTCGGTTGAGGCCGTAGCCGGGGCACTGATTAGTCGTTTTAAAAACACATTTTCCTCACGCTGAATCAGTTTGGCACTCTGGATATCATAACCCCAAACCCCGGCTCTATATATGGCTGAAGATATACATCTTGCATTAAATATAGATAGCATTTCATGAATTCTACGACCCCCTAATTTTGCTGCGAATCTAAAAATACAACTTGTATTCCTAACCATTTTAAAAAGGACACTTTTTTGTTCATTAACCCATCTCCCATCTCCTGAAAAAGTAATACCCAAATAACAAAAACTACTGACAGATTCTAGTCTCTCCCTTTCTAAAAAGAAGGGCTTACATTTTCTCAGTTTCTTACCACATACCATTGTAACCGTCTTCCCTTTATTAACTTTCAACTTCCTACTTTCGATGAATAGGTGGAATTGATTAATTAGATGTTGCAGTCCGTTATGAGTCCTAGAAAGGAGGACCGCGTCATCCGCATATAAAAGGATTGGAATTGGGTTACCATTAATGATAGGTGCATCTGCATTAGTCTGTCTTAAAATTTGATCGACCTGATTAATAAAGAGAGAGAACAGTAGAGGGGTAAGTACACATCCTTGTCGGATACCTCTCCAGATTTTAAAAAACGGGGTACATTCCCCATCTCTTCCAAATCTCACTTTACTGGACAAATTATTATACAGTCGGGCAAGCAGATGGATAATTTCAATGGGGGCGCCCATCTCCAGTAAAGTAGGCCAGAGCAGTGCGTGTTCCACCAGATCAAATGCTGAACTCAAGTCGGCAAAGCACAGGTAAAGATTACCAGCTTTGGCTTTGGTGTATTCGCCGATTATGAGTTCCAGGTTCACGCACTGCTCGATAGTACCCATCCCCCTACGAAACCCATACTGGACTGGGGATAGGATGTTTTTTTCCTCAGCCCAGGCTTCCAATCTCACTAGTAGGACTCGACTAAGGATTTTAACTGTCGAGTCTAAGAGTGAGATGGGTCGATAGTTTCGGGCCTCGGACCTAGATCCTTTTTTGTGGAGGGGTACAATAATTGACTGATCCCATGTCAGTGGTAAAGTTCTTCCACTGCAGCATTAAAATAAAGTGTTAAAATTGGAGCCCATAGAATTATTTCATGTTTATAAAAATCCATGGGTACCCCATCAGGCCCAGGTGCTTTACCCCCCTTACTGTTTTTAATTGCCTCTGTAACTTCATCCAAAGTTAAAAATAGCTGCATTTTCTGCCATTTAAGGCATAATAATGTATCTGCATTAAAAGCAAACCCATCTAGATTAAGATCAGAGTTAAAAATCTCTGAAAAATAAACAATCCAAGCGTGGCAGCTGACATGAGAACTAACTTCGGGAATATTATCATTCTTTAAAAAAGGACCATTAATAGTTTCCCAGAATAGTTTGTGATCTTTAGTTTCAGCAGCCATATCTAGTTTATACCAAGCATCATTTTGCAACTCTTTTTTTCTAGATACCAAAGCAGATTTATAATTAATTCGTCCTTCTCTGACTCTTTCTTTGTCTCTTGGTTTGTCATCAAGCGCTATTGTTAGCTTTTTTAGAGCCTGGGCACAATGTTTATCAAACCACACAGTTTTATTTCTTTTGGGCTTTCTATTTCTTACGGCCAAAGAGTTCTCAACAGTACTCGTTATTTTTAAAAAGTTAGAGAGTAAGGTGGGCGCGGTCACAATTGGTGCTAGGCAATATTCAATCTCTGTATTACATTTACAAATGATATCCTTCGTCAATTTATTGGGGTCTATCTTGGTCCATTTGATCCTCATGCCGTTCGGTCTCTCGGCTGCGATCCCTTGGACAGGCCTACCATTTACTGTTGTTTTTGGGCCCCAGCCCATTAATTCCACTGAGGGACTATTATGGTCACTCACGGGCTGCTCTATTACCCAGACGTTGGAGTAATCGGAGCCATTGGTCACCAAAATATGGTCAATATTAGAGTGGGCGTCCCTCCCTCTAAACGTGGGGCACTTTTCGTTGTTTTTGTTCTTTGTACATTCTAGTAGCTCCAGATTTAATTTGGCTACCAGATTGTTCAGTGCACTACCATAATTACTGTGTGGGAAATGGTTAAAAAAGATATTGTCACCGCCCGGGTACTCTTCTCGATGTCCACAGATCCCCTTTCGGGCTTGACTACATGACGTTATAGTGCAACAGGGAGCAGGCATTTTTCCTCACTGATAAACATCTACAGAGTAAAAATACCACCTGTATTATCCTATGCGACAGAGTACATCCCCATAAAACAATGGGCATTTATGGATCGCAAAGAAGGAAAAATTTTAAGAAAAATCATGAAAGTATCAGATGCTGTACCTGTTCAAGCATTGAGACTGGAACTATCAATCACAAGCTCCTATGCTGTAGCAATTGCAAATGTAATCAGGTGGGCCTACAACCTATTACATGCAAAAGAGAACACCTTAAGGACATTGCTGAAAAAAGAGACTTTTGGGTCTGACGCTAAAAAGCAAATCTTCTTAGAGAATATGATCGAAGCATTTCGTATAGCAAATATAAACACAGAACTGCTGCTTACTTGGACACCAGCACAAGTAAAATTGTTTCTAAAATGCTTCACCCCAAAATTGAGTTATGAAGTGGACTCTCGACACTGTAACAAACTAGCCACTTATAAACCCTTTGCCAACTCAATAGACTATAAACAAAGTCGGTCCTATATCGGGTTTACTTTGACTCATGGCGCAAGGAGGGCAATTGCTATGCTTCGTTTGGGCATCCTTCCCGTATCAGCATATACCTCAAGATGGATTCCGGGAGGATCCCCAATATGTACATTGTGCGCAGGGGGCAATCAGACTTTAGAGCATGTTCTATTTGTATGTCCAAACCAGAAAGTAACTTTAGCCCGTACTAGATTCTTAGATCCTATCTATCGCTCTTGTAGAATCACAATGGTGAGAGAACTTATATCTTTGTGTAAACAACCTCCGAACGAATTTGTTTGTTATAATTTGTATACATTTTTAAAATCCTTTTTACCTTTGTATTGATAAAATTGAATCTTTTTAAATGTAAAATGTAAAAATTTCTTTTTGTGGTCCTCTGATGAGTACCAACACAAATAAACCTTGACTTGACTTGAAATATTAAAATCTCCTGCCCACAGTATTACAGTTCTGTTATTTGAACGTGCGATTGCTGCTTCTATTGCACACTCAACAACAGGAACGATCTTGGCCCGATTGGGTCCCACAATATTGTTGTAAAAATTCACAATTATTAAGTCCCTGCCTTTACTGTGTATTAGGCGCAAGACTGAAGCGTGCTCGCCCACCACCACATATCCCCCATCATTAAATTCCGTTAGTTTTGTAGAGACCAGAGTCAGTAGGCCACCCTTTGCTCTGCCAGCCTTAGAGGCTACTGCTGTCACACTGTAAGAGGTGTAACCATCAACTTGTATTTGGTCTCTGTGCCACGACATATTATATCATAACCGTGTGTAATAAAGTTGTCCCAAAACGGTGTACTTAGTTTAGCGGCAATTCCCGCTATGTTCCAGGTAGTAATTACGAGGGAATCAACATGATTGTCTCTTGTGTCCTCAGAGTGGTTAGTCAATAATGATGTTTCTATACTCGGTATCATATTGATGTCTTGTGAGGCATTTACAGTTGTCATAATTACAGCATTAACTTTGCATAATTCATTATTGGAAAAGTTTAAAGTTTGCTCAGTTACAACTCTTACACAGCATTGACCCCCCAACTCTTTTACCATAGTTACTGTATCGCCAGATACAACGATTTCAGGTTGTACGGCCATAGAGGGTACATTCAGTCAATCATTCTCCTCTAATGAGTTGAACACCTGGAATCTGTTGTAAATTGGAACTGCAAAGTTGTCACATATGTTGAACAGTGGGGACGGAGTGGGGGGAACATTTAGATGGTTAATATGGGCAGCTCTTTGATGCTGGAAGGGGTGCGTGGTAATTTGTCTTCCTGACTGATTCCTATAAAAATAATCAAGTGGGAACAAGGTGGTGTTGTATTCATGATTAGATGGCATGGGTGCATGTAAAATCGAATCTCTCGCCCATTCAGTAGTCCTGTAGTTTATAACTACGCAATCCCCATTTATCTTCTTTTTATTTGGTCCCAATCATCCTACCCTCTGTGTAGAAATAATCTCACTGGCCCCACGTATTGGGAAGCCACAGTTTTTCACCAGCCAGTGCAGGGTTTTATTTTTTAAGGTTTCCTGATTTTCAAATTGGGTAGGCTGTAGTTTGGGTACATTAGCAAGGATCGCTACGTATGGTCTACATTCCGGTGGTAAATTAATTGTGGCCGGAATGATACTATTATTGTGGAGCCTGGGTACTGGCGGATTCTTATTGTTATAAGCATTATCACCTGTATTCCTCTGACCCCCAGCGGCTTTCAGCCCATTTGTTGTATTAGGGAAAATGGTCGCTGGCCTGTTCGTGCCACTTGTGGTAGCTACAGAGTTCGCCACCGGGGCAGACCCACCAGGGGTTCTAGTTACTATACTTGGTGTATTTTTGTTCAATTTCCCAGGTGGTGCATTAGTTGTGGGAGACCTGACTTGCGTACCCAGATGTTCTAGGACGTCCAGGTTGGCTATACCCAATTTTTCTAGATTCTCTACTTTTTTAATAAGGATTTCTAGGATTTCTGTCACTGGTGCAATGTGGGTTTTTATCGTTTTCTCCAAATATTGCACCAGTCCCTCGACACTAGTTGGAATTAGTGCTTCCTTTAGGTATATGTTACCACTGTTTTGGTGTCTCTCACCTTCCCTCTCATGGTCTGCAGGAATTTGTACAACTCTCTTTTTTTTGCATCTATATGTCTTACCCTGCTTAGTAATTATCAGCCTTTTCCTACTATAAGTAGATTTCCTTTTAGGCCGGACAGACCCGCAATCGGTTTCACTGCTTACCAAACTGATGTCACTAGTTTCTGCAGTGGGGGTAATGCCATTGATATCACAACCATCTAAGTCCCCCATGTCATTAGACACGTCATTCTGGATTGTGGGCTGCGGTATGACACTTGTTGTCAGGTCAGGCGTTATTGACAGTCTGCTCTCCCTGACACAGGTAACAGAAGGTTCTAAATGTTGGGGTACAACAGATTGATTTTGGTCATTCCTAGGCAGACCTGCAAAAGATTGTAACAAAAGAGAATCATGTGATAATGATGTTTCATTTGTGATGTTAACTAGTGTACTGACCACTTTTGGCGATTGAGTTATTAAACACATACTAGCTGGCAATGAGAGTCTTCTTTCCGTGTTTTCAATTGCATTAACCACAACCCCAATTGTTTGCTGCAGCATTCTATCGATAGCGGTTAGGGTAGGTAAGGGGGGTGGTACCAATGTTTGTTTTCTTGTAGCCGAACGTGTATGCATTGGGTTTTTTTTAACCACCGCTCTACTTTTACTTTTACCCTCCATCAGGGCTATTACAAGCTGCTACTCTTTACTGTTGAATGCACGAGAGAGTTACCTTAATGACCAAGAGGACAAAGTCAAGAGGGGTGGCCCAGGCCAGTCTCCTGCGGTCTCTGAGGGCCTCAGAGGGCCCGCCCTTGTCCCGGGCTTCTCCCGGGCGCGCCCGCGCGCGTCCTGCGGGATGAGGGAGCAAGGGTTTCTTTATGCGTCCCCAGGTGCTTCCTGATTGCCTGCGCGGCGGCGTCCTTGCTGCAAGGGGCTGATGGGACTTGTGGTTCACACGGCCTGGTGGAGCCAAGCCCGGCCAGGCCAGCAGCGGAGCAAAGCCCGGCCCTCTCTACACCAAAACGAAGGACAGCAGGTCGGCGGAGCCAAGCCCGGCCACAGGACACACAGCGGAGCCAAGCCCGGCCGTGCGCAGCTCTCCAGATAGTTACAGCGCCTCCCGCAGTACTCCTTCGCAAGGGCTCCTTTATGCGCCCCCAGGCGCTTCCTGATTGCCTGCGTGGCGGCGTCCTTGCCGCAAGGGACTGATGGGAGTTGTGGTTCACGCAGCCCGGCAGAGCGAAGCACGGTCAGGCCACCAGCGGAGCAAAGCCCAGCCCTCTCTACACCAAAACGAAGGACAGCAGGACGGCGGAGCCAAGCCCGGCCACAGGACACACAGCGGAGCCAAGCCCGGCCGTGTGCAGCTCTCCAGATAGTTACAGCACCTCCCGCAGTTCTCCTTCGCAAGGGCTCCTTTATGCGCCCCCAGGCGCTTCCTGATTGCCTGCGCGGCGGCGTCCTTGCCGCGAGGGGCTGATGGGAGTTGTGGTTCACGCGGCCCGGTGGAGCCAAGCCCGGCCAGGCCACCAGCGGAGCAAAGCCCGGCCCTCTCTACACCAAAACGAAGGACAGCAGGTCGGCGGAGACAAGCCCGGCCACAGGACACACAGCGGAGACAAGCCCGGCCATGTGCAGCTCTCCAGATAGTTACAGCGCCTCCCGCAGTTCTCCTTCGCAAGGGCTCCTTTATGCGCCCCCAGGCGCTTCCTGATTGCCTGCGCAGCGGCGTCCTTGCCGCAAGGGGCTGATGGGAGTTGTGGTTCACGCGGCCCGGCGGAGCCAAGCCCGGCCAGGTCACCAGCGGAGCAAAGCCCAGCCCTCTCTACACCAAAACGAAGGACAGCAGGTCGGCGGAGCCAAGCCCGGCCACAGGACACACAGCGGAGCCAAGCCCGGCCGTGTGCAGCTCTCCAGATAGTTACAGCACCTCCCGCAGTTCTCCTTCACAAGGGCTCCTTTATGCACCCCCAGGCGCTTCCTGATTGCCTGCGCGGCGGCGTCCTTGCCGCAAGGGGCTGATGGGAGTTGTGGTTCACGCGGCCTGGCGGAGCCAAGCCCGGCCAGGCCACCAGCGGAGCAAAGCCCGGCCCTCTCTACACCAAAACGAAGGACAGCAGGTCGGCGGAGACAAGCCCGGCCACAGGACACACAGCGGAGCCAAGCCCGGCCATGTGCAGCTCTCCTGATAGTTACAGCGCCTCCCGCAGTTCTCCTTCGCAAGGGCTCCTTTATGCGCCCCCAGGCGCTTCCTGATTGCCTGCGCGGCGGCGCCCTTGCCGCAAGGGGCTGATGGGAGTTGTGGTTCACGCGGCCCGGCGGAGCCAAGCCCGGCCAGGCCACCAGCGGAGCAAAGCCCGGCCCTCTCTACACCAAAACGAAGGACAGCAGGTCGGTGGAGCCAAGCCCGGCCACAGGACACACAGCGGAGCCAAGCCCGGCCGTGTGCAGCTCTCCAGATAGTTACAGCGCCTCCCCATTGCAAGTTATTTCACCCTTCACCCCCTCTCAACCCATTGTAACCTCCTTCAGCGCTTGGCACCCCTTCACACACTCGCACATAGCTGACCATCGCTGCATGCTCTCTTCAGAGAGGCCAGGTATTGGATGGGTGTCCATCAGCCATGTGATGTGCCTACAGGTCAGGTAATGTCCCCCAAGTGACTTGTGTTCCGCTATCTTTCCGCAGCTTGCGCCTGTTTAGTCCTCCCATGCACCCAAGTGTGCTGCATTATACCGCATAATTTGGCCTCTTTTTTTTTTATACCTGTTGGACTTGGCCCGCAGGGCAGGTTCTCCCCTAGACTTTTTGCCTTATTTGTGACCCTGTGTCAGTGATTTTTGGGTCTCTGCGCACTTTCCCCTGGGTCCCAGAGTGAAAGTGCGTGCGTGTAGCGTGGCTGGCCTGCCCTCCCATAGGAATGCATGGGGAATGTGTGTATCCCTGGTAGTTCCTGATGCGTGGGGAGTGCAGGCTCGAGTTTGGTATGCCTAAACTCGTGAGAGTGAATGCTGCAAGATGGTGTCTGCGGCATGTGTGTGTCTAGTTGGGAAGTGCTACTTCTGGACATTGAGATATGTGTGCAGAGATGGTGCTGGAGCGTGATTGGCTGGAGCTGGCTGGCATGCCAGGCTCCAGGAAGTCTGGATGGGTCTGCCCGGTGGTGAGTGGGAGATTAGCATGAGTGATGTGTGGGAGGAGTGTACCTGTGGCCTGGATGGGCTGGGTTTTCCCCACACAATGCTGGCTCCGCCCCCCTGTGGTGTGTCTAATGACCCTAGCCTCCCCAGTGAAAGGAATGGGTGGTTGGGCCATCAAGAGTGCTCCAGAACCAGCTGCGACTGGTTTTCCCCCCCACCCTGCACATTGTAACAAAGGAATTTACAGTATAAGAAGGGGCTGTGTCCCCTTGGAAGATGTTCTACTTTTGAATCCTGCCAGAGGGGGCTTTTGCCGCTGCTGGGGCCAGAAGGACCGCCACTTGGGGAGTCTCCCTGCCTGGAGACCCAGTGTGCTGGCTCTGGCCCAGCCTTGCCCCCCTGCCTGCCTCCAGCCCTGCTGGAGCCCTGTCCTGTCCTCCAGTGCTGGGGAGCACTGAGGACTTCTTGCCTGAGAGCGCTGCTCTCTGCCCTTCAGCGCTAGGAGCGCTGAGATCGCCTGCCTAGCGCTGGAAAACGCTGGATTTTGCCCGAGCGCCGTGAGCGCTGTATTTTGCCCGGACCGTGTGGTGGTTTGACGGCGCGGGTGCCACCCCGCTCATTGCCGTATTGGTTGCCGATTTTTGGTTTGATCTACGAGGGAGCCCACTCCTCGGATCGTCTGGGAGCCCGCCTGCCTGCCTAAAACGGGCCGCCGCGCTGCCCGCGACGACCCGGAAGTGTTCCGGCCGGCCGGCCAATCACAGCGCGGCCCCGGGAGAAGCAACCGGAAGTCCCGCCTCGCCGCCGGGAGAGAAGAGCCCAGCAGCGAGGAGAGCAGAGAAAAGGTACCGGCAAGGCTCCATCGCAGTGAGGAGAGCCCCGCCGCACAAGGAGAGCCCCGGGACCAGCGGGAGAGACCCGCCTCCGCTGGAGAGCCCAGCGCGAACCCGGTGAGTGAAGGTGCCTGCAGAGGAGGGGGGGAGCGTCGGGACACATTGCCGGTGTCCGCCCCGCCCCCTCTCTGTAGCGCGACCTCGCGCCTTTGTGTTGTGAGCCTGAGGGCTCAGGGGGCATTTGTGAGTGACCCGAGTCCCCAAGAGGGGGACTCCAACCCGAGCCAGAGAGGCTCCAACGAGAGGAAACATCTCCGCGTTCCTGTGGAGCCCCGAGGTGCCCCGGGGGCACCAGTGGAGTTAGAGCCCAGCGTGGCTCTTGGCAAAGCATCATCCCTTTGGGTCCCCAGAGAGGGGGACCCCACAGCCCAGCGAGGCTGCACCTGTTCGTTGCTGGAGGCCTGAGAGGCTCAGCAGCCCCCCTTACTGGTGAGAGAGCCTAAGAGAGGCTCACCAGTGCCACAGTGGTGGTTCTTTGAGCCCAGAGAGGCTCCAACTTTGCGCTAACTTTCCCTGCTCCAGTTGCCCAGCACTTTGTGGGCAACTGCCACGTTTAGGCCCTGACATTGGGACACCGGGACAGTCACAGGTGGTGACTTGTGAGTTTGGCGAAATTGTTATTGATTCTGCACCTCTGAATGTATTGTTTATGCGTCATGTGCCTTTACACCTCTGAATGTTACGACATCATGTGTTTTGCTTTTGCACCCCTACAGGTAGTGTGACGTGTAGGTGGTTGTTTTCTCCCTAGTACAGGTGGTGCTAGTGAGGCCCTGTTACCAGTGATTACTGGTTGTATGCTCTACTTTTATATTGTATTGCTAAAGTGCTATTACTGAAGGTATTGCTTTATTACTGAAGGTATTGCTTTATTACTGAAGGTATTGCTTTATTACTGAAGGTATTGCTAAAGTGCTATTACTGAAGGTATTGCTTTATTACTGAAGGTATTGCTTTATTACTGAAGGTATTGCTTTATTACTGAAGGTATTGCTAAAGTGTTATTACTGAAGGTATTGCTTTATTACTGAAGGTATTGCTGCTAAAGTGCTATTACTGAAAGGATTGCTTCTAAAAGTGCTGATACCCTTGACAGTGATCCAAGTGGTCCTGTCCTGTACAAATATCCCTTGTAAATTCCGCCCGTGCCTGTTGGCACAGTGTAACAAGATGTGTGTTTTATCTGATGTATATTTATTATAATACAAAGGCTATTTTCATATAACCTTGTGTGGAGTTTTCCTTTGTGGTGGGCCTTTGGTTGTTGTTGCTGGGGTGCGTGCGCAAATACTTAACTTACATCGCCTCCAAGTTTAGCCTTGACTGCTCGCGCCACGTTACCTAGAGGGCGAGTGGGGGTTGCCTTGGCGTGTGACTCCCTTGCCCTGACTCTTGGGAATGGCGATCCCTGACTGACCTCGACGCGAGTCTTGGCCGGCCAGGGTCCCGTCTCCAACATTGGTGGCAGCGGTGGGATAAGGATTTGTGTTTGCGTTGTACCACAGTAGCAACTGGCCACTACAAAGCTCTGCATTTTAGATGACCACATTTTTGGGGATTATTGTGTTTTGGTGAAGTTCCATTATTGCTTCTCCTGAAGAGTGTCATTTGATAATTGTGTTCAGTACATTTGTCCCCCGCCCTGCTTCCAGAGTTTGGTACCTGTGTCACATGTGGTCAGGTTGAGAAGTCAGGGGTGGTAGAAACTGCCTTACCGATCCGAGGGGAGGGTGTGTGTGGATGAATGGTGTGTTTTCCTGGACGCATGAGTGAGTTCTTTTTTTTAAGGAGAGTGGAAGTTTTGGAATTGTGTACTTTACTTCAGATTGCTAGGTCCCTTGTGTTGCACGTGTCTGTGAGCATCCTGTCAAGATGGAATCTCCTGTTAACCTTTGTAGCCTGTTTAAGTACAGTGTGCATGAGTTGGTACAGTTATGTAAGGAGAGAGACATCCCAGTGAGTGAGTCAGACACCCAGTCCAAGCTTAGGGATAACATGATCCTGTGGCAGAAGAGTGACTGGGAGCGTGAGCACAGTGAGAGGGAGAGGGCCCGGACCGCACACCATGAGGGTGGTGGGTCTGAGGAGAGCCCTGAAGAGTCTGATGTGGAGAGTGAGGTTGACAGTGGATGGGCGCCAGCAGAGAGCGAGTACCCCCTAGATAGGGAGTCCCTTGCTGGGTCCAGTGTCAGATGTAGCACCCCATCCCTTTCCCTGTCCCCAGAGGAGTGGATGGATAGGAGAGAAGCGAGGGAGCACCAGTTGGCCATGGAGAAGCTCAGGTTAGAGCATGCCTGGAGGATGGCGCAGCTGGGTGTGAATGAGCGGATTGCAGAGGCTGAGAGGGCCTTGGCCAGGGAGAAGATAGCCCTAGAGTGTAGGTTATCCCCTGACCGCAGTCAAAATTTTCTGGATCCCCCAGGGAGGGTGGAGTCCAGTGGTGGCAGCTTTTTAAGTGTTGGTGTTGACAGTCCCACTCCCAGTTCCCAGAGTATGGTACCTGTTTCCCGAGAGGAGGAGTTAAGGTTGAAATTCAGGGGCAGTAGGAAGCTGCCTCACCAGTCTTGGGTAGACTTTGAGGAGGGCTGTTGTGAAGCCCTGTGCGATTGGGTACAGGAGCCCACGAAATGTGATTGGGACATATTGTTCGATGTGTTTCTCAGAGAGCAGTTGCTCAGTTGTTGTCCCCCAGGGTTGCGACAACACCTGTTGGGGTGTGGATTGTCTGACCCGTGTGAGCTTGCAGTGGAAGCAGACCGCTGGGAGAGGGCCAGAGGTTCTGTACAGTCATTGGAGAGTGAGTCCAACAGCAGTGGTACAGGGAGCTTCCAGCCCAGCGTGGTGGAAGAGGCTCAGTGTAGCCCAGCTAGGTCCCAGTATAGTGAGAAGGGTGAAGGGGCCGACTGCCTGGCTCAGTGGAGCAGGAGTCAGGGGGTGGCTGAGAGCACCCAGAGGCCCGAAGCCCTGTCTCAGAACTTGGGTGGTTTCTTGAGGGAACACCAGGTTGGGGACCTAGGCTGTCCTGTTAGTACACTTGAGGAGGATCTCCTAGTGTCTAGGGAACCTGGAGTGTCTGTAACCAGAACTCCAGGGGTTCCAGTGTCCGGCAGTGTCGCTCCAGTTGGGAGGGCACAGAAGTCCGAAGCGAGGAGTGATTGGGGGACGAGTTTCCCAGTGGATGCACCAGTGGACCAGAGACTAGCCAGTTGGGCTAGGTCTTGGGTGGACCCGGGTGGCGCCACTTCTGGTCTGGGGGATCTTTGCGCCCTGTCAGGTGGACAGGAGGCGGGAGATCTGCGCCAGACAGACCGTCACACGACACATGGGTCATGTGTCAGCCTCAGGGGGATTGCGTATGAGTCCCCAGAAGTCCTGGAGTGCCAGGCAATTATTCCACCAAAGGTTTTAGACCGGAGGTTGGGAGGCCAGGTTCAGGTTCGGCCTGACCTGAAGGGTAGGACGACTGTAAGCAGTGTCCTGACTGGTTCTTCCAGAGGAACTTCTCCAGTTAGGAGAGGGCAGACCTCTGGAAGGGGGTGCAGAGGGTGGGAAAGCCCACCTCTGACCCCGGTGCAACCTGAGGGGTTAAACCCTAGGTTGGAATGGCGTTCGGGGTGTCCCCCTCGCAGGAGGAGGAGGAACCCTGGAAGAAGAGGTAAGGGGAGGAAAGCCTTCTCTGAGACTCCTGGTCCGCCTGAGGTTGTAGACCAAAGGCTGGTGAACCAGTGGCAGTCTAGTCCTGTCTTGCAGACAGGGAGAGTGGAGAATGGACACTATGTGCCAGGGGTTACGACCCCCCGCTCTGCGAATTGGCAAGGACCGGTGGCACCTGGGTGGCCCAGGGCCTGGTCCTGGCCGCGGACAGCTGAGGAGTACCAGTGGGGTAGCCCAGTTGGTCCTTACAGTAGCTTTAGAAGGAACCCTAGGGGTTCACTGTGGCATAGAACAGGAGGGTGTCCCGGCAGTGGCGGGCCTGCGTCCGTGTTCTATCGCCCCAAGCAGGGAAGTCCATCACGGTGGTGATTGTTCTCCCCTGCGTTTTGGCTGGAAGGGGGTTGTGTTGGACTTGGCCCGCAGGGCAGGTTCACCCCTAGACTTTTTGCCTTATTTGTGACCCTGTGTCAGTGATTTTTGGGTCTCTGCGCACTTTCCCCTGGGTCCCAGAGTGAAAGTGCGTGCGTGTAGCGTGGCTGGCCTGCCCTCCCATAGGAATGCATGGGGAATGTGTGTATCCCTGGTAGTTCCTGATGCGTGGGGAGTGCAGGCTCGAGTTTGGTATGCCTAAACTCGTGAGAGTGAATGCTGCAAGATGGTGTCTGCGGCATGTGTGTGTCTAGTTGGGAAGTGCTACTTCTGGACATTGAGATATGTGTGCAGAGATGGTGCTGGAGCGTGATTGGCTGGAGCTGGCTGGCATGCCAGGCTCCAGGAAGTCTGGATGGGTCTGCCCGGTGGTGAGTGGGAGATTAGCATGAGTGATGTGTGGGAGGAGTGTACCTGTGGCCTGGATGGGCTGGGTTTTCCCCACACAATGCTGGCTCCGCCCCCCTGTGGTGTGTCTAATGACCCTAGCCTCCCCAGTGAAAGGAATGGGTGGTTGGGCCATCAAGAGTGCTCCAGAACCAGCTGCGACTGGTTTTCCCCCCCACCCTGCACATTGTAACAAAGGAATTTACAGTATAAGAAGGGGCTGTGTCCCCTTGGAAGATGTTCTACTTTTGAATCCTGCCAGAGGGGGCTTTTGCCGCTGCTGGGGCCAGAAGGACCGCCACTTGGGGAGTCTCCCTGCCTGGAGACCCAGTGTGCTGGCTCTGGCCCAGCCTTGCCCCCCTGCCTGCCTCCAGCCCTGCTGGAGCCCTGTCCTGTCCTCCAGTGCTGGGGAGCACTGAGGACTTCTTGCCTGAGAGCGCTGCTCTCTGCCCTTCAGCGCTAGGAGCGCTGAGATCGCCTGCCTAGCACTGGAAAACGCTGGATTTTGCCCGAGCGCCGTGAGCGCTGTATTTTGCCCGCCCCGTGTGGTGGTTTGACGGCGCGGGTGCCACCCCGCTCATTGCCGTATTGGTTGCCGATTTTTGGTTTGATCTACGAGGGAGCCCACTCCTCGGATCATCTGGGAGCCCGCCTGCCTGCCTAAAACGGGCCGCCGCGCTGCCCGCGACGACCCGGAAGTGTTCCGGCCGGCCGGCCAATCACAGCGCGGCCCTGGGAGAAGCAACCGGAAGTCCCGCCTCGCCGCCGGGAGAGAAGAGCCCAGCAGCGAGGAGAGCAGAGAAAAGGTACCGGCAAGGCTCCATCGCAGTGAGGAGAGCCCCGCCGCACAAGGAGAGCCCCGGGACCAGCGGGAGAGACCCGCCTCCGCTGGAGAGCCCAGCGCGAACCCGGTGAGTGAAGGTGCCTGCAGAGGAGGGGGGGAGCGTCGGGACACATTGCCGGTGTCCGCCCCGCCCCCTCTCTGTAGCGCGACCTCGCGCCTTTGTGTTGTGAGCCTGAGGGCTCAGGGGGCATTTGTGAGTGACCCGAGTCCCCAAGAGGGGGACTCCAACCCGAGCCAGAGAGGCTCCAACGAGAGGAAACATCTCCGCGTTCCTGTGGAGCCCCGAGGTGCCCCGGGGGCACCAGTGGAGTTAGAGCCCAGCGTGGCTCTTGGCAAAGCATCATCCCTTTGGGTCCCCAGAGAGGGGGACCCCACAGCCCAGCGAGGCTGCACCTGTTCGTTGCTGGAGCCCTGAGAGGCTCAGCAGCCCCCCTTACTGGTGAGAGAGCCTAAGAGAGGCTCACCAGTGCCACAGTGGTGGTTCTTTGAGCCCAGAGAGGCTCCAACTTTGCGCTAACTTTCCCTGCTCCAGTTGCCCAGCACTTTGTGGGCAACTGCCACGTTTAGGCCCTGACATTGGGACACCGGGACAGTCACAGGTGGTGACTTGTGAGTTTGGCGAAATTGTTATTGATTCTGCACCTCTGAATGTATTGTTTATGCGTCATGTGCCTTTACACCTCTGAATGTTACGACATCATGTGTTTTGCTTTTGCACCCCTACAGGTAGTGTGACGTGTAGGTGGTTGTTTTCTCCCTAGTACAGGTGGTGCTAGTGAGGCCCTGTTACCAGTGATTACTGGTTGTATGCTCTACTTTTATATTGTATTGCTAAAGTGCTATTACTGAAGGTATTGCTTTATTACTGAAGGTATTGCTTTATTACTGAAGGTATTGCTTTATTACTGAAGGTATTGCTAAAGTGCTATTACTGAAGGTATTGCTTTATTACTGAAGGTATTGCTTTATTACTGAAGGTATTGCTATTACTGAAGGTATTGCTAAAGTGTTATTACTGAAGGTATTGCTTTATTACTGAAGGTATTGCTGCTAAAGTGCTATTACTGAAAGTATTGCTTCTAAAAGTGCTGATACCCTTGACAGTGATCCAAGTGGTCCTGTCCTGTACAAATATCCCTTGTAAATTCCGCCCGTGCCTGTTGGCACAGTGTAACAAGATGTGTGTTTTATCTGATGTATATTTATTATAATACAAAGGCTATTTTCATATAACCTTGTGTGGAGTTTTCCTTTGTGGTGGGCCTTTGGTTGTTGTTGCTGGGGTGCGTGCGCAAATACTTAACTTACATCGCCTCCAAGTTTAGCCTTGACTGCTCGCGCCACGTTACCTAGAGGGCGAGTGGGGGTTGCCTTGGCGTGTGACTCCCTTGCCATGACTCTTGGGAATGGCGATCCCTGACTGACCTCGACGCGAGTCTTGGCCGGCCAGGGTCCCGTCTCCAACAATACCCAACTCTGCCGCATACTATAACCCAAGCCATCATTGCTGCTTATTTATCTTATGCAACTAACAACCATTGACAAAGCCAATAGACCTGACTTATTGTCAGTATGATGCTACTTGTTGTATCCTATATCTGGATGCAATAACAGAAACAGCCAAAATACAAGTGGGGCAGCACACTAAGCTAAGCACGATTTCTTTTTCTTTTCCACATTATTTAAGCCACTCCTTTTATTACATTGCCCACGCTGCTGGCGTTATCCTTTCAATCCACTTTTTGCTGCTGTACCGTCCCTCACATTTGAGCAAATTAAGGTGTTATGTGGAGCTGTTAGGGCAGGACGATGGTAGGTGGTATTGCAAGTTATTTCACCCTTCACCCCCTCTCAACTCATTGTAACCTCCTTCAGTGCTGTGCACCCCTTCACACACTCGCACATAGCTGACCATCGCTGCGTGCTCTCTTCCGAGAGGCCTGGTATTGGATGGGCGTGTCTCCTGTTAAGGGGCGTCATTCGTTCCAGTTACTTTACACAAGGTCACATTCATTTTTATTGTCCCGGGAATATTAGCTTATTCATCCAGAACTATAGGATGTCGAACCCGATTCCCAGTTCTAAAGTCAGCAGGACTGGCCATTACACCGCAACCTGGGGTAAGGGGAGAGGGGCAGGCAATGCCACATGGAGTCTCAGCTCGTCATGGGCTTGAGGTGCCAACAGGACCTCAGGATGAGCCAGAGCCAGGCATTCAGGGAGCTGAGCCGAGCCTGCGAGGACCTCTCTGCAGGACTCTGCTCTGCTGATGTGGACGGCATTAAACGAAGAGTCTACTGTAAGGTAATGCCACGAGTCCTCGCTTCCTTCCTGATGGCTCTGCGCACAAGGCGTCTCTTCTCCTTCTCTGTACATCTTTCTCTCATAGCGCCTCGCTCTGCACACAGCTGCTTTCTCCTAGCGCTGCATGCTTCTAGCTCACTAAAGCCTCCCTAACGCTTGACGATGAGTTTAAGCGCAGTGGAAAACCTTTTACAATAGTTGACTAGTTCTCTTTCATTTGTTTATTGGTGCATTTGGATGTTAAATAGGTACTGCTAATAAGGGGAAATCTTTGCCCAAATGGTGTTACCGTGAGTAAAAAAGACAAAATAGTTAAGTAATATAACAAAATGTGTTGCATCATGCCGCATAATTTGCCTTTTCTTGCCATATAATTTAACGGCATACTTTGGTCCATCACTGCCACATAATCCCAGTGGTCCTAGATATAATGTTCTAGTTAGTCCACTATTTCTATGTCAGGAGAGTTTAAAAGCTCAGAAATAGACATGTGTATACTTTTATAATCGTCTAGCGTTGGGGTGGCATGTCGGGCTCTCGCACATGAACTATTTTGCATCTATTTTCTCACATTTCAGTAGATTTGTAAATACAGTTGGGTAATTTAGGTGGCTCCTGGACATGTCACAACAACTTCTTTTGGCGTCTCAGGTATAATCACCCTTGGATCTCAAGAGGCTAACTGTCGGGTCTCACCGGAGGGTCACTTTATTATCTCACGTGAAGGACATTTGAGGATATAATGTGAGGGTCACTTTAAGAGCTACCATGAGGGTTATTTTGTGAAATGCTTTAGATTTCACAGGAGGGTCTCCATCAGCCGGCCAATTAATCAATGTACTTGTACACTGCTTCTTCCCAGTGGCGATGTATATGTGAATACACTTTGTATATATGTAGTTTTCTAAAATTGGCAGTGAAATTCAGAAATAGTATGGAAGGATAATAACACTAATACATGAATTGTTATTTATTTTTCTTCAAAGGAACTCTTTTTTATACGATTTGAATGTCTGATGTAGTTTAGTGTTCTTATTCCCGGGATTTTATCTATAATTGAATTCTCTCTTTTTAATGAATATGTGTGCTATTAATTGTAATGTAAATACTTTTATGGTTGTCAATACGAACAACCGAATAAAGTTTATTGACTTGACTTGACAGTGGCGATAGATGCAAAGCGGAAGTGAGCCTGGGATTTATTGAGGCTTAACAGCAGTGCAAGGTATAACTCGGACTGACCGTCCAGGGGGAGCAAGGAGTCTGGAAGCACATGCTTCAGAATATGAGCGTAAACTGTGTGCTCCTCAGAGCTGACAACAATACGCTTATCTGCCCCCTTACCTGCATCACACACAAACAGCCACAAACACACACAACCACAAACACACACAAACACAACTACACAAACACAAACAACCACACACACACACACAGCCACACACACAACCACACACACACACAACCACACACACACAGCCACACACATGCACACAACCACACACACACACAACCACACACACAACCACATACACACAAGCACACAGCCACACACACACACACACACACACACACACACACAGCGACACACACACACAATCACACACACGGAGCCACTCACACAACCACACACACACACAGCCGCACACACACACACACAACCACACACACACACAACCACACAACACACACATACACAATCACAATCACAAACACAACACACACAACCACACACACAAACACAACACACACAACCACACACACAACCACACACACACAACAACACACACAACCACACACACACAACCACACACACAACCACACATACAACCACACATACAACCACACACAACCACACACAGAACCAACCGTCAGTGCACACTTTCACCAAGCACAGACACCATCAGTCATCAGTGCAGGCTTGGCACAAACACCACCTGCCATCAGTGCACGCTTTCACCGGACACAAACACCACCAGCTGTTAGTGCACGCTCCCACCAGGCACACACCACCAGATGTCAGTGCGCGTTTTCACCAGGCACACACACACCACCCGCCCTCAGTGCATGCTTTCACCAGGCACACACACACCACCAGCCGTCAGTGCACGCTTTCAACAGGCACACACACACCACCAGCCGTCAGTGCACGCTTGTCTGAGCTGGTTCTTTGCCATGTTTGCTCCAAGATGCCCATCATGCACACAATCGATCAATTTGATACGTATCTTGATGGGAGGGACACACCTATCATCCCTCATGACAACTCCATCTTCAATAGATAATTTCTCTGCCACTTTCCAAAAGGGCTGGATATTAGATGACACACTCCTCTCTCTGGGCCAACCTTTCACAATGTATTCTTTTACTTTAGTAAGAGTAAAATCCTCACTCACCGCTTCCGTCCATTCAAACTCACTGCACACCTTACTTTCGACAGCGTCAACTACAGCCATAAAACAGTCCTCTTTATCCTCATCCACATCCAGTGGTTCATCTTCCTTCAAGGGAAGCCTAGATAGCATATCAGCTCTAACATTTTCTTTCTCAGATATGTGCTTTGTTACAAAATCATATTGCAAAAGTTTGGTGGTCAAACGTGCAATACGAGGTGTCGCGTATTTGAGACGTTCTCCTCCCAAGATATACACCAGTGGTTTGTGATCTGTTTGGATGACAAATTTTCTACCCCAAATGTAGGCCCTGAAATGTTCACATGCCCAATAGCAAGCTAACAACTCCTTTTCAATGACTGAGTAATTAACTTCAGGGTCCCTTAGTACTCTGGAAGCATAACTAAATGTGACCTCAGTGGCACCTGCTTTTTGAGTAAGTACTGCTCCTTAACCATAATTACTGGCGTCAACCGTGATGGTGCAAGATTATTTTGGATTGTACGCCTTAAGAGTTTTGGCAATGAGCATCTCAGACTTGACCAATTCAAAGGTTTCCAGACAGTTGTCATCCCACACAAAAGTGACATTAGATCTGAGCATATTGGAAAGTGCCTTCGTTTTGCTGGCATAGTCGGGAACGAAACGTGAGTAAAACTCACACAAACCCAAGAATGAATGTAACTCATCCTTATTTTTGGGAGTTGGACACTCCACTACAGCTTTTACTAAACCAGGTCTAGGACACACACCTTCACCAGAAACAAGATGTCCTAAGAATTCTATCTCCCTCTTCCAGAACTCACACTTGTTCTTCTTAACAACTATTCCTTTTTTTTCAAAAATGGTAAGAACAGACCTGAGAGTTTTAGTTTTATCATATCCTTCTAGGTATTTGTTGAAAATAAGCGCATCATCTTGAAAGATGACAACACCCTTAACATCCTGAAGAACTGACTGCATAACCCTTTGAAAGACCGAGGCTGCAGAAGCAAGCCCGAAGGGAATTCTACAGAATTGAAATGACCCAAAGGGAGAGTTGAAAGAAGTATAATGTTGTGACTCATCATCCAATAAGATATGATGGTATGCCAAAGCTAAATCAATCTTCGAAAACCATTGAGCGTACCTCAGTTCCTCAAGCAAGTTCCCAATTTTCGGAAGTGGATGAGCATCCACCCAGATTTCTTTATTGAGACTTCTCAGATCAATACATAAACGGATTTCACCATTCCATTTTTGTGCAATGACTAATGGACTAAGCCACAGACTTGATTCCACAGGTTCAATAATGCCAGATTTCCCCAACCTTTCCAATTCCGCCTTAAGGTCTGCTCTGAGAATGAAAGGGACTGACCTGACTTTGTGCTTCACGGGTACAGCATTACTTTTCACCCTAATCCTGTGTCTAAATCCTACAATTTTACCAAGAGAATCTGAGAATACTTTAGGAAACTCCTTCTCCAAGCAAAGAGGATCAGGCAAATCATGCACAACCAAAACCTGTTCACTTGTTCCCGGTCTTAACACCATAGCAAAGAGGCCTTGATGGTACCAACCTAAGATATTCAATCCACGTACTGCTACATAGATTTTACCTTGTATCTTCCTTCCTTTAAATTCCAACACATCTACTATATAACCTTCCAGATCTATTTTACGTCCTTCATATGAAACTGGAGCTCTATCTGGAGGAAAGAAAGATCTGTTTTCCCAAGATTTTTTTAAAAGATCATAGGTAATCATAGTAATCCTAGCTCCCGAATCCACCAAAAGCTTCAAAAATACTCACCCACCAGCACATCAACATTGGGATCAACACATTCTGAAGGATCACCGGTCACAATACCATCATCTGTGATTGTAACAATCATATCCTTGAAATTTTGAACAATGTCACTTTCACACACTTGTTCATCCTTTTTTTTTTAATTTCAGAAAGTTTTATTGGATATTTCAGTACAGCAGCTTGAATACATTGAATGTGCGGATGAGAGTACATCTGAACAGGGGTAGGGTCAGAAGGACAATTATGGCAGACACACCTTAGAAGGATTGACCATGGTAGTTACTGTACATTCAGATGTGACCGTGGAAATTGCAGATAACACAGCATATTCAAGAGGCTTTATTGAGTCGGAGATCAAAGAGGAAGAGAGGAGAGGAGAGAGAGAATAGAATTGTAGAAGATGATGAGAGAGAAAGAACAAGAGAAAGAGAAGAAGAAGAGAAGAAGAAGAGCGCCACAATGGAGCACCACTGTTCTGGTCATTCCAGTATACCCCGAGGCGTGTATGTTCTGTACGATTGCTATGGGCTCCGTGGCGATCTGGAAGTCAGGAGGGGTGGCAGATCATGGGGGTTTATGGGTTTCAAAGTAGCTATCTAGTACGTCCCACATTCTCCTTCTCGCGATTCGCCATGGTGTGGTTTGGAGAGTGATGTTGTCTGCTCCTCTGAGGTTAATCACCCAGTTTAACCAGCAAGCATAACTTGCCTTTTTGGTGTCTTTCCAATTATTTAGGACAACCTTAACAGCCGCCATGAGTAGGAGATCTAGTAGGGCTCTGTCTGGTTTATGGAGCTGGAGTTCCTTAACAAAGCCAAAAACAACGTAGGGGAGTTCCTTGAGGGGCTTGATGTTGAACAGTTTGTGGATGAAGTTAAATACTCTGTCCCAATAGAATGAGACGCAGTCGCATTGAAGAACAAGATGGTCCAGATCTCCCTCAGCCCGTTTGCAATTCCAGCAGAATGCGCCAGGCTGATTTTGTGGGCATAGAGTCGAGCGGGCGTCCAGAAGACCCTGTGCATGAGCCAGAACTTGGTTTGTGATAACGTAGGGCTTATTTTATGGCTCATATAGGATTTCCACGTCGCTGACCACTCCGACTCAGAGATGGGGAAAGAGGCGAGAGAGGACCAAAATTGTGTAGATTTTTTATTTAATCTGGAGGACTGGGGGCTTAACAATTTGTACAGTCTGGAGACCTGGTGGCCTAGCCTATTTAGATTGGATAAGAACGGTGGAAGGGCTGGCGGCGTGGGGGATAATCCCGCTTTCATAATGGCTGTTTTAATGTTTAGGAATGTATAAAATTCTGCAGCATCAATACCAAATTTTGCTTGGAGTGCTGTAAAGGGTAACGGGTACGTGCCCTCGTAGAGTTGGTGGAGGAAGAAGATGCCACGCTTAATCCAAGTGTGGTTGTACAGCTGTATACCTTTATATGTGATGTTAGGGTTCTTCCAGATCGATTCCATTCTAGATCTTCTTATCGATGCGTCTAGCAGTTTGTCAATTTTAAGTAGGGCTAGTTTAGTGTTAGTGAATATGGATTTTGAGCAAGGGATTTGATTTGTTCTCATTGACATGATCGAGATGGGGTGGATATCCCCCAGTAGGGCAGTTTCTATGTCTAACCACACAGGTGAATAATCTGCGGGAGGGGTCAGCCAGTAGGTGCCTTGTTTAGCCAAGAAGACAATTTGGTATCTCTCAAAGTCAGGGAGATTGACTCCACCTATGGACTTATCCAGTCGGAGTTTCTGAAGGCTGATGCAAGCTTTTTTTCCTTTCCAGAGAAAGTTGGTAAGGGCCTTGTCTAATTTGTTGAGGAATTCCTGGGACAGTAACAGAGGGAGCATGATGACTAGGTAGTTTACCAGTGGTGTAATCATCATCTTGATGGTCTCAATCCTGCCCCACCAAGTGATGAATCGGGGTGACCATCCTTCTAGCTGTTTTTTTATTTTTTCAAGTGTCCGGTTTTCATTGTGTTGGATGGTCTCTATAGTGGAGCTGCCAAACTCTATACCCAAATACTTGATGTAATTATTTTGCCAAACTAATCCTGAGTCGCCTAACACCTCTTTGTTGGTGAAAATGTTAAGAGGTTTGACCTCCGATTTATCGCGATTTAATTTATAGCCCGAATGTGTGGAGTAGGATACGATTGATTCCATTAGGGCCGCTATTGATACTTCTGGCTGCTCAGTAACCACCAGGATGTCGTCTGCATAGGCAGCAAGCTTAACTCTCCTGTCACCAAACGTAATCCCGCTAATTCTATTGTTTTGCTATATGTCGCGAAGGAGTGGTTCTAACGCTAGCAGGAAAAGGGCGGGTGATAAGGGGCACCCCTGCCTGGTCCCTTGCTCTAGTTGGAAAGGTTCTGAGAGTGAGCTATTTATGGCAATTCTAGCGGAAGGGCAGGCATAGAGCGCCATGACCATGTCAATATATGTGTCTCCCAGGTTAAATGTATGCATACATTGGCGCAGGAATGGCCACGGCACCCTATCGAACGCCTTCTCCGCGTCAAGAGTAATTGCAACTGCGGGGGCGTCCGAGATTTTTTATTTCTCTAGCACGTGGCAAAGGAGCCTTGTTTTGTCATTGGATAGCCGGTGTTTTAGAAACCCCACTTGGGAGCTATTAATTATAGTTGGTAGGATGGAATTTAACCTGTTGGCCAATATTTTCGCGTAAATCTTACAATCTAAGTTTATGAGGGAGATCGGTCTGTAGTTCTTTGGAAGTAGTGGGTCCTTTCCGTCCTTTGGTATCACTATGATTGTGGCCTTACTCATTGAGAGGATAATTCTATTGTTTTGTGAGAAGGATTGAAACAGGCTTAGCAGTGAGGGATTGAGTAGGTCTTCAAAAGTCTTATAGAACATAGCTGTAAAGCCGTCAGGCCCTGGAGCCTTGTTGTTCTTTAATGATTGACCGCGTCCGAGATTTCTTTAAGTGTGAGTGCGGCCCCTAATTTAGCTTTATTAGCCTCAGAAATACGGGGTAGGTGCATTGATTTTAAATAAGTACAACAATCCTCTAAGTTGAATTTATTCTTGCTTTTGTATAGGTCCTCATAAAAAGATTGGAAGGTGCGTAGGATATCTTTCTGTTTGGTGAAGGTGGTGTTGGCCTGATTTTTAATACAGGTGACATGGAATTGTTTCATTTTGTGTTTGAGATAGGACGCCAGGAGTTTCCCTGCTTTGTTACCCTCGCAGAGGTTTTGCGCCTTGAATTTGTTAATCCATACTCCTGCCCTTTTGCTTAGGATTGCATTATATTTATACTTCAGATTTGTCGAGCGGTCAATAGTTGCCTTGTCATTTACGTTTAAGGTATGATAAGCCTCCAGTTGCCTGATTTCTTTTTCTAGGGTGTCTAATTCAGAGTTGGTGACCTTGTTCATTCGAGCCCTAATTCCTATCATCGTGCCTCTTATTGTGGCTTTAAAGGCGTCCCATACCATTGCGGCATCTGAGTCTGGGCTAGAGTTTATTTCAAAGTATTCTTGTATGGCGTGTTCTATAGTCCTCCTGTTTTCAGGGTCCAACAAAATCTCTTCATTTAGGCGCCATCGCTTCGGAGGGATAAGTGAGTGTGACCCCGCTAGTTTCATTTGTATGCAGGAATGATCGGACACCAAAATAGGGGCTATATCTGTTTCATTAATTAGGTGTGTGAATATAGCAGGCTCGGCGGCCAGTCCATCTCTGTCAGAGCGGCGAGAGCTTGGAATACTCTTCCTCTCCATTTGAGAACATCCTCATCCATTATGGCGCTTAGGAAAGGCCTAAAAACCCACTTCTTTAATATCACTGCCTAACGGATGTTTCTCTAATCTGGATATAATGTGATCTGTTCCCCCTCTCTCTCGCGCCAGGATACTATTTTTTAGTAACAGAGCGCGCTACAAAAGCCTCTATAAAAAAATATAAAAAAGAATGGGTTAGAGATCAATAAATAATCTATTCTTGAGTAGGAGTTGTGTGGTGGTGAGTAGAAGGTGTAATCACGCCCGTCTGGCTGCTGTAGCCGCCATGAGTCATGTAGGTGGAATTTAGAGCATAGTCGTAATAGTGCCTCATGAGATCGTGTGGGGTGATAAGAACTTTTAGATTGCCTGTCTAGTAGTGGATCAAGTGGGAGGTTGAGGTCCTCGCCCACCACTAGGAGCTCTTCTTGGGGGATGTTCTCTAGTTTTTTCGAAACATATTCCCAGAATTCAGGGAGGTCTGCATTTGGTCCATATATGTTCACCACGTGTATATGGTCCTCATCTCTTTTTAGATGAGCGATACTTAGTCTGCCTTCAGCATCGGTAGTGTGAGAGATCAAAGCTAGATTTGATTTTTAGCGATAAGGGTGATCACCCCTCTTTTTTTATGTGTAGCCGGGGAGCATAACGTATGGGAGGTCCAGCGTTGTTTAAAGAATTCCGCATCTTTCTGGGATAGTTTGGTCTCCTGTAAGAGAATTACATCGCCTTTGGTTTTAGCTAGATAGTATAGGTTTTTTTTACGTTTGACTGGGTGATTAAGGCCCTTAACGTTTAGGGAGACTACATTCAGAGGCGCCGCTAAGTTTTTATCTGGAGTCATGACAATGATTAAAAAGATATATATGTAGGGGCCGACATATGTGTAGGGGCAGGCATGTCAAAGGGTTGGGAACGGTTGATTGTTTTTTCAGTAGTGAGTTAACAATGGGGTATACCCTAAGAACTCTCTGACCTGGGTCAGTGAACATAGGTACGTACGAAGTGGTCAGGTTCTATGAATTTCTGGTCAGGAATTAATCACAAATTACTTTTTTCAAAACGGAATTATTTAACATGAAGTCCCAAGGTGTATTACACAAAACACAAAACACATTTATTTCAACATTGTCATGATTAGCACGAAAGCATTAGAAAGCATAAAAACTAAAGAAGGACCAATTACTTCATTGGATCAAAGGAGGACTAAAGGACGTAAGTCTCAAATATTTTCTTCTATAGCAACATTATATGCGGACAAATGTTAAACATACAGTGTATAGTAATGAATATTTACAAAGTGCGCTCAAGGTGACATGGAAAAAGGAGACAGTTAGATAGGTTGGGGGTGATTGGGTGGAGGTGAGGACTGGGTAAAGGGTGTTGTGATCTTCAAACAATCACAGTGGTTAGAAATGTATCCTTTACAGACTGGTTTAGTTCAATAGTTCCATTCATTTCTTTAACATAGGGTACGTGTTACTCAATGGGTTGCTTCCTATGTTAAGAAGATCGGATGAAATCAAGTCTACGTTTCGACCCCTAAATGATGGGTTGGTTGGAACCTCGGGCTGGGGTCTTCATCAGGACGGGTGGAGACAGGAGCGCTTCATATAGGGCCGTCCAGTGGCCTATTGAGAATGGACCTGCGTTGGTTCCATAGTGGTGTAGGAAGCTGGGGCGTCAATGGGTATCCAATCAAAAACTGCACAATTTCAGATCGAGTTGCGTCCGGGTATGATGAATTAGTCTTCTCTGTATTTTATTTGTCAGTTGTCCTCGGAGCTGTCTCGGGAGAGTTCCTCGTAGCAGCGCTGCCCGGTCGCGTCCTTTAGTCCTCCTTTGATCCAATGAAGTAATTGGTCCTTCTTTAGTTTTTATGCTTTCTAATGCTTTCGTGCTAATCATGACAATGTTGAAATAAATGTGTTTTGTGTAATACACCTTGGGACTTCATGTTAAATAATTCCGTTTTGAAAAAAGTAGTTCGATTGTTTTTTCAGGCTAGGTGGTTCAGTCCGAGGCCTCTGAGTTACGCAATATACTTCTGTCCCTGGTGGTAGGACGTGTGTAATAGGAACTCCCTCCTGCCATACCATCGGACCCAAACCAAGCTGCCACCAAACTCACACAATGGATCACCCACAGCGCCGACGAATTAGCACCCCTGAAAAACTATCAAACCAAACAAGGTAGCAAAAAGGCCCCCTGGTTCAACGATGACCTTAAGAAATCCAAGAAGTTATGTCGTACTCTCGAGAAAACCTGGAGAAAAAACCCAACCACTGACAACCTAGCCACCTTCAAGGACGTCACCCGCAAACACCACCAACTGATCCGATCCACCAAGAAATCAGCATTCAAGGATCGACTAAACAACAACGCCCACAACAGCAAGGAACTATTCAACATCGTCAAAGAATTTACCAACCCCACCGCCGGCACCAACGACATCACTCCCTCCCAAGACCTTTGCGACTCCCTATCCTCTTTCTTCCACAACAAAATCGCCGACATACATAACAGCTTTGAAATCCAGTCTGAAGATCAGCCCACTCCACCCACCTCCGAACCAAAACATCGCTCTAACAACCTTTGCGCCTGGAACCCAATCACTACTGAAGACACCATCCACTTAATGAACTCTATTCACTCAGGTTCACCAACCGACCCATGTCCCCACCACATTTTCAACAAAGCAGACTCCATCATCGCACCCCATCTCCGCGATGTCATCAACTGCTCCTTCAACTCCGCTACCTTCCCAGAAAGCTGGAAACATGACGAACTCAGCGCCCTTCTGAAGAAACCCACAGCTGACCCCACTGAACTTAAAAACTACCGCCCCATCTCACTCCTCCCATTCCCTGCCAAAGTCATCGAGAAAGCCGTCAACAACCAGCTCGCCGCCTTCATCGAATCCAACAAATCCCTCGACCCTTCACAGGCCGGCTTCCGAGCCAAACATAGCACCGAAACCGCCCTCATCGCAGCAACTGACGACATTCGAACACTACTGGACAACGGAGAAACAGCTGCCCTCATCCTACTTGACCTCTCCGCCGCCTTCGACACAGTCTGTCATAGCACCCTCATACAACGCTTTAGCAACGTCGGGATACAAGGAAAAGCTTTGGACTGGATCATCTCATTCCTCGCCGGAAGAACCCAGAGAGTCCGCCTCCCCCCATTCAAATCAGAGGCCACCGAAGTCATCTGCCGCGTACCACAAGGATCATCACTCAGTCCCACCCTCTTCAACGTTTACATGAGTCCCCTCGCATCCATCCCGCGACGACACAACCTCAACATCATCTCCTACACAGACAACACCCAACTGATCCTTTCCCTCAACAAAGACTCAAACACCGCCAAAACCAATCTACACGAAGGAATGAAAGAAGTAGCCGAATGGATGAAGAACAGCCGCTTAAAACTAAACTCGGACAAAACGGAAGTCCTCATCTTAGGATCATCCCCCTCTGCCTGGGACGACTCATGGTGGCCACCGGCCCTGGGTACAGCACCCATACCCACAGATCACGCACGTAACCTGGGCTTCATCCTAGACTCCTCCCTCTCGATGACCAGACAAGTCAACGCCGTCTCATCCTCATGCTTCAACACCCTTCGCAAGCTCAAAAAAATCTTCAGTTGGATCCCCACCGAAACAAGAAAGACAGTCACACAGGCATTGGTCACTAGCCGACTGGATTACGGAAATACCCTTTACGCCGGAACCACAGCGAAACTACAGAAAAAACTCTAACGCATCCAAAACGCCTCAGCCAGACTCATACTGGACATCCCCCGTCAAGCTCACATTTTCGGCCACCTGAAAGACCTCCACTTGCTCCCCGTCAACAAGAGAATAACGTTCCGTCTCCTCACCCACGCACACAAGACCCTCTACGACAAAGGACCCGAATGCCTCAACACACGACTGTCCTTCTACACACCCACCCGCCAACTACGTTCATCCAATCAAGCCCTCGCCGCAATTCCGCGCATCAACAGATCCACCATGGGCGGAAGATCCTTCTCCTACTTAGCAACCAAAACCTGGAATTCTCTCCCCACTCACTTCCGCCTCACACAGAACCACCTCTCCTTCAGAAAACAGCTAAAAACCTGGCTATTCGATAAGTAATGCACCCACCCTCCCTCAAGCGCCTTGAGACCCTCTGGGTGAGTAGTGCGCTATGCAAATTTCTGAACTTGAACTTGTACTTGTGTGTGTTGTAGGTATTGGAAGTACGCACTCCGATAGATTCTAATATGAGCCCGACTCTTTAAATGGGCCTGCCAGACGATCGGGAGCTTTGTCATTTAAGAATGAATAACAGCCGTGTATGTTGGTTGGGGAATGCACCTACCAGCACAATCCCTTCCTTCTGTACCTATGGTTGGCTCTTTACAATCGAGAGTATGATGATGGATTGAACTAGTTCGTTAGAGTCATTTAATAATGAGTGTAGTGCTTTATAATTGGGAAATGGGTACAGTACAGTTTTCACCCATGACTTCCTATTAACATACCACTTAAGCATTTTACCTCGTGAATTCCCATTTGATGCTCAATCTGTTTTTAAATATGTACAGGTGGCTGCGACTTGATCCGGTCACATCTGGAACACGTGACTATTTGGCAGGGTGTTCCAATGAGTGGTGCTGGTACGTGCTGACGTAGCGCCCTCAAGGTAAATATGCCTTAACTGTGTGTAAATAAATGCTGCATCGGTTTTTGTACCCTATGGGGGGGACATGAACGGCGCTTTGAGCGTCTTTTTGTTTTATTTGTTCCACACAGGGCCACATCTGTCTGAAAAGACTGAGAATAGTTAACCCCTCACATGCCCTGATGAAATCGCTGAAACGTGGAACGATGAAACATGTCGGCTTGAGGAAATAATTCACCATGGTATATGAGTAACCATTTTTAAACAAGTGGGGTTTGCTGCATCAGAATAAAACGGCAAAGCAAGCAAAGCCCTGCTTACACACTATTTTTCTTTGTGTTTGGTTAGGGGTCTATTTATATGTTTCTGTACACTACAAGTAGGTGTCAGTGTTGATACGTTTGTCACTATTTGTGTTTTTTCACCACTATTCTCACCTCCGCACTATCTTTCCTTTTAGTGCACGTTTGTCTTTTCACATAGAGAGAGTGGCCAATGATGAGAAGTGGGTATACCGGTAATTACTAACCGGGCACCCCCTCGGGTTGTTCTACAGTGAGGTACTCTCTCTATCTTTCACACCTTTTCTGGGGTGAAGTGTATGTGGCCCTGTGTGGTTTGATTTTATATTGAAAAAGCACGCACCTTGACCTATGGACTTATGTTATTGGACATATTCCAGGGAAAATTAATGATAAGTAAACCCTAGTTTGTTGGTCTTCTACATAGATGCAGTTGCATGTAGGTAAGGCTCCAATTGGTTGAGTAGGATCACTGAAATAATATAGACTGCCAAAATATCGACCTGCAAAAATATCGTTGACAAAATATCGACAGACAAAATATCGACTTTCTATCTACAAACAGGTAAGTACAAAAATATCGAGTACAAAATATCGTTAACAATAATATAGATGTAAAAAATATCGACTTTATTAAAAACAGTGTTAAATTAAATTAATATTAAATTTTAATGACTAAAATATACTTAAAAATACTTAAATTAAATTATAATAATTAAATAATAAATGAAAATAATAAAAAAAAATTTACAATCTTATTTGTTGACCCTGAACCCTAAAATATACCCCTTTACCCAAAAACCCAAAACTGACCCTGAACCCTAAAAATACCCCTTTACCCAAAAACTAAAAACTGACCCTGAACCCTAAAAATGCCCCTTTACCCAAAAACTGAAAACTGACCCTGAACCCTAAAAATGCCCCTTTACCCAAAAACTGAAAAATGACCCTGAACCCTAAAAATGCCCCTTTACCCAAAAACTGAAAACTGACCTTGAACCCTAAAAATGCCCCTTTACCCAAAAAACTGAAAACTGACCCTGAACCCTAAAAATGCCCCTTTACCCAAAAACTGAAAACTGACCCTGAACCCTAAAAATGCCCCTTTACCCAAAAACTAAAAACTGACCCTGAACCCTAAAAATACTCCTTTACCCAAAAACTGAAAACTGACCGTGAACCCTAAAAATGCCCCTTTACCCAAAAACTGAAAACTGACCCTGAACCCTAAAAATACTCCTTTACCCAAAATTTATCAATATTATTTAATTACCAATTAATTATTAATTAACAATAACAATAAAGTAAATATATTAGCACATTAGCTGTAATTATTTAATTAATTAATATTATTTTTCCCAATTAATTACTTAACAATAACACAAAATTATATATATTAAAATGTACTCTAATTAATGTAATTAACTAATTACAATTAATCAATTACCAATTAATTACTAATTCAAAATATATACACAATTATATTAATTAATTAACTAATTATTATTAATTATCAATTAATTATTAATTATAAATATTTACACACATATATTAATTAATTAATTATTATTAAATTACTTCCCACCCTATTCCCCTATAAACCCACAACCCGCTACAGAATTACATAACGCAATTATTAAAAAAACAAATTCCATTTAATAAAATATTTTATTACATTAATACACACTTTTCACACATATTATTACATAAAAATACACTATAAAATATTATATATTATTAAAAATTCGATATTTTTGCTATCTATATTTTAAACAGTCGATATTACTTCACTTACCTGAAAAACGATATTTTTGTAGTCGATATTATTTCCAGTCGATATTTTGTCCAGTCTATATTTAAAACTCGATATTATGTCCAGTCGATATTTTGGAGTCGATATTTTGTCTGTTCACCGGTTGAGTAATAGGAACTATGTCAGGTAACGACATATGTCTGGAACGAGTCGTGTGTGGAGAGTGCCCATGGTGGCAGCAGAGAAAGGATAGTAAGAAAGGAAGAAAAGAGTAAGGAAAGAAGCAAATAGAGCACAGCAAAAGCAATACTGAAACATCCGAGTTTACACCCCTCTATCTCCCACTCCCCTGACCCCACACCCTCCCTCCCCCCTGAAAATCAAACTTAAGAGCTGCGACAGCAGTACTGTCCGCGCTCACACAGGAGTATGCATAGATAACTGAAACAGTGAGGTTGTACCTAGACACTGACTTACATGTTTCGATATGCAACAAACCTTTATCAACAATTAAACTTTAAGATCACTAACCTTTCCCTTTTAAGGGCACTAACATTCCACCTGATACTTTGTGTAGGTGGTTCAGTCTAGCGACTCAATACAGTTGGTCAACAATTGTCAACCATATTACCTACCAGAGTGATCATACTAGGGCTACTACAATGACTTGGTAAAGAAGGTGAGAAGAAGCAACCAGCTCCTTTTGGAGTTCGAGCTTGTGATCTAGAATTACTAGCTACGTGTTAGCTCCACCAAACAAGCGGTTACTTGTGCAGTTTGAACAGTCAAGTTGTAGATTCTTCTCATAGGAGGATGTAAATAGTGGGACAGTTGGTGGGTTTTTATTTAGGTTGCAAATGTTCCGAACCAACCAGTTAGCAGGAATAAGGCGGTATCAATGCTACAATCTTTTCCAACGGACTGTGCAAGGCGGACATCACTAGTGATATGATACATAGGCATATTAGACATATTAGAGTATTAGGCATATTAGACAAAAGGCACATAAGGCAACTATGGATGCATTGCGGTTAAAGCTCAAAATGAGCCTATAATATGGACCATGAGTTACTTCGTTAACAAGGCAGCCAAGGAACCAGGCAGATTGGAAGTGTATGTCCTGGTATGATACTCATGGTGCTAGTGCGTAGAACGTAGGTAATCAACCATAGCTTCAGTCCTGACTACCTTCAACGTGCGAGTCTGTTTTCCTTTTATTGGATGGACCCCCTGACAAGTCCATTTCCTGTTGGGGTGAGCCCTCTAGATAGCTTGACAAGTCGCGTGGGTTGGAGAAGAAACGTGGTCGCCCTAGGTCGACAATCTTGAATTTTGCCGGGCCTGCAAATGAAAATTGGATGTCTCTAGCCCGTAGCTTCTCTCGTAAAGATAGGAAACCTTTTCGTATTTCCACTGTTTCTTTGGAATAGTCCTGAGTGAATATAATGCATTTTCCCTCCCAGGAGAAATGCTGGTTCTTCCTGGCATATTGTAGAATAGCTTACGTGTGCTGGTACCGGAGAGGTTTGCAAATAAGCGGTCGGCGGCCCTTTGCTGTACGTTGTGGAAAAGTTGGAACTCTGTGGGCTCTATCTAGCTCCAGTCCATGATGGAATTTGATCCCGGTGACTGTTGGGATCCATGCCTCCAAGAATGCCACACATGAATCTGCATCTTTTTCTGCGTTTTCAGGCACTCCAAAGATGCGCAATTTGCCCCTCCTGTTGCGATCCTTCAATTCCGCAGTTAGGCGTCTGAGGTCACTGGTATTAGCTTGGAGATGTTGGATGGTTTTGGCACTGTTTGAAGCCTTATCTTCGACATCGCTGATCCTTTGTTCGGTCTCGTCTAGGCGAAGATTCATGGCGCTCATGTCAGCTCTAATTGCTGTGAGTTCAAGCTGCATCGAGTCCGTGTTTGCTTTTGTAGATTTGGAGAGGTCATGCACGTCTGCCAGCTTTTTTAGGATTGTGTCCAGGGTGCCGGTTAGATCTCCTTTATATTTGATGGGTGAGTCCGAGATGGAGGATTCTGGGAGAACTTTCTTGTTCTTGGAATCCCTGTCCGCCATTGTTGATTCTGTGGTGGGTCGCTGACCGAAATGGATATCTCCGCACTAGCAGCAGTTGGCCACGTGGTATTTGTTTAGTGAGGAGGGCTTAAACAGTTGTGGTGTCAGATATGGCGAGTGGTTCGAGCTTATGAGCTAGAGAGTGGTGACCATGACATACCGTGACTCAGTGAAATGGGCCTTCTTCTTACTGATCTGCTTGATGCAGTGGAGCCGGGTGGTGGTTGGCAGATCAGTACAGATTCATCCTTTTGAGCCGTGACAAGGGGCCCGTGAATAGCGTTATGTTTTGGTAAACTTTAGTGTTTTGGGCTATTTACTGGTAGCTGGCTGATGCTGATTGATGCTGGCTGTAGCTACATGGCGTTAATTATCAGGCTGCTCCACTAAGCTTAATTAGGCATGAAATTGTCAACGTGGGCTCCCATTGAGCACTGCGCTGGCACTTTGGTATGGTGCTAAGGGTTCATATCCTGAGCTTTGTAGTAGTGAAGTAGGCGTCAGATATAGGTTCTGGCCTCGAGTGAGGGGGTCACATTTACCTCCATCTTGGGGTCAGGCTGCGAGGAAAGCTCAAGGATTCTCTCCAGAACGTCATGTTTAGCTGTTCACACTCCCATAAGCTCTGGTGACAGCAGGAAAGGAGCACACTGCGATATTTGAGCTGTCGGTAGGGCTCGGGCCGAGTTCGTGCTTCTATCGCACTATCGCGCTATATTCAGAGCGCCATTTTAGGGTCAGGCAGGCAGTAACATTGCTGGGGGTTTATGCAGCTGTGACTCCCGAATTATGCACTGGGGAGGCGTCACTTCCTTTTTGCGCTCAGCAGCCCTCACCTCCTGGAGTCCGTTGTGTTTACCCTGGTAGGATCGTCAGAACGGACCTTCCGTGTTCGACCGGCATCTCCGGCATCTCCGTCCTCAAAATGGCGGCTGCTTCACGTCCCTCGGTCCACATCAAGGTCGTCGGCCCGACCCGTTTTCAGTAAGCGGACATCTACTTTGCCAATACCACCCTGTGCACGGAGCAAAGCGGTCACCAAATCCACCTTTGGTGTAGTTATTATCAAACCGCTTCTCACTGTTTTTTGCCGCGATATCGCTCCCTGTGCGCGCGAAGACAGGCTAAGCGGCCATTCCTCCTGCCGTCCAAGCCACGCCACTTGTTCATCCTTAACAACACAATTAACTTTCTCAGGTATGTTAATGCTGGATTGGCACACTTTCGCCAAATGACATATCTTACCACACTTGTGACATTTGGCATTTTTCCCTGGACAAAATATATTGTCTTTTCCATGTGGAGAATAACCACATCTGTAACACATATTTGATTTTTTGAATATTCATTTGTCATTAGTTTTAAATTTTCTTGAACCATTGCTATTGGAAGTAGTAAAGGCAACAACATTTACATTTTCTTTAGAAGAAGAACTCACACTTAATTTCTTAATGGAATTCTGTGCCAGCTCAAGACTTTTTGCCGCTTTATTAATTTCTTCTAGGCTAGGATTGCCCATTGTAAGAAGTTTTTGCTGAATATGTGGTAATCTGTGGTCAGTTGGTGCCTCTCAGGTACTGTGAGAGGAGCGGTGGCTCGTTGTTCCCACAATAAATCCTACAGATCTACAAGCAGTGTCTTTTTATTTCTTTTTGTACCCTGTAAGACACAACACTTTCTGTCTCTGTTCCAGTATTTCTTTCTCTGTTCCAGTGTTTCTCTCTCTGTTCCAGTCTTTTTCTCTCTTTTCCTGCCTTTCTCTCTCTCTTCCAGTCTTTCTCTCTCTGTTCCTGCCTTTCTCTCTCTCTTCCAGTCTTTCTCTCTCTGTTCCAGTCTTTTCTCTTCCAGTCTTTCTCTCTCTGTTCCAGTCTTTCTCTCTCGGTTCCAGTCTTTCTCTCTTGGTTCCAGTCTTTCTCTCTCGGTTCCAGTCTTTCTCTCTCGGTTCCAGTCTTTCTCTCTCGGTTACAGTCTTTCTCTCTCTGTTCCTGTCTTTCTCTCTCGGTTCCAGTCTTTCTCTCTCGGTTCCAGTCTTTCTCTCTCTTTTCCTGCCTTTCTCTCTCTTTTCCAGTCTTTCTCTCTCTGTTCCAGTCTTTCTCTCTCGGTTACAGTCTTTCTCTCTCTGTTCCTGTCTTTCTCTCTCGGTTCCAGTCTTTCTCTCTCTGTTCCAGTCTTTCTCTCTCTTTTCCTGCCTTTCTCTCTCTTTTCCAGTGTTTCTCTCTCTGTTCCAGTGTTTCTCTCTCTGTTCCAGTGTTTCTCTCTCTGTTCCAGTCTTTCGCTCTCTGTTCCAGTCTGTCTTTCTCTCTCTACTCCTGTCTTTCTCTCTCTCTCTCTCTGTTCCTGTCTTTCTAACTCTGTTCCTGTCTTTCTCTCTGTTCCTGTCTCTTTTTCTCTCTTCCTATGTCTTTTCCGCGCTTTCTCTTTTTGCCGGCTGCCATATACCCCTGGGAGCTGTGGACAGAGGCACCGGTCGTCGACCTTCAAAAACTGGCCTCCAGTGACCCAGACTCCACCCCGCCTGCCGGGAAATAGCTGCTGATACAAATGGCCAATCCATCCTCGGCGATTATGTCTCATAAGTGCACTCAGATTTTTAGCCTGGAACTGGGCTCTGTCCACAATGTGAAACGTGTTTTGGCAGCGAAAAATGACGTTTATTTAGGTTGTTTCAGTAGCAATCGCTAGTGATGCAGCTGTGGGGAAAGTGCCACGTTATGATCTATAAAATAAAAAGCTGAGCTTGCAAAAGAGAAGTTCGCAGTGCAGGCACGGGTGCGCAGGCCATGGTTTGGGGGGAGGGGCAGGAGAGGTGACGGGAAGAAGAAAATAGGGTGGAGGTTCAAGCTAATCAGTTATTCCTCATTACTTTGCTTTGAATTTTGCAATTTGATATATTGACCGCCTTTCTATTTTGCACATATTCGGCCCACGCTATTGACTCTTCATTCTACCACTCTTTACTTTTCATTGGTTGGAACATTTCAAGCAGCATCTTTGCGGCATGCGATGAACGCATCAGCAGATGCTCCCCGCGGGGTCTGAGTCAAAGAGGGGACCTGACGAGACAGCCAAGGGCCAGGAAAGTGAGGCTCGTGGAATGGAATGTGAGTGCTGTACCAACGAGACGAGAGCAGTATGCGTGCCTGTGAGTGCTGAAGAACACAGAGTAGAGCGTGCCACCGAGCTAAACGGTTTTGAGACAGTGACCGTCACGGGACTGAGGCAGGAAAGCAAAGTCAGTAGGTATCGGAGTGGGAGGATGGTGTGAAGTAGCCTCAAGGAAGAGAGAGCGGAGGACCCTTGTAGCACTCTAACGTGACAGCAAAGAGAGGTGCCTGCTGCGTGTTACTGTGAAGAAGGGGGCACCTCCAGAGCCGGCTTAAGCTACGTACACGAGGTATGGGCAAAGGAAGTAGGGGGGATGCAGCACCTCAAAAATAAGGTTCAGGGGTCAGAAAATGCTGGAACAATAACAAGCATTTGCAATGCAATTGGTCTCGCATTTACGCGACTTTAAGCTATTGACATTCTAAATAACAATACCATTTATTTATGTTTAGGTTTTTAAAACATAAATAAAAGGCATTGTCATTTACAACGCCAATAGCTCAAACTCTCACAAGGGGGAGACCTATTGCATTGCAAATGCTTGTTTAACAAGCGCCTATCCTTGTTTCGCACTGGCCTCGAGGTACTTCTTGCTTTTTGCTCTGGGCCGCCTCCACATCCTGTGATTCTGGGCAAATCACTTAGGGGCAGATTTACAATAACTGGTGCATCCCTGCATATCATCAGGGATGCACCAGTTATTGTGCGCCACGCCTCCGCCACCATGGATGCGCCGCATTTACAATGCGGCGCACCATGGGGCAAAAACGGCACAGATGCGTGATGCATCTGTGCCGTTAAGGCGGCACATTGCTGGAGTTGCGTCGCAAGCGCGACGCAGCTCCAGCAATGTTCTGGGGGGCCCTATTTTAACAATGCTGCGTTAATCCTTACGCCTGCTTCAAGCAGGCTGGTACTTGTGTAAAGTGCTCTGACACCTTCGGGTAAAGTTTGCACGATATAAAATCACATTAAATAAATAAATAAATAAAAAAGTATGGGCTCAAAACTGACTAAGTGAAATCTTGTAGATTTCACTCAGCCACTTTTAGGAGGCGTTCCTGCGCCAGAACGCCACCCCCTGCACAGGAATGCCTCCTTCTGGTGCAGGTCTTTACAATCTGCCCCTTAATTTCCCCATGCCTGAATGTGTAATGTAAATACGGTGCTTGTAAAGCGCTCCAATGTCATCAGGGGTTACATCGTCATGTTAGCGCTGCGGCTCCGCCTGGACCAATGAGAATAAGACTTAGTTGAACTATTGTTCCTTCTGTTAGTGCCTGGACCAATGAGAATAAGACTTAGTTGAACTATTGTTCCTTCTGTTAGTACCAGAAGCGACTGCGTGTAGAGCCGGGGGGTGGGGGGGGGGATCACGGGAAATGTGTTCAGGTTCACAGGAAACGTAAGGAAACTGAGTTGAAATTCTTGAGTTTGTTGGAGCTTGCCCCACCTAGTTAATACTCAATTAACATTTGCAAGCACCATACTTCTTTGTACTGTAATTTTAGATCTCAATGATTTAGAGATCTTCCAGAAATTGACTTTTGAATCCGTCATCAGCGCCACGCGAGGTGCGACTGATTCGAGACTAAAAAAGGAAACTATTCATTAGTTATTTCTGATAATCACACTTTTTTATACATTTTTTTACATAACACAATTAGTGCGGCATCACTCTACAGTTCTCAGTATACCCAAAAGAACCAGCTCCTATGTTACAGAATAATTTCAAAATCACCGTCCAATAATTATTGATAACGGTCTTTTGCTGCGGCGACAGTTCTATTTTTACACAGATGCATTATGGGTATGCCGGATTTACCATCTCTCTTTTATAGCTTCATTGGAGCTTTCCTTCAGACTAAAGACTGCAATTCTACTGACTGCCAACAGAGGGCCGCACTAGGGTTTACATTATCATCCCTGCTCCCAGGCTAACTTCGAACTTTGCCTCATTAGACAGCTGTGACGTCTCCTCTGGAGCCCCGCCCACTCTAGGGGAGGCCGACCCTCCAGCCAATCGAGCCAGCTGCTAAGATCCCCTCCCCCCATCCATGCACAGGGTGCCAGGAAAGGGGGCTGGCTGCATTAATGGTCACAATGGGGGTTGCCCTTTCACCTTTTTGTGAGTAAAATGAGGAAGATGAAAAATAACACTGGGCAGCTGAAAATAAAATGTACCTTTGAAAACTGTCTGATTCTTTGGGGCATATTCTCAAGGATTTATCGCCGAGCTATAGGCACTTTATCGGAGCCAAAGTGTACATTGGCAACTCACATTTCCCGACAATGCCAAATGTGACTTGCCAGTTTCTACACACAAGTGGCACCAGTTGTATCCTCTGTTCAATTGTGGACGTGTTACGGTCTGTACCACATTGTTCTCAATGTTGATGTGCTCTGCATGTAATGTGTGTGCTGCATTTTAGGTGAGTCGCCCCTGCAGCCCTTATTTTATTTTAATTTTATTTATTTAATGCGATTTTATATAGCGCAAACTTTACCCGAAGGTGTCAGAGCGCTTTACATAAGAACCAGTTGCAAGACATAAGGACTTAGGATTACATGCGTTACATAAAAGATACAAACAGAAAAAAATGCAAATGTACAAGTAGTAAAGTCACTGAAGGAAGAGATACAAATGGATAAACTCTAAGAGTCACATAGGAATGGTAGAGAGTACAAAGGTCTACTGCATATACTAGTGATTAGAGTTATCTCTATATACATATATATACACATAGTAGGGGAGGCGTGGCTTGGCTCACAACCGGAATGGCCGCGCTGAGCTGAGGCTCTCCCGCCTCCAGTAATCCATCGGACCATCTCCCGCTATCCATGGCGCCCCAAACTCGAGGAAGAGCCGGCGGAACAGTGGGACAGTACCTGGCAGAGCTGTGAACTGGCAGATGACATTGGCGGTGGCGCTACCGGCGGTAAGAGGATCGGAGGTGCGCGAACCCTGACCACAAGATGGCGGACTGATGGAGCTCCCGGCATCTATCCCCAGCGGGTGTCCCGGCGTTCGGCGGTGCAGTGAGTGAGGGGGCTGTCGTGTCCCGACCCACAAATACACGGGACACCGACTGGTTACTGTACGAGCTCTTTATTCTACTTCTTACTCGTTCCCCGTCCCTACACTAACTGCCCTTTCCTGTTCCTGACCCCACCTCTTCCCCTCAGCCCACCTAGCTCCTCCCACCCCAACTACTAGACCGTCAACAATATAACATCTCCCCCTTTCTTGACAAACAGCAAATGAAGTTAGTCCATTTCAACAATCAGTCTCTTTGGAGGCTGTACCTGGCGTCTTGGGCGACCCGAGGTGGTCACAGCAGTCTCTACCACGGGGTCTGGTTCCAGGCGGGGTGCGGATTCAGGTGCGCTTGCCTCGGGGTGCTCAGCGTGTTCCGGCACGGAGGCAGGGGGCGTGCAATCACGCTTCTCAGGAGGGCATTTCTTAAAGTGGGAAGCGTTCCGAGTGACTCGCCTGTTCTCTGACTCTGCAGTCACCATTGTGCCCTTCTGTTGCACCACTGTAAGGGGTTCGTTTCTGAAACGACAGTCAGTTTTCTGGCGCTGTTCTTGTTTGACAAGGACTCTGTCGCCCTCTTTGAGGGAAGGGGATCGGGCCCTCCGTTTAAGATCCGCATGTTCCTTCATCCTCTCTTTGTGATGTCGATCCGTTGCAGCCATGTCTTCGATCTGATGGTCTGAGAGGGGCTTCTTCAGGGCACCTTCCCAGGTTGGGATCCGAGTCCTGGGTGTCCTCCCGAGCATGAGAGTGGCAGGGCAGACACCCGTCGTGGAGTGGGGAGTGGTTCGGTATGCACAGAGGACCTCATTCAATGCTGCTTGCAGGTCCCTTTTTTCAGCCGTGGCCCGTTGGAAGGTTTTCTTGATGGTGGACATGAAGCGTTCAACAGTTCCATTGGCTTGTGGCCAGAGCGGGGTGACCCTGCGGTGTTGGAAGTCCATCTGTTTCGCAAAGTCACTGAATTCATGCCCGTTGAATGGGGGCCCATTGTCCGTTTTGATGATTCTGGGAACACCCCAGGTTGCGAAGACTTCCTCCAGCACCTTAAGGGTGCAGGCGGCATTGGTGGACGGGATGAATTGAGCCACTGGAAACCGTGAGTATTCATCTACAATGGCGATCACATATTTCCCTGACTGCAGGGGCCCGTAGAAGTCCATTGCGACTTCCTGCCATACACCGTCAGGCAGCGGGGTCATTTGGAGCGGCGCTGGTGGCGTGCTGGGACCAGTTAGCTGACAGGGATGACAGTCCTTCAGAGTGGCCTCGACTATCTGGTCTAACGCAGGAAACCAGACACGCTCTCGGAGCGCCCTCTTGGTTGAGACGACCCCACGATGACCTTCATGGGCTAGGTCAACTACGCCTTGTCTGAGGGTGGCTGGGATGACTATCCGGTGGTCTCTTAGAAGAAGACCATCTTCAGTGATTGACAGTTCATCAGCTACATGTCGGAATGCTTGGAGTTCGCTTCTGACATCGGGGTTCTCCTCATTGTCTTGCGGATGATGCCTCCACCTGTTGGATAGTATTCGCTGCATCACGATCTGCAGAACGGCGTCTCTGCTGGTTGCTTCGCGGATGGTGTCCATTGGTATGGCTGGGGGGCGAGCATGGTTTGAGACGAAGTGAATGTATTCCTCCGCTATAGATGACGTCGGCGCTGGAGAGTCTCGGGGGTGGCGAGACATGTAGTCAGCAGGGTTGTCACCCTTCCCCGGTTTGTGAATGATCGTAAAGGTGTATTCTTGCAGCCGGAGGCCCCACCGCTCGATCCTGGGGGGCATCTTGCACTTCGGATTGCCGTATATTGTCACGAGTGCCTGATGGTCAGTAATGAGCGTGAAGTGCTTCCCATAGATGAAGATGTGGAAGTGCTCACACGCCCACACGACCGCCAGGCTCTCCTTCTCAGGCTGAGAGTACTTCCTTTCCGGGTCTGTGAGGCTGCGGCTGGCATAGGCAATTATCCTCCGTTGGTCAGATTCGTCGTCATATTGGGCCAGGATTGCACCTAGGCCTACGGGACTGGCGTCTACGGTGATCTCCGTTTTGCGTTTGGGGTTGAAGTAGGACAAGCAGTCGGATGATTCAACTGCCCGTTTGATGTCTCTGAAGGCACGCTCGCAGTCCGAGGTCCACTCAAAGGGCTGGTTGGATTTCGTGAGGAGTCTCAGAGGATGACTTATTGTGGCGTAGTCGCGGATGTAACGAGCACAGTAGCTCGCCATCCCAAGGAAGGACCGTAGATCGTTTACATCCTCAGGGCTCTTGGTGTTGTTGAGCACAGCCACCTTGTCGGGATCTGGTTTCATGCCGTCGGATGAGAAAATGTGTCCAAAGAATTTTAGTGTCGATTGATGGAACTCGCACTTGTCCTTATTGAGGGTCAGGTTTGCGTCTAGCAGGGCCCTGCAGACGCGGTCAAGGGCGATGTCGTGCTCTCGAAGATTGGCGCCATACACCAGAATGTCGTCGCTGTAGTTGAGAGAATTTGGAATGTGGTGAATGATGAGTCGAATTGTCTCTTGGAAAATCTCAGCTGCTGAGGACACACCAAAACTGAGGCGTTTGTATCGGAAGAGGCCGAGGTGTGTGGCGAACGTGGTGATGGAGCGAGAGTTGTCATCTAGCTCGAGCTGGTGATATCCCTTGTTGAGGTCTAGCTTGGAAAAGACCGTGGCTCCATTGAGGGCCGTAATCATGTCGCTTAGGTGTGGGCCGGGATGTCTCTCCCTTTCGATTGCTGTGTTCGGGAGGCGCATGTCTACGCATAGACGGACTTTCTCGGGGGTCCCTTTTTTTGGCACGACAACCACCGGGGACACCCAAGGAGTGGGTCCTTCAGTGCGTTCTATGATGTCGGCATCCAGAAGGTCTTGCAGCTCTTGGGCCACCGCGGCTTGTAGGTGAAACGGCACTCGCCGTGGATGTTGAGCAATGGGCTTGATTCGCTCGTTGATATGCAGGTGCACTTGTCGGCCTTTTAGTTTGCCCAGGCCCTTGAAGAGGGCAGGGTACTTCACGACATAGTTGGAGCTGTCGTTTATGTTGAACAGAATGTGAACAAGACGTAGGCGCTCAGCAGTTGGAAGACTTAGCAGGCAGTCAGCGTCTGGTCCCTTAATGACGTGAATGACGGCGGGAATGGTGATATCGCCGTGTGTGAGGGTGGTGTCGAACTTCCCCAGGCATGGGAGTGGCTTCCTCGCCATCCATGTGTATACTCGAACGGGTGCAAAACGCAGGTGAGGCTTGGGAACCATGCGCTCGTGCTCAGCAACAGATATGTAATTGAGAGAGGCACCGCTGTCCATGACGAACTTTGCTGCATGATTGCCCACCATGATGTCGAGTCGGGGGTAGCGTTTGAGCTGGTCGTTGTCAGCGATGTTGACATACTCGGTGGTGTAGCCCGACCTCCTGGAGGAGGAGGATCTGGATTCTCTCGAGGGGGACCGGCGATCCCATCTGGACCGTCTGGACTCACGACTGGAGTGAGACGACGCTGGGGAGTGAGCAGGTTCATCCTGAACGGCTCTGGCGTGGTGCCGCTTGGTTTCTGTTCTCGAAGATCTCGGCTGGCTGGTGCGTCGATTGGCACTGCTGCGTTGTTCTCGGTGGTACTCGCTGCACATGACCTCAAAGTGGTTGGATCTTCCGCATTTTCGACAGCGTTGACCCATGGCAGGGCACGAGTCAATGTGGGGGTAATCATACCCGCACCTGTAGCACCGTCTTGTGCGTTCGGGTCGTCGGTCTCTCCTTTCCGAGCCTCTTGGCCGGTAATCTGTTCGGCGTCTGGGTGAGAATTTGGATCGGCGTGATCTGTCACGTGGGTTGCTTCGGTGGGCCTGTCGGCCATATTGGCGGTCGGAGACGCGGTTGGCATGTTCTCGGCTGGTGCTGGGTTTGACTTCGATCTCTGCTGCATTTTCCTCAGCTTGATCATATATTCGTGAGTTTTCTTCAATTTCCGCCAACTCTTGTGGCTTCCTCAGTAGTCTCCGTCTCAGCGACTCTGAGTGGCACCCCGAGATAATTTGAGACTTGATGGCCGCGTCCGGGGAAAAGTTTGTGAAGTCGCAGTACTGTGACTGACGCCTTAGTCGGTGTATGAAGGACGTCAATGGCTCATCCTTGTCCTGGTGCTGTTGGTGAAACTTGTGCCTCTCATAATCAACGTTTCTTTTGTGTAAGAAGCGATTATTCAGTAAGTCTTTCACTTTGACATACGTGTCACCGTCGTTGGTTGGGATCTCTCGCACTATTTTGCTGAGCTCACGCCCTCCGAGATTGCGAAGAGTTATTATCTTGTCCTCATCTGTTTCAATTCTAGATCCTTTGATATAGTCCTCAAAGTCCTCCAGCCATTCCTGCCATTTCAGGCCCATGCTGCTCCCAGAGGTAATTATCAAGGGTTCCGGTGCACGCAGATGCGTGCCTTTGACCTCCTTTTTCTGGTCAGTGTTTTGGGCGTTTTGCACAGGAGGGTTGGACATTCTGGCGGTGGTATTTCAGCTTGCACTGAGCGCTGGTGGTGATTGCTGACGTTGCCTTTCACTGTTGCTCTCTCTGCCACTACTACTGCTTGATCTGCACTTGTCTGGCATTGAACGCTGAAGGATCAGGCCACAGAATGTCACTTCGAATGCGCCAGTGCTTGTTTTCAATTTTCGCCTGACTTAAAGATGGCCGCCTTTCAATCACGTAGGGTCTGTCCCTTAGGCCGCCTGACCTTAAGATGGCCGCCCCCTCTGTAGCCCACGAGGTATTTCTTTCACTCTGGACACACATGCACTCACAGTTGAGCTGGGCACTGTGCTGAGGTGAGCGTCGTCTGTCTCGCGCTGGTCTCGCGTATTCCTTGCCGCCTGTTTGGACTCGGCTGCCTCTGACTGATGAGGCGCTGGCTTCAGGCGGGTCGCGCGCATGTGTGTCCTTTCTCCGCTTCTTTCCGCCGTCGCGGCGGTGCAGGCTCACCTGGGCAGTGTCGGGCGTCTCCGGCTCCCGCCGGGAATAGTGCGCTGCAAACTCTTCCACGAGCTCGGCGGTCGGCGTTTTGGCGCCCTTTCCTTCTGCCGCTTTCAGGCGCGCTTTTCTTTTGCTTCTTTCTGGCGCTTCTCGGGGCACGTCAGCACTCGTCTGCTGGATCGTCGTTTCCTTCCTCGACCCTCTTTACCTTGTGAGGGGAGATCCGGCCACTCCTGGGGGGCTCGTCACCGGCGCCACGGGGCTTCGTTGCAGCGGAGCTCACTCTACGCTGCGGGACGGGGCGTTCTTGGGTGGGCTCCTTTCTCATCCCACCCTCGTCGCCAGCTGTCGTGTCCCGACCCACAAATACACGGGACACCGACTGGTTACTGTACGAGCTCTTTATTCTACTTCTTACTCGTTCCCCGTCCCTACACTAACTGCCCTTTCCTGTTCCTGACCCCACCTCTTCCCCTCAGCCCACCTAGCTCCTCCCACCCCAACTACTAGACCGTCAACAATATAACAGGGGCAATCCTGTGTTGCCGCACAGGCCGAGCGCTGACTACCACTAGACACTCTGCAGCCTTGCAAGAAAACACCGGACCTCCAGCGCGAGGTGCGTCCACTCGGCCGGGCGGGTATTTGCCAGCGGGGGAGGGGAGTCTCCATACTAGTGCCGATGTGCATTAAAGGGGCCTGTGTTGCGGCAGATGCTAGCTGCCCACGCGGGCGCCCCTGGGGCATTGGGCACTACTAAATCTCGGCGGATGGAGACATCCTTCATCCCCCTCCCCCCCGCTTCCATATCCTGGAGAGTCTCCCGCCTTACATGTTGCCCTGTAGCATCGCCCCTAATTCAGCGGCAACCTTACCAAAGGCCCCAACACCGCAGTGAAAACCCTGCAGGGACCCAACTTGCACTGGCCTGTATGTAGAAAGAGGCACATACATTGCCGGACTGGCTGACTAACGCCACACTGGTGACTGCGACGGAGAAATAGGAGACTGCACCATACCTGGCCACACTGCGAGCTGCTATCCTATGCTGGTGCGGTGCCATCACGGATTGCCTCTGATGACGTAATCCGGTCCTCATTTGTGGCGCGCCCTAGACCACTGTGGAAACACCACCATACATTGCCACATTTGAATTGCGGGGTTCATCTGCAACCCCTAACACAGCCACTGCCTTTTCAGACTTTCCGAGGTTAAAGCGGCATGGGCCGAAGGGATCTGAAGCAGCACCAACTCCCCTTTGAAAAACTTATGGACACGAACCGGGAACAGCCGGACAACATGGCGACGGGTGGACAAGCGTCGAGTGTGCCAACGGAAGATGCTCACCAGTTGGGCCCCTATTACTGGAAATGAGGGCAGGATTCAAGGCTCTGGACGTTCGCTTTGATGCCCTAGACAAACATATGGCGGATCAGGGTACGAGGGTCCAGGTACATGACAGGAGCCTGGACGTGGTGGAGTCCCGTACATCCGATCTAGAGGATGGCATGGCCCAGTCCCTGATGCGAGTTGACCGGATGGAGCGAATACTGAAAGAAGTGGCAATAAAGAACGAGGATTTGGAGACGAGGAGTCGCCGTAACAACATCCGCCTCGTGGGCGTGCCGGAGACCACAGCAGCAGGGCGTATGGACAACTTAGTGGAAACTATCCTACTAGACCTCTTTGATAAGGAGGCTTTCACCCCGGGATTTGTTGTGGAGCGTGCCCACAGATCGCTCGGTCCAAGACCTAATCCCGGTCTTCCGCCCAGGCCCATCATTGCCAGAATAATGAACTTTAGGGTCAGAGACACTGCACTGCGTCTAGCCCGTGAAAAGGGAGAACTCTCTTGGCAAGGCTCCAAGCTGTCATTATACCCTGACTTCACCACCATGGTACAGGATGCTAGAAGAAAATTCCAAAGGGCTAAGGCTGCGCTAAGGAGCCTGGGACTCAAATGCGGCATGCATTATCCTGCTAGACTGAGGGTGGAAGCTAATGGCCGCTCTCGTATATTTGAAAACCCGACGGAGGTGCAAGAGTTTTGTCGTACCTACAAACTTAATAACAAGAGTCCCTCTGAAGCAGTTACCCCTTCCCCCCCCCCACAGTGGATCTGACGCCAGCGCAGACTTATTTTCTAGTACTGGCCACGGCTAATTATACAATTTCTTGTCACTTGTTGCTCAAATGATGGTTTATAATGCGATACTGGGATTTGTCTGATATACAATATTATATGTTCTTGGTTACTGGACCGTGGATAGTGTACGTCCCCACCTTTGGTGTACACCTGACGATAGTTTTTTTGTTTAAGGCAGGATATACCAAATGAGTACAGATTTACACATGCTTCTTGTAATATGGGTATGGTGTTCTACTATTGACCAATGGGTATTGCCTTTCCGATTGGACGGGAAGGCTGGGTGGGGGGTGGTGGGTGGGGTATTGAAGGTAATGCTTTGCACTGAGTTTATGTTACACCGTATTGTAGATATTTTTGATGGGTACCAGCACTGGATCTTCTGTAACATTGTAACTAACGTACAAATATGGTGCAAATAGGTCACAACACATGTCCTTCTAGTATAACCCTAGCTACCTGGAACGTCCGAGGTTTAAATGACACCCGTAAAAGGAAACAGGTGGTGCACTACTTAGTCCGACACATTCGAGACATTGTACTTCTACAAGAGACTCATCTTCCTCCTGGAGACCGGTCCTGGTTAGCATCCTCATGGGGCCCCAACTGTTATTTTGCCAATTACAGCAATTATGCTAGGGGCACAGCAATACTCATTCATAAACGCCTCCCCTTCAAATGCCACTCGGTCGTATACGACGAAACCGGCAGGTTTATGATTGTAGAGGGCGCGCTTTTTTGCCGCAATATTGCAATGGGCTGCATTTATGGCCCTAATATTGATTTGCCTGATTTTTTTCACACTCTCCACTCAAAACTGTTACAGTTGGGCACCACACCCCTCCTTCTAGGAGGTCACTTTAATGCCACGTTTGACCCTATATTCGACAGCACATCCAGCACATCCACAGCCCCAGACCTGAAACCAAGGGCTCCTAGAGTGCTCCATTCTATGTGTGACCACCTCTCACTACTGGACTTGGGACGGGCCCTCGACCCAGGCCACGTAACGTACACGCATTACACCGGTGCGAGAGACATCTGGACACAACTTGACTACTGGCTGGTCTCCCCAGAGCTCTCTAGTTGGTTCCACAGGTTGCGAACATTGCCCAGGTCGTACTCGGACCACTCCCCGGTACTACTGGAGATGATGATCCCCCGCCCTGAAGGGTTTGAGCGGCAGTGGAGAGTCCCTAACCGTGCTCTGGATGACAAATTATTTAGAGAAGAGATATCTGTAGCCATTGAAGACTACTTTGAAATAAATACGGGCTCTGTGGACTCCAAGGCAGTGTAATGGGAGGGGTTCAAGGCTTACATGAGAGGGGTGTGTATTTCCAAGGGCGCCGGGGTACTTCGGGACCTGCGTAATACACTTTCTCGGTTAGAGAATGAGCTGAATGCATTGGACACTAAACAGAGGGCGGCGGCTGACCCTGGGTACAATAAGAAGAGGGCGGCTTTGCTCTTAGAGTACAGGGAAGTGGCTGATAGGGAGATACTTTATATGGGGAAATATCATAACGCCAAAGGCTATGGAGAGAGGGATCGCCCTGGACGAGTTCTGGTCCAAATGCTCCGACCTTCCTATGGGAAAGCATACGCCACAGAGTTACATTCCATATCGGGGGACACACTCACGGATCCACTACTGATCCAATCAGAATTTTTATCCTATTGCAAGACACTGTACACTACCAAACTAGGGCATGACAGTACTTGTCAAAAATTGTACCTTTCTGAGATAGCATTGGTGTAACTGGAGAAATTTATGCAAGATTTTTTGGCGGAACCCATCACCGCAGACAGCATAAATGAAGCCATCACTGCATTAAACATGTCCACGGCCCCCGGGTTGGATGAATTTACAAGTGAGTTTTATAAAGCCTATAAAGAACTCCTAATCCCACACTTACTAGATGTTAATCAGAGGCCCTAGAGAACCAGCGGCTTCCCCCTACCCTGCGAGAAGCAGTTATTATCTTGCTCCCTAAACCCGGTAAGGATCCTTTACAATGTAGTTCATATTGACCACTATCATTGTTAAATTTAGACTACAAAATTCTTGCGAAAGCTCATGCATGCAGCTTCTCACTGCTCATGGAATCTATAATATCCCCTGCTCAATCAGGATTCATCCCGCACCGATCCACCGCTTTCAACCTCCGAACCCTGTTTAATACCCTGCACAAGTTAGACCCGGAAATGCCTGCGGCGGCAATACTATTGGATACCGAATAAGCTTTCGACTCCCTAGAATGGGCCTGTTTTCTTTCCATAATGCACCGCATGGGAATGCCACAGGGCTTTATCAACTACGGCCCTACTATACACACAACCTACAGCTAGACTCTGACTGAACGGTACCCTCTCTGCCCCCTTTGCTTTATCACGCGGCACGCGTCAGGGTTGTCCCCTTTCCCTTTTATTGTTTATTTTAGCAATGGACCCCCTGGTCAGACACCTTCAAAAAAAGCCCCTCTACAGAGGACTGGTATTTAACACTTGTCCATTATTAATCTCCCTATATGCAGACGACACAATCCTATATGTCCATGACCCCCAAACAAATCTTGACCCACTACTTAGGGAGAGCCTCCATTTTGGTACCTTTTCTGGCCTGGGGATTAACTGGCGCACGTCGGTTATATTTCCTTACGACAGGACCCCCGAATTTCCACTAGACTGGTGTGCTGACTCAGTGAAATATTTAGGGATCCATATCCATCATGATACCAAGCAGATTGTGCGCCCCAACAATGGGGTGGCAATTTCCCAGTTAGAGACGCAAATTGTCTCCTGGCTCAAACTCCCCCTTTCCATGGCGGGACGTGTAGCCTTGATAAAAATGATAGTCCTCCCTAAATTTCTCTATTTATTCCATAACATTCCAATCCCACTCACAAACAAGTTTTTCAGTACTCTACGGTCATTATTATTTGGGGCAACAAGACACCGGGGGTGAAATGGCAGGTGATGACTCTTCCCTATGACCGGGGTGGGTATGGGGTCCCTGATTTACACTTATACTATTTGGCTGCACAGTGCAGTTTCGCACACGCATGGTACCACCCAGATGTAAGGATTACCTACTTCCGTCCTGAATCGAACTTCGTCTTACCCGCCATACTTGCCTCCCTTTTGCCTACCGGTATCCCTCAAACCCCTAAAGATATACAGCCAGTTTCCACTACCAGCTGGGTATGGCTCAAACTGAGCAGTATCACTTGCACGCAGACAATGTACTCCTCCTCCCTTACGCTACCAAACTTGCACTTGTTACCTATAACTGGTGAAAAGTTGGTGCAAAGAACCTGCGCCAAATTCAACATTCACAGGCTAGGAGATCTTTTTCCTGGGGGTCATGTCTTTGACCTGGAGGTTATGTCCACTTTTTCCGAGGCTACATTCATGGACAGATTCATTCTGGCCAGGCTACGCTCAGCACTACTAGACAGTACGTAATTATCGGGTAGGGCACAAGTCACAAGGAACACAAAATGTCCCTCAAAGCAAAGACCCAGTCCCTGATCTATGCCTATAGATCCCTTCGTAGAAAACTGGACTGCCCTAACCATTCGCATTTGTTAAAAGTTATGGCTGCTCAAATCCAACCAAGCTTGTCATACGGTCTTATCCCTTGGCGTGGCAAAGATTCGCATTTCCAGAACGAATTGCAGTCAAAAATTTATAAAGCAGTTTTTGATTTGCCAAAATGCGCCTCACCCGCCCAGGTAAGACTGGAATTTGGGCTTCAGGACCTCAAATACAGGGAAATGTGCAACTTTATCAAATTCTGTCACACCCTCTGGTCATCCGAAGTGGACACTCTAAATAGACTTTGCTGGGGTGTAGTAAGATCACAGAACGAGCGAGGAACCCCAAACTCTTGGGGGAGCTACCTGAGTACATCTTTGGTCACTTAGGAACTCCAATCAGCATGGGACAACAAGATGAACCGAGCGTCCTTTAACAAAACTGTCAATGTCGCAAGTAAAAAGAAATCTTTATTGAAAGACAAACTTGCACTCACAAAGAGACGGCATGGATGGACAGTTATGAACTCTTACAAGTCTTCCAAGCCACAAGCCTACTTATCTGCCAACTTTAGTTCTTGTTTGAAGATGTGCTTCCTAAAGTTCAGGATAGGGGTGCATGTCACCAAGGATTTATCTCCCTCTTGGTTGACAGTTTTTAATTCAGAACGTTGTCGCTTATGCGGATTCCAAAAGGAAACCCTGGCCCATTTGCTGTGCGCATGCCCAGTCATGTTATCCCAAAGGAGACAATTCCCAAAGTCGATCTTTATAAAAATGAACATTCGCACTAGCAGACAAGCAGTGATAAGGTGGCTGGAGGGTTCGTCGTGCATTTTGTCTTGCCGAGGAGTCAAGTTCATGAGACTAGTCAACAGCTGCCTTTTGCAAGTGGACGTTTCTTAATCTTAACTGTATGTAACAAATTCCTATTCTTTTAAAGTGGTTGCTACACAATCTTAACTTCTTGCTGAAATTTGATCTAAACATAGTTTTAGAATGATTTTAAAATAACAGATTTTTTACACATTTCAAATGTATGGGAGTCAGAGCACAGTTGCACTTTGTATATATGACACCTCTAGCTGTTTGAGAAGATGAAACCTATTCTTTTTATGTAGGGGGGGGTATTGTGATGATTTTAATTAATCAAACAATAAACATTAAACTTGCACACAAAAAAAAACTTGCACTACTTATTTATTTATTTAAGGTTTTTATAGAGCGCGTAATCACCCGGGAGTATCTCAGCGCTATACCTAGTAGTCAGACGGGGGCACAGAACAGGAGATTAGGAGGATTTAGGAAAAAGAAGGGTTTTAAGTGATTTTCTGAAACGGAGATGGTTAGGTTCCGTTCTAAGTTTCAGAGGCAGCGCATTCCACTGCTTGGCTGTGTGCACCGAGAATCGCGTCCTCCTGCCCGGGCTTTCTTCACTCTCGGTACCACTAAGAGGTTTTCGTGGTCCGATCTGAGCGCTCTGGCCGGTCTATAGGGGGTGATGCAGTTTTTGAGGATTGGAGGACCTTCTTCGTGAAGCGTTTTGTGGGCCAGGCAGAGAGCCTTGAACACCACCCTCTCCCTGACCGGCAGCCAGTGCAGCTTCATCAAGGCGGGTTTCGCGGATGTTCTGGCTGGGGTGCCCGTGAACATCCGGGCAGCAGCGTTCTGAATTTTCTGCAGAGTGTAAAAGGTTGCTTCCGGGGCTCCCAAGTAAATGGCATTACAGTAGTCCAGCCTGGACACAATCAGGCCCTGGATCAACAGTTTCCGGGAGTTAAAAGGTAGCAGGGGGAGGACTTTCCTGCATGACCTGAGAAGGCCGAAGCACACGCCGGCCGTCTTCTTTGCCTGAGTCCTAAAGGTGAGATCTTTCTCCAGCCATACCCCTAGGCTCTTCACCTCAGCTTTGGGGGAAGGTGGTTCACCAAGGCAGGCAGGCCAGGTGTTTGGGGGAAGGGAGATCTCTTTGTGCCCCAGGAGTAGGATCTCCGTTTTTGACCCATTGAGCTTTAGGGCAGAGTCATTCATCCACTGATGAATTTTGGAGAGGCAGCCATGGAGGTCCGAGGGGTCTTGTTTGGGGTGGGAGAGCGATACCACCAGCTGTGTGTCATCAGCATAACTGATGATGGTTACTCCAAATGGAGTAACCACTTCCTCCAGTGTGGCCATATACACGTTAAATAACGTGGGGCTAAGTGACGAGCCCTGGGGCACGCCACACCGGAGGGGGATGGTAGGAGAGCGGCTGTCACTTTCCCAGACTTGGAAGGACCGTTGGTCGAGAAATGACGCAAGCCACTCCAGAGCTTTGTCCTTCACTCCGACATTCCCCAGGCGTTGGATAAGGACCTGGTGGCTGACAGTGTCGAAAGCCGCACTGAGGTCTAGGAGGATCACTGCCACTGATCCTCCCGTGTCCAGAATGTCTCTGGCCTTCTCCACTGCTGCCAGGAGTGCGGTGTCAGTGCCTTGGCCTGGTCTGAAACCGGTTTGAGAGCTCTTGAGCAGATGGTTGGTTTCCAAGAACTCAGACAGTTTTTTGTTGACCAGTTTCTCCGCGACCTTACCCGCCCATGGGAGGAGGGAGATGGGTCTATAATTAGATAGATCTGCTGGATCTAGGGAAGGTTTCTTGAGGAGACCCTTAACGACCGCCGCTTTCCAGCTCGGCGGTACTTCTCCTTGGAGTAAGGAGGTATTAATCAATGCGGTCAGCGGGGGCACTATGGTATGGATGATTTTTTTTAGGAACCATATAGGCACCGGGTCGCTAGGGGCGCCACTCTTGATGGATGCAAGTGTGGTGGCTACTTCCTCCCTGGTAACCGGTCCGAATGAAGGCAGGTGAGGGGAGGATGGTTTCCGGGGGTTCGGGGGGAAAAAGCCGTTTTCCCCTTCATTAAAAGCGGCAGCGGTAGCAGGGAGGGAGGCGAGAATCTTTTTGATTTTTTCATCAAAGAATGAAGCTAGGTTGATACATTTGTCCTCCGCTTCTTTGGGGCTCAGATGTTTCTCAGGGGGGTCAGGGACCTGAAGGAGCTCTTTAAGAATAAGGAAAGTTTCCCTGGCGGAGCAGCAAGAATTTTTATTTTTTCATCATAGAAGACGCTTTTGGCTCTGCGGAGTGCCATTTTGTATGTTCTCATGGCTGTCTGGAATAATTCTTTTTTATTCGCAGACTTGTCCTTCCTCCATAACCGTTCTGACTTTTTGCATTCCTTTCGTAGGGCATTTAGTGCAGGGGTATACCAAGGGGCGGGGTTGATCCTCTTGGCATGTTTGAGCGTGCTCGTTTGGGGGATGAGATCGTCTAAGGAATGGGTAAGCCAGTCGTTAAATTCTCTATCCGCAGTTTTGGGGTCCAAAGAGGGGAGGGGGGTGGATTCTCTCAGCTTAGCTTCCCATATCTCGGGTACCAGCTTGTGCCAGCGGCGCGCAAGGGTCCTGGCTTTAGGTATTTGCGTCGGAGTGGATTTGAGACGCCAGTGCATGGGGATCAAAAAGTGATCAGTCCATGGGTAAGAGATGGGTGTCTCGGTTTTAAAGTTACGAGACAGATTTCCAGACTATACGCTGGAACCCCCTTAATTTCCCCCCCTCACACTGGTGATAGAGAGTAGCAAGGGGCTCCATCTTATATCCCAGCTGTATAGGGCTTGCTCTGACCTGGTACCAGTGGACCACGCAAGGGTACGCTCTGCATGGGAGTCGGATTTGGGCAGCCCAATCACGGACGAACAGTGGCTAGCCAGCTGTAGGGTTACTGGAACAGTGTAGTTGAACAGTAAACATAAATTGATACACCTTAAATTCCTGCGTAGAATATATGTTACACCTGCCCGAACACATAAGATAGATCCCTCCAGACCTCACTCCTACCATTGTTGCCAGGCCCAGCAAGCGGACTTTTCACATCTTGCCTGGAATTGCCCACGAATCCATGCTTTCTGGGTGGAAGTTCATAAACGTCTAAGGAAAATGATTCAAATCCCGATGGAACAGTTGCCCGAGATAGCACTATTGGGGTACGTGGTGCAGATTTCCATGAAAATCAGTAGATTTGCTGCCATTTCCTTACTCCTAGCTAAAAGAGAAGTAGCAATTTATTGGGTTAGCAAGAGGGCATCGACGACAGCTGGATCGATCCAGAGCCTAGCGAGTTGTTCAATAAAGAGTGATTTGCATGCCAGTACTGTTCCAACATCTTCTAGACCCAAAGATATTTGGGGACCGTTCCGAGCTTTCTTTACATCACAGCAACAAGCTCCTCCTACGCAACAAGAGCAGGGTGTGGAGTCAACGAGGGTGGGTTAAAGAAGACATTGTACTCATAATGCGACTGTGTATACCCTGCATGGTATGGTAAATGGAACTGATGACATGTCTGGGTCTGTGTGGGCCACTGGATGGTTGGGGGGAGCCACCTTAGACTGTAGGAATGACATGTCAATTGCTGGGGTTTCTCAAATACATCAGCTGTGCTGTGATTAACGTTACAGTGCCATAGTGTGCCCTAATGATTATGCTGGAATGACTATGTTGAAATGTACCCTATTTGTAACACAATTGAACTCTGCGCTCTGCTTTATTTTTTCTAAAACAACCTGCTAAATAAAGTGAAAAAAATATATATATATATATACACATAGTAGATTTTCTCAGGTCAAGACCCAAAAAAAACCAGGAGAGCAGAGTTCCATTAAGTAGGGTCGGAGTGGGGGCGCAGTCACAGCACCCAGAGAGGGTGGGAGAGATACAAGGGTATGGAGAAAAGGCAAAGCAGAAAAGGGAAGAAACATTTGAGGATCGTCAAGGGGGCTATGAGGGAAAAGGGTAGAGGACGAGGGAATGGACAAGATGGCGGGTCAGGGTCCAGAGAAAAGAGGCCGAGAACAGCAGCAAAATGGCGGCCAGGACAAAAAAAAAGTAAAGAAGTCCACGAGAGTCCGTGGCGGGACAGGCCGGTCCGATGAAGAGTGTTCTCTGGGGGCCTGGGGTGGGTATGTTCCGGAAGGGGCTGCGGTGTGCCAGCCCACTTAAGTTGAAGCTGGGTTCGAGTGCAAGTAGTAGAGCTGCTGTTCTGAAGCACAGATATGCGCTAATTAATTGTGTATGTGTGCCATCTACCCCCGGTCCCCCCAGTCCCTGGTCGTTACTCACCCTGGTGCTGTTTTGTCCGGTCATGTTGAGCAGAGTCCAGTCCCCCAACTCCTGCCACCGTCTCCCTACTGATGACTGTGGACACCATTTCCTCATTCTTGTTCAGTTCCTCCTGTGGCGCTGGACTCCCTCCTCCAGTCTGCATTGCTGCGTTCCGGTTGTTGGCGAGTTTCTGCTTGGTTTTGCGCTTCACATCATTCCAGCGCCTCTTGACCTCTTCCATTGACCTCTTCAGGGCTCCGACTGCATTCACCTTGTCCACGATGGACTGCCATATTCCATTTTTTGTTGCCAATGACACAGTGGAGGTGATGAACAGTAGTTGATGGTGTTCTACCACCTCTGTTATCAGGATCCTGTTTTTCTGTGGACTGGACTGCTTCTTCCTACTCTTCTTGTCCTTGCCCTACCCTGACCCCGACATCCCAGGCTGGTCCTCCGGGGGGCTTATGGGATTCTGGTTGTCCTCTGTACTTGCTCTGGCTTCCTCCATGGTGCTTCGCTGTTGTTTGGCTTTTGTTTGTATGTTTTTTTCTACTTTTAAAGTAATTTTTCCCACCTGACATGTGTGAATCGCAGGCCTTGGGAAGATTATCGCAGATTTTTTTATCGTGGTTGGGCCCATCGCAACTTTTTTCGTGTTGGGATTTACTTTTTTATAGATGCCCCGGTGACCATAACACAGGCTTTTGATGCGTTAACGTGGGACTATCGCATGGTACCGCCGTGTTGAGAATACAACGTTAACACAGTGTTATTTTCTCGCGATAGACTGCTATGTGAAGAGTTGCGTTAAGCTAAATATGCCATAATTATCACATATTCTTAAGAATATCCCCCTTTGTTTTTCTGAGGGGCGAGAGGGGTTAGGGCTGAAGGAATAATAATAATAATAATACTAGTATTTATAAAGCGCGAACAGCTGCCTCAACTAGGAGGCGTCCCGGCGCTGTGAGGGCTTGGCAAGAAAGCTAGCTGGGAGTCTGCGGCTTAGAGAGGCACCGAGAGCAGCCACGACTTCAGCTGTCTCCTAAAGCTTGTTTCTGATTGGGCCTTTCGCAGCTCGGGAGGTAGGGAGTTCCAGAGACAGGTCACGTTGGCTGAAAAGGTCCGGCCACCCAATCTAGCCCTTTTGACTCGCGGCACACTCAGTAGCACCTGATCATTTGAACCAAGGGAGCGGGTCTGTGTGTATCTGGGCAGACGGGCTCTCAAATAATTAGGGCAGGTTCCGTAGAGGGACCTGTATGCCAGAGTAAGAGTTTTAAATTTTATTCTACTGGCAATCGGGAGCCAATGTAAGGCCCGAAGATGGGGGGAAATGTGCTCTCTGAAAGGAATATGCTTAAGCAGCCTGGCTGCCGCATTTTGCACCGTCTGCAGCCTTTGGATCAAGTATTTCATGAGACCGCTATACAGGCCGTTAGCATAATCCAGTCTCGATGTGATGGTGGCATGGATCACGGTTTTCCGGCAGGACTCAGGCAAAAGTTTCAGGACTGGGCGGAGATCCTCATTTTGCTCAGGCAGCAACCTGTGACCTGATGGATCTGGGGCACAAAAGAGAGATTTTCGCCCCACTTGACCCCCAGATTTTTTGCCCACTGGGAGGGGCGAGGTAGAGTACCCATCTCAGTCGGCCACCAGAGCTGGAGGGTGACTGCCTTTGCCAAAGAAGATCACTTCAGTTTTTCCCGGATTCAGTTTCAGCTTATTAGTATTCATCCAGGATGCCACATCCTGAAGGCACCCCTTAAAGTTTGCAAATGCCGCTTCTGAAACCTCAGAGTAGGGAAAAACCAACTGGGTGTCATCGGCATAAGATATTGCGGTGACTCCCCAGTTGGCAATGAGAGAGAAAAGAGGGGCAAGATAAACGTTAAACAAAATGGCCTGTGAGGACGGACAAGGGCATCCTCGCCCTGCAAGCATGAGCTTGACATGTGACAACAAAAGTGGTAGGAGTGTGGAGTGTTTATTTCGAATGGCATAATTTTTTTGGGGCGTTCTTTTCAATGGCCAAGGGTGTGTCTGGAGCAGTGCCAGTAAAGACAAACATTTGCAGTGCAATAGGTCTTGCATTATAGAAAGTTTGACCTATTGTTATTGCAAATAATAATGCAACGCCAATAGCTTAAACTTTCAGTAATGCGAGACCTAATGCAGGGTTAGATTGGGTTAGAAATAGGCCGGAGCACGAAAAATAAAAAAATGTAACCCATATTTGCATAATGCCTTTCTGCAAAACACTGCTTCAGTGAAGTTTTATAAACACCTGAAAACAAGTGGTGCAGACCATGGCGCCCGGGATACAATTCCTCTGAGTTGCAGAGTATGTCGCCAGCGAAATCCACCATCTTTTGGAGAAGGATGTCAGGGCGAGTCTCAGGAGGAGAGTGTCTAAGACTATCACTGAAAGGGAAGGTAGCGGCCACCCCTGACATAGATAATGAAATATGCACCTTTTTAGTAAATATATGAGAGACCCTAAGAGGGGCATTGATCAATCTTGGAGGGCCTGCCAGGACAAACTCTTAGATGTAATTGGACCTATCACCCAAATCATTCAAATAGCAGAGCTGTCTTAGCAATTTCGGGTTCTTATGCCCACAGAGATAGTGTCCGGCTGGGCACTGAGGGCTATCTGCCTGCTCTGTAACACAAACTGCGCACTGACGGTGGAAAGAAGGAGGGGGCATATTACCAAGGGCCTTATCGCCGCTTTAGCGGGAATTTTTCCCGCTAAAGCGGCGATAATTTTATAGCCCTGTTACCTAGCTGTCACTAACACCAGTTAGCAACAGCTAGAAGGAGATAGCGATCATCTTGGGGCCCACTTTACATGTCAGCGATAATTATCGCTAATGACATGCAAAGTGGGCGTGCCAAGATGTTAGCGACTGGAAACAGTCGCTAACATCGCTATCTCCTATTACCGACTTTTGGAGCTCGGCTCTTGGAACCCGGACGCCCATGTAGCGGCTTACACCGCTCTTACAGTAAGCCTAAATGTTTTACATAAATCGGGGCTTCATAGGGCTACAACTTTTGGAATGAATATCCTAAATCTTGGATTCATAGCTGTAGCGCCCTGGGTGTATGTCAGACATGTCTATACCCCACTCAATTGCGACCACCGCGGCACAATTTTTAATTGCACTACCATTTCGCCCTCTTTTTCCTCTTTTTAATAAATACCCCCCAGACTGCATGCCAGGCTCTCTCCTTGAGTAGTCTGGGAAATTACCACCTATGCACCAGCCTGCTAAGTATTTAATTGCACCTCCACACCGTATTTAGGTATGTCCGGGTGCAATACTAGCAACTCGCATGGGTCAATAGGCGAGCAGTTAACTTTGCTGACCACTTCTATAAGCACAATATATGTTAAGTGTACAACAATTGTCTGTCTACTTGTTCATGTGATCCCAACCCCCGCCCCCATTTCTCTCCACAGGTTTTTCTTCCAAATTGGGGAGAAGACTATCCATATATTTTGCAAAGGTCCACAAGTTTGTGAACCCCTTTTTTTCAGGTGATCGAGGGCAGGGCGCTCCTTAGCGTGTGCGTACGGCCCAGGTCACCTTTCTGGTCCTGACGAAAACCCATAATCATAAGAAGGTTGAAACATGTAGACCTAATTTTAAAATCACATAGCACACGTCGCTATTTTTAAACACTACATCTCTTAGACACCGAAGTCTTCCTAATTAGACATAGGTGTCACAATGTTTTTATGGGGGTCCAATCACTCAAGAATAAATTCTTGCAGTGAGTAGCATTGGGCCCTTTTTAAACCACTTATCACTTTGTAGAGTCATTGCACATATAAAAAAGAAAAAACCAGCTCCACTGTAGTCAGGTGTCGAAGCACACCCTGTTGGCACTCGACCTTCGGGGTGGGACCCCGATGATGAAGCATGTCACCAACTAGGTTGGTGAGTGAGGGGTCTTCTAAAAGGACATGCTTTGTCCTGCTATAAGGTTGGGCACACTGTGCTTCAAATGAGCCTTAAGCTTTAAGTACAGAGCCTTTCTCTGTTACGTTACCAGGGGGTACACCTCCACTTGTTGTTCAATATTGTAATAGGGGACTAGGAGTTCCCACCTCACAGACTGATTAAATGCCCTATTCTCTCCTATTGTTTTGGAATATGGTATCCAACCCAGAGGGCGTAAGGGAGGTTTTTAGACAATTTTATACAGATCTCTATGGTATAGAGGAGGGTGGCGGAATTACTGAGATAAAGGAGTATCTTAACCACAGTTTAGCCCAGGATTTTCCAGAAGAAGAGAAGGTAATTTTAGAATCGCCAATTAATTTAGAAGAGGTGGTCTCAGCATTAGCGGATCTTCCTTCAGCTAAAGTGGCTGGCCCAGATCTGATCCCTGTTGAATTTTATAAAGTATTCCAGAAAGTCCTTATTACGGAGTTGTTAAATACGGTAATACAGGCACAGCAGGGGTATTCAATTCCAAGCTCATGGGGGGAGCTGAAGTCATAGTTATATTAAAAAAAGGCAAGGCATCTACAGTTCCGGGCACATACAGGCCCATTACCTTAATTAACTCGGATGCTAAGATCTACTGAAAATTTTTAGCTTAGAGACTGGCTAGAGTGATCGAGGGCATGGTCAGTTCAACACAGCATGGGTTCATTCCAGGAAAGGGCACCACTCAGCATATCAGGCAGGTAATTACCCTGTTCGATGCCTGTGAAGTCACAGGGGACCCTATCGCAGCCTTATTTTTAGACGCAGAAAAGGCGTTCGATAGGGTCTCTTGGGATTACCTCTGGGAGGTAATGAGATGGTATGGCTTAGGCGAAGGCTATATTCGAGCTGTTCAAGCATTATATGAGGAGCCGTCAGCCCGGATTCGGATCAATAGGGGGCTTACCGCGCTGGTTCAGATCAACAGGGGGACCAGACAAGGCTGCCCCTCGTCGCCTTTATTGTTCGCGCTATATATGGATCCCTTACTGTGTAAATTAGAAGGCAATCAAAATATCCCCGCGGTAAGCAGAAACGGCATGTAATTTAAAACTCTAGCCTACGCAGAGTTTTGGGGTACAGGAGAAGGTTTGGGTTTTGGGGTACAGTGGTATTTTTAGGGTTCAGGGCTAGGTTTGGGTTTTGGGGTATAGGGGTATTTTTAGGGTTCAGGGATAGATTTGGGTTTTGAGGTACAGGGGTATTTATAGGTAACTCTGCTCTGTTCTGTCCAGTGGTAGAAGTGGGCAGGATCGGCAGGGCACGGCGTGCCCCTACTTGAATTCATTTGATTCCGTTCCCTTACTTTAAAAATGTTTTAAAGTGTCCCAGGATGGCAGAAATATGCAAGGCCTAGGGATAAGGCTCAACGTTCGGGGCCCTTCCGAGACGGGCGGGGTGGGCAGAGAAGGAAAAGGAATCTGTCTTTTCCTTCTTGCCCAGAGAAGACAAGGACAGAGTCAACTTCTGCTCTGCCACTGGCAGCTGACTCCACCATCCTCTTTCTTACTCTTCCTCCCTATCTTTCTATCTCGCTCCTCCTCAGGTACTGAAAACCATGACTTCAAGAAATTATCATTACTCCCTCTTTCCTCTCCTTTCGTTTATTTGTTCCTTCGTGAACTGTATCCAAAAACGAAAAAACCTTTACCTGGAAAAGTTGTCTTTTTCATACATTTTTATATTCCAAAGTTCAGCCTTGGGATCGAGAGACATAAAAGGTCCTAAATGTGAAAAACTAAAGAAAGAAATATAGAGAGGTCGCAAAGTGGCAAGATTGATTTTTATTCAGCCCCAAACACATTAGCACCATTTTACAAAGTTTGTCAGTAAAGCGCTACTTTTGTTTTATCGTCTTTCCCTGGGTGGGGAAGTGCACCATTCCTGGAGGTACTGTGCAATATCTGCTTGACAAATAGTGCACTGTGGCTCTGTGTTCAGGGATGTGGTCTTTTTAAGCCATACTTTATATGTTTTGTAAGGATTTAAGCAATTAGAACCCACAGTTCGACATAAAGTTCCACTGGGAGACCGTCATTCCCGGGTGTCTTGCTCCTCTTAGAGGTTGTGGCAGCCAAGTTCAGTTCTTCCAGGGTGAAGGGTGTGTTCAGGCCCTCTCTCTCTTCCGGGCTCAGTGTCTTTGAGATGCCCTCGAGGAAACTATCGGCCTGGGCTCTCTCTGACGCCTTCGGTGAGTAGAGTTCGCCGTAAAAGTCAGTTACGACCTTCATGACTTCCTCCTTCTCACTTTGGAGGTTGCCCTCCGAGTCCCGAAGCTTCACCAGCGGTGTGTGTGTCGAGTGAAGTAAAACAAGTTGCATTTCTCGTCCTACTCGAGGTGCTCGGTTCTGGTCCGGAAGATGATTTTACTGGATTCTTCCCCAAAATGCTCTGCGAACCCTTTCCGGGTTTCCTCCAGGTCGTCATCCACGTCCCATCCCCTGAGCTCGAGTTGGTACAGTTGCTGCAGTTTGCGCTGCAGTTTCCTGAACGTCCTATTCTTTTCCCGTGCAGCAGCTCTGCTTGCATCCTGGAAGAAGCTCCGGAACCTGTCCTTCACCCATTCCCACCACTCGCTGGCAGAGTGAAAGGGCCCTTCATATCCCTCCACTCTACATACACGGTTTTGAGGTTCGCCACTAACTCCTCATTTTCCAGCAAGGAGCAGTTCAGCTTCCACGATCCTGGGCCAGCGGGGAACTTCCCAGTAAGTTCCCCCTCGAAACTGACTGCTCTGTGGTCAGAGAAGTGGATGGCGACCATGGAGCTTCACCCAGGCTTTACGGTTGGGGAGGTGAATAGGAAGTCGATCCGTGAACGCACGGATCCGTCCAGCCTACTCCTGGAAAAATTCCTGGCATTTGGCCCCATGCTCCCGATGATGTCTTGGAGGGACACCTCACCTATCATCTCCACCAACAGCCTGGACGTCACATCCATCCCTGCAGAGCCAGACCCATTACGTCCGTCCAGCTCAACTATGCAATTGAAATAACCACCCATCAGAATGGTTCTGGAGGTCACGAGTTGCATCCTGAGCACCCTGAACATCTCGAGTCGCTCATTCTTCTCAGGGGGGCATAGACATTGATGAGCCTAACGGGCTCTCCTGCCCACGAGCCGTCCACAACCAGGACTCTGCAGTTGACCTGCTCAATGACATTGTCCACTTTGAACTGCCGTCCCCTGATTAGAATGGCCACTCCAGTTGATTTGCAATTGTTCCCTCCAGACCAGAAAGATAGCCCGTGCGTCCACTGCCGTTCGAGCTGGGTGTACGCCAAGGCGTACGGAATCCCGCATTCCTGCAGAAAGTAGATATCTCGATTCTGTGTGGCCAGGAAGCGCAACATGCCAACCCGCCGAACCTGATCCTTCACGCTTCTGACGTTTAGTGTGAATAATGATATTGCCATTGTCTCCGTGCTATCGGTCAGTACTCTGTTCTGAACCTACTGGGGTTGAAGGCCCTGGGGTGTTCTACTTGGAGTCCTGAACCACCTTTTGGTTCTGCTCTCCCCCTTCTGGGGTTTCCTCTGTGCTCTCGATGTACACTTCCGTCTCAACTTCTGGGGTCCACTCTTCTGCGTCTGGTGGGGGGGCCACCATGCTGAGCTGAAGATGGATTTCCTGGAGGACCGTCCCGATCTCCGCCAGACCCTTGTCATCATCTTCGTCCTCCATCTCAGCATTGGCTTCATTGATTTCTGTGTCGCTTACCAGGATGACTTTGTTGTCTTCCTCCTCGACTTCGGTGCCTGCTATGTTCACTTTCTTACTGGCCAGGAAGTCTTCTTTGCATGGCAACTTCCTCTTATTGGTGTTCCCTCGCTGGGGGGCTCGTCCTGGTATTGTCCCTTCCTCCAATGTCTCTGGCTTGGGGCTGGGCTGTGATGAGCAGTGCGGGTTCACCTTCAGTCTGGCGCTGGTGCGTCTCTCTTTTTCTTTTTCTTTCGTGGCCTTTTGGTGCAGCATCTGCGCCCGGACTTGGCTCCATAGCTCCTGGGTGCCGTCATCCTCGTCTTCTCTGCTTTCCTCGGGTTTTCCCCTTCTTCTTCGCCATTTTCTTCTTTTCCTTCTCCCCCTTTGCCTTTGCAGAGTCGTCTGTCTCCGTCTCCACTCCCTTGTCCTCTGCTTCTGGTGTTGGGGCAGTTCCCTCTGGGGACTCCTCTGGTGGGGCTCGTGGTGGTGCTCCATCCTCGGGCCATCCTTGGGTTGGTGGACTTCCTCGGCTGTTGCCATCCTAGTCGGTTGTGCTGGTTCCTCCGCTGTGGGTGGCACTGCCTTGGGGTCCTCTTGGTGGTTCGTGCCTGTTCCTGTGGGTGTTGGCTTCCCTGGAATTTGGCTTTCTTTGTCTCCGTTCCTGGGGGCTGCTGGTGTCTTTGCCACCTCGTTTCTGGCTTCCTTCAGGAGGGTGTTCAGTTGTGCGTTGGATGCTGGGGAGACCGTCAATCTGGGCTGTCTCAGTCTCCAGGCTGGGGTCCATGCAGCTGCCGCTGCGTAGCTCTTTAGCAGGTCATACTTGGGGCATCGGTAGTAGGTGTGGCACTCACCTCCGCAGAGGTTGCACTTTCTGATCCCGTTGCATGTGCTTGCTTCGTGTCCGGACTGCTTGCAGATTCTGCAGAACTTCTTTGGTCAGTCCTTGCCGGCGTGTCCCACGGCCTCACACTTCTTGCAGGTGAAGAGTTGTCCCGGGTATCTGATCCTCCCTTCGTTGGCTTCCAGGTAGAAGCTTGCTGTTGGGTGGTTCAGGCCATCTCACCCTTTAGGGTCCTTGTGGAGGTCGATGGTAGCTTGCCAGGTTGTGTTCCAAACTCCGTTGTCGTCTCTGACCTTTTTGGGTCCATTCTGGATGGTGCCATACCTCTGGAGAAGTGACGCAATGTCTGTGTCTGGGATGTGGGGGTTGGTCGTCTCAACCGTTACCCTCTTCTCCGTGGTCTCCGGTGCCAATCCTGTCGTCATGCTTAATTTGCTGTATGGTGCCTCCTTCTTCTTCCCTTGGAAGAGGTCCCAGTACTTCCTGAAGAGGGCCTTGGTGACAAAACTAAGGAGGAATATCATGCCCGAGGCGGATGCCTGCCAGCTCAGCACATCAGCCATTGGGACCCCTTCTGGTTTGAGCACCTTGCTGAGAATCAGGTCTCCCGCCAGTCTTGGCCCTGTCTTGTTGAGCACCTCCCACCGCATGACCTGGGTGTGCTGGTGGGAGACGTTGTACCCATTAAAGGGTTCGGGGGCTGTCCCTTGCCTGGTCCCTGCCTCACCCCTCCCTCCACTCCCTGGTTAAGCAGCCCCGGGTTGTTCAGGTGCACCTCCTGTTTTAGTCTTTGATTATTCAAATGTTGCACAAAGGGTTCATTTGTATAGAAATCAATTCTTTTTATTAAGGAGAACCCCCAACCATGGTATTACGTTCTAAATTCAAAGTTTGTGTTTCTCCAGAGCAATCACTATTAAACTATACTGCCTACTAGTATGGCTGTCTTGTGATTTACACATGTATGATTGTTTATGTGTAATGTGTAATGTGTGTGATGTAAGGTGCTCCGATACCCTACATTGGTATCACTGCTGGTGCTGTAAATAAAATTAAGTGAATCTGAGCGAGAGGGTGGTTATGGAGGTTTGAGGGATACTGTTAAATCAATCAATCAATCATGATACTTGTATAGCGCGCTACTCACCCAGAAGGGTCTCAAGGCGCTGGGGAGAGGGGTCCGTTACTGCTCGAAAAGCCAGGTCTTGAGTTGCTTCCTGAAGGAGAGATGGTCCTGGGTTCGCCGAAGGTGGATGGGGAGGGAGTTCCATGTCTTTTCCTGCCAGGTAGGAGAAGGATCTTCCTCCGGCGATGGCTCTGTGGATGCGTGGAACGGCGGCGAGGGTGTGGCTGGTCGATCGCAGCTGGCGGGTGGGCGTGTAGAAGGTCAGGCGGTCGTTGAGGTAGTCAAGTCAAGTCAAGTCAGAGAATTTATATAGCGCACTACATACCCAGAGGGTCTCAAGGCGCTTAGAAAGGGGAGGAGTATTACTTGTCAAATATCCACGTTTTAAGTTGCTTTCTGAATGCTAGGTGGTTCTGGGTAAGGCGAAGGTAAGCGGGGAGTGAGTTCCATGTTTTAGCAGCCAGGTATGAGAAGGATCTGCCTCCCATGGTGGTCTTGTTGATGCGAGGTACAGTGGCGAGGGCTTGGCTGGAAGAACGTAGTTGGCGGGAGGGGGTGTAGAAGGACAGTCGTGAGTTGAGGCATTCTGGTCCGATGTCGTAGAGTGATTTGTGTGCGTGGGTTAGCAGTCGGAAAGTGATCCTCTTATTGACGGGTAGCCAGTGGAGGTCTTTAAGGTGACCAGAGATGTGTTCGTTGCGTGGGATGTCTAATATGATCCTGGCTGAGGCGTTTTGGATTCGTTGGAGTTTCTTCTGGAGTTTAGCGATAGTGCCTGCATAGAGGGTTTTTCCGTAGTCCAGTCGGCTCGTGACCAGAGCATGGGGGACTGTTTTCCTTGTTTCGGTGGGGATCCAGCGAAATGTTTTTCTGAGCATGCGAAGAATGTTGAAGCAGGAAGAGGATACGGCGCTGACTTGTCTGTTCATTGAGAGTGAAGAATCCAGGATGACGCCTAGGTTCCGTGCGTGGTCTGTCGGGATGGGTGCTTTTCCGAGGGCTTCCAGCCACCAGGAGTCGTCCCATGCAGAGGGGGATGTACCTAAGATGAGGACTTCTGTTTTGTCTGAGTTCAGTTTCAGACGGCTTTGTTTCATCCATTCGGCAACTTCTTTCATTCCTTCGTGTAGGTTAGTTTTGGCGGTGCTGGGGTCATTGGTGAGAGAAAGGATTAGTTGAGTGTCATCCGCGTAAGAGATGATGTTGAGGTTGTGTTGGCGGGCGATGGCCGCGAGGGGGCTCATGTATACGTTGAAGAGGGTGGGGCTGAGAGAGGATCCTTGTGGTACGCCACAGATGACTTCAGTGGCCTCGGACTTGAATGGTGGGAGGCGGACTCTCTGGGTTCTTCCGGTGAGGAACGAGGTGATCCATTCAAGTGCTTTTCCTTGGATTCCGATGTTATTGAGGCGTTGTAAAAGGGTGCTGTGGCAGACTGTATCGAATGCTGCAGAGAGGTCGAGGAGGATGAGGGCGACTGTGTCTCCATTGTCCAGTAGAGTTCGAATGTCGTCTGTTGCTGCGATGAGGGCGGTCTCAGTGCTGTATTTTGCTCGGAAGCCAGATTGTGAGGAGTCGAGGGATTTGTTGGCTTCGAGGAAGGCGGCGAGCTGGTTGTTGACAGCTTTCTCGATGACTTTGGCCGGGAATGGAAGGAGCGAGATGGGGCGGTAATTTTTGAGTTCGGTGGGGTCCGCTGTGGGTTTTTTCAGAAGTGCGGTGAGTTCAGCGTGTTTCCAGTCTTCCGGGAAGGTGGCGGAGTTGAAGGAGCAGTTGATGACTTCTCGGAGGTGCGGTGCTATGACGGAGTCTGCTTTGTTGAAGATGTGGTGAGGACATGGGTCTGTGGGGGATCCTGAGTGGATGGAATTCATCAGGCGGATTGTGTCCTCAGTGGAGATTGGGTTCCAGTCGTTAAGGGTGTTCATGGGGGGAGAATGTTCAGCAAATGGTAGGGTGGGCTGGTTTCCGGGTTGGTTGTCGAAGCTGTTGTGGATGTCTGCAATCTTGTTGTGGAAGAATGAGGCTAGGGAGTCGCAGAGGGCTTGAGAGGGGGTGATGTCGTTGGAGTTGGCCGAGGGATTGGAAAATTCCTTGACGATGTTGAAAAGTTCCTTGCTGTTGTGGGCGTTGTTGTCAAGTCGATCCTTGAATGCTGTTTTCTTGGCCTTTCGGATTAGTTGGTGGTGAGTGCGGGTGGCGTTTTTGAAGGCGTCCTTGGTGCTAGTGGTTGGGTCTTTTTTCCAGGCCTTTTCAAGGGAGCGGCAGAGTTTCTTGGACTTCTTAAGATCATCGTTGAACCATGAGGCCTTTTTGCTGCCAGGTTTGCTTTGACGTTTCTTCAGTGGTGCTAAGGTGTCGGCGGTGTTGGATAACCATAGGGTGAGGTTGGCGGCGGCTTCGTTTGCGTTAGAAGAGTGGGCTGGGGTGTTTAGAAGGAGCGATGCGGAGATCTGGTCCGTGGTGATTTTGTTCCAGTTTCTTTGCAGAGTTGGTTGGAGGTGGTTGGTGGGTTTTGGTTTGTTGTAGGTGAAGTGAACGCAGCTGTGGTCAGTCCAGAGGAGATCCGTAGTGTGGCTGAAGGAGACATGATTGCTGGAGGTGAAGATGGGGTCGAGTGTGTGACCTGCGATGTGGGTGGGGGAAGTGATCAGTTGTTTAAGTCCGAGGTTGGCGAGATTGTCCAAGAGGGTGGTGGTGTTGCGGTCGTTGATCTTTTCAAGGTGAAAGTTGAGGTCTCCCAGAAGGATGTAGTCTTTGGAGGGGAGCGCGTGTGGAGTGATGAAGTCCGTGATGTCTTCACTGAATTTTGCGCGGGGTCCTGGTGGTCTGTAGAGGAGGGTGCCTCTGAGTGTGTTCTTGGGGTCGATGTGGATCTGGAAGTGAAGGTGTTCGGAGTTAGCGAGGTTGGCGTCAGAGCTGGTTGAGATGCGGATTGATTTCTTATGGACGATAGCGATTCCTCCTCCTGTGTGGCCGGTACGGTCCTTGCGTGTGATCTTATAGTCTTCAGGGATGGCAATGGTGATGTCTGGGGCGGAGGAAGCGTTCATCCAAGTTTCTGTTAGGAAGGCGACGTCTGGAGAGATGGTGTCTAGTAGATTCCATAGGTCAATGGCGTGTCTGTGGACCGATCGAGTGTTGAGAAGGATGCACTGTAGGTGGTTGGGGTCAGGAATCTGTGTTGTGGTCGAAGCGGAGATGTTGTCGGTGCCGATGAATTTGCAGGAGTAGCAGGAGAAAGGTCCATGGGTGTGTCCAGGAGCGGCTTGGACGCAGTTGGGGGCGCGACCGGGGTTAAGGGCTAGGAGGGTGGTGGCATCGTAGGTAATGCGGGAGGGCTGGGCAGCGCAAGGGGCAGGGGGTCTGGCGCTGGGCGCGGTCCAGGCGCGGACGGGCGTAGACGGGCTTACCTTTGGCGCACCTTCGGCGCGGATTGGGCGCGGTCGCTGCGCGTAGACGCTGCGCGCGGGAAGAACTGTCATATATGGATAGTGGAGGGGGAGGAGCGAGGGCGGCTCAGCTGGGAGGCGTGGCGGGCTCAAGGGAACAACAACAACAACAGAATCAAAATGGAGGGGAGGGCAGAGCAGGGCGCCGGGGGATAATACACGAGGTCAATTACACAATGCGCATGTAAATATTGGAGCGAGCAAGCAAGCATCCGGTAAAGCAGTGACCAGGCGGTGAAAAACGCTAATGAGTCCTGGCGCTGATTAAATTAATAAATAAACGCTGAAACGCTATGGAATCCTTGCGCTATGTAATAGATAAGAAAAACAACACTGAAATGCTATGAAGTTCTGGCGCTCTTTAAATAAATAAATAAATGAGCAACACTTCGTCAAAAGCAGCTTTGCAGTACGATACCGCCTTTTAGCAGCAAGCAGGCAGGGGAGCGACCACTCGAGGCAGGAGCGAGGAGTGGACTTGGGGCCCAGGTCATGGAGGGCCTTGTGTGCGTGGGTGAGGAGTCTGAACGTGATCCTCTTGCTGACAGGGAGCCAGTGCAGGTCTCTCAGGTGGCCGGATATGTGGCTGTGTCGGGGGATGTCCAGGACGGGTCGTGCGGAGGCGTTCTGGATGCGTTGGAGTCTTTTCTGAAGTTTGACCGTGGTTCCGGCATAGAGGGGGTTTCCGTAGTCCAGTCGGCTGGTGATGAGTGCCTGGGTGACCCTCTTCCTGGTTTCGGTGGGGATCCATCGGAAGATCTTTCGGAGCATGCGCAGGGTGTTGAAGCACGATGATGAGATGGCATTGACTTGTCTGGTCATCGAGAGGGAGGAGTCCAGGATGAAGCCCAGGTTGCTTGCGTGGTCTGTTGGCTTGGGAGTGGTGCCCAGGGCAGGGGGCCACCAGGAGTCGTCCCAGGCGGAGGGCGATGACCCCAGGATGAGGACTTCCGTCTTGTCTGAGTTCAGTTTCAACCGGCTATTCTTCATCCACTCGGTGAAGTCTTTCATCCCTTCGTGTAGGCTGGTTCTGGCGGCGGCGGGGTCGTTGGTGAGGGAGAGGATCAGCTGGGTGTCGTCGGCGTAGGAGATGATGTTGAGGTTGTGTTGGCGTGCGATGGCTGCGAGGGTGCTCATGTACACGTTGAAGAGGGTTGGGCTGAGCGATGATCCCTGTGGTACGCCGCAGATGACTTCGGTGGCCTCGGATCTGAATGGGGGGAGGCGGACTCTCTGGGTTCTTCCGGCGAGGAACGAGATGATCCACTCCAGTGCCTTCTCTTGGATTCTGATATTGCTGAGGCGCTGCACTAGGGTGCGGTGGCAGACAGTGTTGAACGCTGCAGAGAGGTCCAGGATGATGAGGGCCGCAGTCTCCCCGTTGTCGAGCAGGGATCTGATGTCGTCGGTGGCTGCGATGAGGGAGGTCTCGGTGCTGTGGTTGGCTCGGAAGCCGGACTGCAATTGGTCGAGGGATCCGTTCATCTCGAGGAAGGCGGCAAGCTGTCTGTTGACAGTCTTCTCGATGACTTTGGCAGGAAAAGGGAGGAGCGAGATGGGTAGGAAGTTCTTGAGGTCGGTGGGGTCCGCTGTTGGTTTCTTCAGGAGGGCGCTGAGCTCGGCGTGCTTCCAGCTTTCCGGGAAGGTGGCGGTGTTGAAGGAGGCATTGATGATGTCCCGGAGTTGGGGTGCGATGATGGAGTCGGCTTTGTTGAAGACGTGGTGGGAGCAGGGGTCGGTTGGGGATCCGGAGTGGATGGTGTTCATCATGCGGGTGTTGTCTTTGGTGCTGACCGGGGTCCAGGCGCAGAGGGTGGTGGTAGGGGGCGTTGGTTCGGTGGTTGGGTGCGTGGTTGGTGCGCCGAAGCTGTTGTGTATTTCGGCGATCTTGCGGTGGAAGAACGAGGCGAGTGAGTTGCAGAGGTCTTGCGAGGGAGTGCTGTTGTTGTTTCCGGCGCTGGGGTTGAGGTTAAAGGGGTTAAAGGGTGGTATTGAGGGAATCCATGGCAGAGGGAGTCATTTGGGGGTACCAACAAACATTGCTGCACAGGGCTGCACCAGCACTAGCCGCGGCCTGTGCAGGTAAAAGTGGTGGGGCCGGGTTGGGGAGTTTTCGACATACAACCACAAGAGAAAATTAAATAAATAATTATTTGTCCCTTGTCATCGTCTGTTGAAATCTCCACCCCCCAACCGGCCCCACAGCCTGACTGCTCTTACCTGCATGGGCTGCAGGTGACCAGCACTAAAGCCGGTCCTGCCCTTGAGGCCAGTCCGCCTCACCCATCAGAACCTCCATTGGCCTCGTTTCAGCAGTAGTGGTTGTAACTCACCAGGAGTTGGCAATGCAGGATCTGCACACATACCAAACTTTAAGGTCTCTGCTTCATGCACAAGGACTTTTAACATGTGCGGTCTGCTTTGGGGCCACTAGATATATGTCGCAGTGTTGCCTAAATTATACAGCAAAAAAAGGTTTCTGCGTAATGCGTTATATTTACTGATACTTTATTATTTTGACATTTTTACATCTGCTAACATTCTCTGCAAAGATTTTGCCTTATTAGTAGCAGTGTAACATACAAATGCAGCAGTGAGAAAGGCATCAGCAAACATTTGCACAGGGAGGTCCTCTTCACAGAAACACAAGTCACATTTTTTGTAACTTTTGATCCATTCGAGCTACAATTTATAAGTTAAAATCTTCAAATTATGCACCTGATGATGCATTATGTGGCAAATATTGCAGATACATAATTATATAGAAAACATTTGCAAACTTGGATATTTTGCCATTGATGTTTGAACTGTTCTTGTGGAAAAAGGGAGAAGTGCTGATGACAGAAACTGCGTGGCTCAGAGAGAAATTGCTTGTGCTTCAACATTTAAGTGTATTTGGGACATTCTGTGCTGGAAACGTATCCCACTTTGTGAATGTATTTTAATGTCAATAACTCATATTAAACCTTAAACAAAAGTGTATGCATTGGTTAAATTAAATAACACAATAAGCTGTAACTGGCCAGTGAAATGCCAAACAAATACTAAAAATTAGAATGATTTGCTCTTTCTGGCCACACCTCTGACTCCGTCCACTGACCAATCCTTAGGTTATTCCTGCCCTCTGATTCTACGCCCACAGTTTGCTTGCTTTTTTCCCCCACTTCGACCACTGGTTCTGTTTTAGGGCAAAGGTTTTCTCAATTTTCTTTCAGTTTTCGAATTTACAGTTAAGGGCCATACATATTGTAAACTCCATGCCGGATTCTTTATAAATAAATAAAGAAATAAATAAATTAAAAAAAATTAAAAAAGAGAGGAGAGATGAGGTGAGTAGAATATATATATAGATTTATTTAAAAAAAAATGCTATTAGCAAGGAAAAAATTAGGTGTGATTGTGCAAGGAACGAGCACGGTATCAGCGAGTGGCAAAATGCCTACAGCACCTGGTATTCCCAGGCGGTCTACCATCCAAGTACTAACCAGGCCCGACCCTGCGAAGCTTCCGAGATCGGAGATCAGGGTGGCATGGCCGTAGGCACGAGAGGCTGTCGGGGCAGGCCTCTTGCGCTGACAACCCCCTCCACTCTGGACCGTGCTGCGCTGCACCTCACTTGCACGCTTTTCTCCAACAATTGCCCTCCATTTGCAAACTTGCTACAGATAGCCAAGCACAGCCCTCTCTTCCAGCAGCCTTGCACTCGCTTCTTTTCCAATCACACACAGGCTCCGACCTCCCTTTAGGTGCCAGCCAGAGATCTAGCAAAGCAGCAGCCTGGGCTTTGCACCAAGTTCCCTCAGCTTGCTTTGCACTGGCCTCTAAGGCACTCTATCAGGCCACCACTCTATGTGGCAGCGGCTGCCAGAGTACAGCTTTCCAACTCTGGCTCGCCCGCAGTTACATTGGGGTGACAAGTTTTTTCTATGCAGCTCTTCCTGCAAGTTTCCTATTCGTTTTTAGGTCGAGCTATTTACAGCTCTGAAGTATTGTAGGGGAAACAACACTCTTGAACAAGCGGATTCCTCCTAATGCATGTTGTCTACTGAAGCGTGACGCTTCGCCAGGCGCCCGCTTGGCCTCACACGCCATCCCCATATGCTGGTTCCCTCCCACTCGCTCGCTCCCCTGCTCCCCCGCCCCCCGCCCCCCATCCGCCTCGCACACCACCATGCTCCTTCCCTCCCACTCGTCACACCCCATATGCTGGTTCCCTCCCACTCGCTCAATCCCTGCTCCGCCGCCCCCCACATCCATCCACCTTGGTCTCAAACAGAGGTAAAGAAGCTTGTTTTCCTCTACAGCCTTCGCATTTCACCTCACTCTTTCTCACCGGCCCACTCACTTCCCACTCCCTTTCATTTTTACCCTACCTCACTCTTTCTCTATTTTGCTCCTTTATCTCAATCTTTCACCCCTTTGCCCGGCCTGTCTCATCCCTCCATTCCTGTCTGGCATTTTGCCTCTCTCCTCTCACCTTCTTCTTGAGAGACACACTGTGCTCGCTCTGCCTGCCCCAGTCGTCTCTCCTTCAATCTATTTTCTTTCTCCCTGCACCTCTCCCCTGTACCCTCCCCCCATCAGCGACTATCTCACCTTCTGACTTTATTGGGTCCCCTCTCTCAACATATGCTCCTTTCTGTTTACCGCACTTTCTGTCACTTTCTTCCCATCTCTCTCTTTCTCTCTCTCACCCTGTCCCTGCATCTGTCTGATCCTCATCTAAATTCCCCCTTCTCGTGTCCTCTCGCCACCCTCTGGTCTCCCCTCTACATAGAATTACCATGCTGAGGAATCGTTTAATCTGCGTTTATACGTTCTTTTTACACAAGCCACGGCCTCTGTGCACTTTCCCCTGCAGCATTTTATCACATTAGAATTGATTAGAATTGTTGCCTTGGGCTGACTTGAGCAGCCATACATCTGGAGCACCATTTGTGCAAGCTGCAGAGGAGCTCTCCACGTGCACTGTGCCGCTCCTTCTCCTCCTCTGATCTCCCCCGCCCCCACACCTCTCTGTCTCGCTCGCTCTCATCCCTCTTTTATTCAGCTTCCTTCATAAACACTCCCTTTTTTCCTCTACTGCCTTCGATTTTCACCTCACTCTTTCTCACTGGCCCACTCCTTTCCCCCTCCGTTTACCTTTTTAGGTCTCGCGACCTATCGATGTGCGCAAGCACATCGAGCGGAGCGAGAATTCAAGTGGCGAAAACATCGTCAAACCAAAGGGCTTTCAGCCCCGCGGTTTTCATGCTGTTCACGTGAACCACGTGATAACATGCACGCGCATTCAGGGCCAGCCAGCCCAGCACATCAAAGGGCTTCTCCTCCCCTAATCATTCATGGCCGGCCGCAGGCCGGCCGTACTTTCAGTTTCCCGAAACGGCTTCTCCTCACCTAATTAGAGGAGGAGAAGCCCTTTGATGTGCTTCACACCAATGCGCCTCACAGTCATTCCTCTTGTTTGTATTTGCTTCGGCTGCCATTCTCAGACTCCACGATCTGCTCATGTGACATGGTTGCTCCACAAGACGCTTTACACATTACACTCATCTGCCTGAAGTGGGAGAGCATATGTCATAAGTACATATGTCCTCTTCTTTTGCCTCTGAGTTTTAAACAAGCAAAGCTGGTCCTTCTGTACTTGCAGTTTCACTTCTGTTGTTATTTATCATGATTTTTAGCTGAGGTGTATCACGCTCGTTCATGAGTTTGATCTTTTCATACTGTGAAATGTTTTCTAAGTTGTTTTTGATTGTCTTACCGCTGGAGGTCTCCCTGTGCTACATTTAGCCTCTGACCCATGCAACGCCACTCAACCACGCAACGCCATGCAACAACGCAACGCCACTCAACCATGCAACGCCACTCACACATGCAACGCCACTCACACATGCAATGCCACTCACACATGCAACGCCACTCACACATGCAACGCCACTCACACATGCAACGCCACTCAACCACGCAACGCCACTCAACCACGCAACGCAACTCACACATGCAACGCAACTCAACCACGCAAGGCCACTCACACATGCAACGCCACTCACACATGCAACGCCACGCCACTCACACACGCAACGCCACTCACACACACAACGCCACTCACACACGCAACTCCACTCACACACGCAACGCCACTCACACATGCAACGCCACTCACACATGCAACGCCACTCACACACGCAACGCCACTCACACACGCAACGCCACTCACACCCACGCAGTGCCACTTTTACCCACACAGCACCACTTTCAGATACACAACCCCACTCACACCCACGCAAGCCCACTCTCACACACGCAACGCCACACTCACCCATGCAATGCCAATCACACACGCAAAGTAAATCACACACGCAACGCCACTCACACACGCAACGCCACTCACACACGCAACGCCACTCACCCATGCAACAACACTCACACATGCAACGCCACTCACACACGCAACGCCACTCACCCATGCAACAACACTCACACATGCAACGCCACTCACCCACGCAACGACACTCACTCAAAGCCACTCACACCCACGCAGTGCCACTTTCACACACAGGGGCCGATTCACAGAACTAACTTAAGACAAAAACCTAAACTTACTACTTTTGGTATTCACAGGATTTTGTCTTAAGTTTGTCTTAAGACAGACTTAAGACAGACTTAAGACAAAATCCCAACTTAAGTCTGTCTTAAGTCTGTCTTAGGTTTGTCTTAAGTTTGTCTTAAAACATACTTAAGACAAAATCCTAACTTCTATGAATACCAAAAGTAGTAAGTTTAGGATTTTGTCTTAAGTTAGTTCTGTGAATCAGGCCCACACTGTGCAGTGCACAGTAGGTCTCGCAGTAGGAAAGTTGGAGATATTGGTTTTGTAAATGACAAAGCCCTTTATGTTTTTAACATGCAAAATAAAAATAAAAGGCATTGTTATTTGCAATTGTAATAGCTCCAACTTTCCGACTGCGAGTCCTATTGGCAACGCCAGTGCTTGTTACTCTACCTCTCTTCCTTCTTTGTGAATAAAAGGAAACTGTTTAAACTCAAAGCGTGTTTTTTTTTTACAGAGTAACTCCACTGCTGCTATGGTTTCTGTAATCGCGTTTGTATCTGTTTAATTTTTATTTCAAAATGAAGCAGACTGTGCTCTTGCTGCCCACTCTTTGTGCACACACCCTCAGATGGAGGCTGCTTGTTTAAGTTGGTTGTACACTCCTAATGGCTGCTTGGGGTGCATGCCTCTCCTCTTTTCTATATACTGTGTTAAGTTAGCATGAGCTTATTAAATGTTTAAACGCCATTTTTCCTTTCTGCTTCATTTTGCACACGACACATAATTGTTGTTTTAGCTTTCAACCCAGAAGAGCTTCGTGATTTACTTGAGAAATAATCTGTTATTGCTCTGATATCAGTTTTTCTCGGTACACTGTCTGCACAGTGAGTGCTGAAGGCTCCAAGGATAACTCGACACAATGTTGTTGTGAGGTCTGATCTTCGCACCTCCATAGACATAACACACATGCTGTTGCCAAAATCTGGCTCTAGGCGGGTTTTATATTGTTGTGCTGAACACACACGTAACACACTTGATGGTGCTTCGCATGCAGAGAGCTGATGGAAGATGATGTGATCCTCTGCCACTGAGATTTTGAGGTATGGGCCCGCCCTGCTAAAACCCAAATGAGACCTTCATAGATATAAAATACTATGCTAAATAGGGAGGGTGAGAATTAGGTGTTGTTAATTCCTATTCATTACAGCATCTTAGTATGCTGTCACCATTCGCTTTTTATGGACTGATAACTATGCTGATAACTTTGTTGCTTATAATATGTTTGCTTGTATTATATAAGATACTGCGTTTGAGAACCCTGCATTAGTAAATAAATATTTCAAATATGCACGTGTCCTCATTTACTCCACGTTCTGGTTTGAAATGATTATCTAGCGAAAGAGTGTTCATGTGTTCCACGATACCTGAGGTAATCTAAATTCATGTTCTGGTTTGTCTAAACATTGGGAGTTTGTTATGATCAATGAGACACTGTAGCAAGCTCGGTAAGGGGATTTTGGGTACTGAGGTGAGTTTTGGGCCACCCTAATTCACCGAGGTTCCAGGTCTCTATGCACAGTTCTGTAGGAGAACGGAATTCCCGCTACATGGTGCCCATACGTTGTTGGCCTTAAATCATGACACTTGATTAGTATATCATTCAATCCTTAACCCCTTCACTGCTGTTTCCGGAAAACTGTGGTGTCGGAAAAACCTACCTATTTTTAAAATAGGTCTTTCCATGCTTGATTCTTACTAAAACGGTTTCCTTGAATTACTACTCAGTTGTGCTACAAAGTTTCCTTTGTTTTTCAAAATTCCTGTGCAGTCATGGCCCAGGCCGTGGACATTCCGCAGCATAGTCGCATTGCGGTGCGAGATCATTTGCGGAATTGCAATGTCCCTTTGGAAGGCTTGGCTGTGATAATGGTGGTGAGTGCTGATGCTGCTTACCCTTACGAACTGTTTTATTCGTGGGTGACATTTCCGGAGGTGGACGCTAATTCTCGTGTGTTCCACACATACACTCCCACGGCTGTAACTAATGAGTATACTCTGTACATGGCACAGGAAGTTCCTATTGACGTTTGGCAGCATCGAGTTTGGTTTTGTGGCGCCCTACCCCACACTTTGACCGCTCTGAGGTTGGGTCATTTGTCCTTTCCAGGCGCTAGTTGGCCTGTTTTGGCTGGATTTACTCCTCCTCTTCTACACGGCAATTGTACCGTAGCTGAACTTCGACGACTACACGTAGTCGCAATTGCTGTGATTAGAGCCTTGGTGCATTACATGGGCCGTAATCTTCCGGGTGGAGCCCCGGGAGGTGCGGCGCTTCCGGACGGACACGGTGGTTTGAAACTGAGTCCCGTCATGGTCAATGCCGTAATGGGCAAGAAGCCCCAGGATAAGGATGATTTTCCTTTCTGGCTTGCCGAGAAAGTTGACCAGCTGGAAGCTGTATTTCCTAATACGACTCCTGGTGAAAAACACCGGATTCTTACGCTTAGTTTGCCGAAAGATTTGGCACCTGAGCTCGTTGACTGTGAGACCTGGGGTAAGACTTTTGCAGCGGTCAATGCAAGGTGCTACGGCACCCCGTCTATGTCAGTGCTGTCTACGGTCCTTAAACGTGTTCAAGATGATCACGGACCGGAGTCTGAGGTTGAGTTGGGCATGCGCCTGTGAGGCACCTTTGATGTGGTTTGCGATCTCATACTTGCTAATGTCAAGGGGGATGCAGTGAACTTTCAGGTTGCTAACGCTTTGGGGGCGCTTACCGATACCGAGAAACCCTGACAGTTAGCGAAAATTATTGTGGCGGCTTATAAAACCGTGGATCGCAATAGTAAGGGTCTTAAGCCTTTTTCTGTTAAGGAGAAAAAGCAGCCCCAGGGACAAACTTCGGAAACGGAAGTTCAGCCCAAGTCCAAGAAACAAAGTTGGCCTAAAAAACAGAAACAGGGAAAGCAACAGCAACAACAACAAACACAGGTTTCTCGTCCTGTGTCTCCGTTGCCTGCACAGTCAGAACGTGTTTATGACTTGCGCGATCGCGCGACGATTAAATCTCCTGATTGATTTCAGGCTTCTGACCAATGCTCTCCTCGTTCCTTTCAGGACTCATCGGCCAGACTACCGTTGGTGGAGGGGGCGGCAGGGGTCGGGGTGGCCAGCAAGGATGTGACCAGCCTGCTTGAAAAACGGTGCAGAAAGGCAGGAAGGCTCAACATCGAAGAGACCGCAGTTTGCCAAGAAGAAAGTCGCAGCCTTAACAGCGCATCGATATGCCACAGATAGTGAGAACGCAGCTTCGGAATCTGACGTGGGCTCTGACCTTGCTGGACAGCGGGGCGGAGATTACCATAGTGAGAGTGGCCCTGCGTCCACTACTAAAGGTGACAGCGACTGATCGAAACAGCTGATACAAGAGTTGCTCCCCCTGATAGACTTTTTGAAATTGTCCTGTTAATCGAGGATGACATACAGCGAACTATTAAAGGGGTATTTTTGGAAAATCTTTCGCCTACATATGACATTTTGCTTTCGGAGGCTGACTGGCACCCACCTTTTGTTCTCGCAGCTCCGCGAGGGGAGGAGGTAATCCTCCCCAGTTTCGCGAACACAGTCTCGAAAGAGGATGGCTGCATTTTGCAGAAGAGTGGGCTCTGGCTCTAGCGCCGGCATTGTACCGCAATCAATGTGATTGGGATAAATTGTCCCCATGCCACGAGATTCCTTTACGGTCTCAGCCGCAACCTCAACCTCAATATCCCATACGGCGTGAAGCAAAGGCTTCCGTCGCGGCTATCCTTGAACAATTGGAATATCAAGGAGTGATTGAAACATGTGTGTCACCGATGAATAACCCTCTTTTTACTGTAAACAAGCTGGACGGTTCATATTGTTTGGTATTGGATTACCAGCATTTAAACTTGCATTGCCGTAACTGTGCAGTACAGAATACTCACGACTCTGAAAAAATAGAGTGAGGAGGGTCAGAAGGGAATATTTAACGACCAAGGCAACTCAAGCCCCTACAACTACTAGAAAAGCAAAAAGGAGTTGCCTGGTCCACAGAAATGTGTGTGTGTTGCATCAGAACTAAACACCGTGAAACCATCAGAGCACAGCTGTGATAACACTGGGCTGAAAAAATTCCCATCAGCCCACCCTTCTGGTGGAATGTCGTCATGTGGGATACATATCATAAATCCAGATCTCACCCAACGCACCTGGTAATGATGCAGAGATGGATTTTGGAGATATTCTTCTAAACCACAGTGTTTCACAGGTAGTGCTAATGGAGTGCAGTGCTAGTGAAAAAAGTGAAGGTAAAGTAAAATTAAAATTGGCTCCTGGGACAAAAATTGAATTTAATAGGTATTGTCTAGGGTCAAAATCTAAACAACGCCTTATAGTTTTAAATAATAACTATATAATTGTCAGGGTCCGACTATGCGCCTGCATTACAGCGCTAGGAGGAATATAAGACTGTAATCCGATTCAGGCAGGAAAGACTACATTTCCCTGAAGCCTCGGGTGAGGCTACTTTAGACTGTGTGACACGCTTCCTGTTGCGTGTTATTCTGTGTTTGGACTCGAGCGGAGGAAGGAGGTCGCTTCCCTGCTGTATCGTGAAGGACGCCTGGGACGCTGTCGTTGGGATCATCGGCATTAGGTAGGAGCGGTCCCCTGCCCTTCTGAAACCGTCTTTGAGCGGAGCGCTGTGGTAGCGGCCACGCGTTGCCATTTCATGGTGCGAGCAGTGAAGGAACTGCCGCGCTTTGTCCTTAGTTTGGGTGTTTATAGAGCGGAGCGTGGTGGTATTCCGCCACACGCTGCCATTTCGTATTTAGTATCGGATGATACTTCCTGGTATTGAATTCATTGTGGAAGAGCGGAGCAGAGTGGTAGAATGCACCACACGCCGCCGTGTCTTCTTGTACTTTGTGTGATATCACATTGACTATCAATTATGCATAACTACTTTGAGTAGGTGGTGCGCGGTGGCGGTCGCAGCTCAGTGTAACCAGAACAAGCGCTTTGTTACGGTGTGATTAAACTTGTTAAAACCCGCATGCGGAGCGCGGTGGCGGTCGCAGCTACGCGTTACAGTGTGAGCAAACTGTGGATTCTTGGGATGTTGTGTTCTTATGGTATTAGTCTAGTATAATACTATTCAACAACATTCCGTTCTTTCTTTTGGACATCTTCATTGATGGTACCTGTGGATTATTGTTGACTTGGTAGTGTGCAGTGGATGAAGCAGAGCGGAGTGCTGTGGTTCTTGCTTCCCACGCATTACCGTGGTCTGTGTTTCTACTTAAGTGCTTACATACTTTTTCTCCTCAGTCCATTTATTCAATTTCATTGGTGGAAACCCACCTCAGGAACCCCTTATACTGAAAGAGTTACTACATACCGAAGGTAGGATAGGTGGTATCTTGCCAGGTCCAATTGCTTCAGTGGTAGATATGATATTGGTCTTACTATATTTATATTCCATATAGGACTCAAGCATTACTGCCAAGAGGGGAATCAGAGAAACCTATTTCCGTAGTCCTGCTTATACACACAGGTATCTAGCCTAGTAGGAAAGTACATTTGGTGTTGGCAGTGCTGTATGAACGGTGTTCTTATCTCTGTATGTTTTGTCGTTTCAGGTACTTCCCTTTCCCAACTGACCCCTTCCTTTCCTTCCCTGTTTATTATTTTGTATTTACCCCTCACCTAATAGCTCAAATCCTCTGTTGATATATATATCAGAGTGTTTGTGACGTTTGTAGGTGGGCTTTATAATCATCATCCGGATCCTGTGGAGCGTATATGACAGAATAACATGCCCACGAATTAAGCTACACCCGATCCGGGTGGGGATTATATGGCTACCTTAGAAGATGTGCTTCAGGCCTTGATGTTGGTGCAACAGGAACTTGTTGCTTCCAAGGCTGAGGCCACTGCCCTAAAAGAAAAGGTGGACAGGTTAAGCAGGAACCCCTTTGATGCCTCTCCCTCACAAATCCAGGTTACTGTTCCGCCTCCTACACCCCTCGCTAGCCCTGAGAGATATTCTGGGGATCCAGCTAAAACCCAAGTCTTTTTGACACAAATCATGTTGCACTTTTATGAAAACCGGCCTCCTTTCCGACCTACCATTCTAGAGTGTCTTTCGCCATTTCCTATTTGATTGGAGATGCGGCTAATTGGGCAGTACCTGTAGTGCGCAATGATGACCCTGTGCTGAATAACTGGACGGCGTTTAGGGCGGAATTCGAGCGAGTGTTCGATCGCCGAGCCACTACCTTCAGTGCAGACAGAGAGCTACTTACACTCAGACAGGGAAAGAGAGATCTGATATCCTATATGACAGATTTCAACAGGTTGATAGCTGAAACTGCTTGGCCAGAGGAAAAGAGGATGTCCCTTTTTTATCAAGGGTTGAGGGACGGACTCAAGGACATCATAGCACAGATAGACCCCCAGCCATCTACCTGTGCGGACATGATAAATCTGACCTTACGTCTGGATGGTAGGATGAGTGACAGAGGGGGTGACAGGAGACGATGGGATCGTGGGTACTTTGGGTCCGACTCTAGCCCACGAAGGGCATTGACGGCTACAGAACAAGGTTCCGAACCTATGGAGATAGGGGCAGTCAAAGCCCCACTGTCCAAAGAAGAAAAGGAACATCGTCGAGCCTTGGGCATTTGCCTTTACTGCGGAAAAAAAGGTAACTATGTTAGAGAATGCCCTACTAAGCCGAAAGTAAGTGGTGTATGGAATCGAAGCAAAAGGTTGGCCATCACATCGATGGGAACCACGGAGAAGGGAGGAAATGTAGAGTCTGCATCAGAAAATGGTTCTACACCTTTCCAGATCCCTTTGTTAACTGCACTGACGCTGTTAGAGACAGAGACACACATACTCCTTCCCATGTGCTTGGAGAGTCAGCTTCAGAACCATCAGGTGAGAGTCATGATTGACTCCGGAGCCACCGGGAACTTCATAGATAGTGGGTTGGTAACTGCCTTGTCTTTAGAAAGAGTGCCAAGAGACTTCCCTGAAGAGGTACTAGCTGTGGATGGAAAACCGTTGAAATCAGGAAAGATCACCGAACAAACAGACACTCTTGTGTTGTCAGTAAAAATACCAGAAGGCCATCATAGAGAGGAATTGAAACTGAATATCATAGAGGCACCTCAATACGAGGTTATTCTGGGAATGCCCTACTTGAGCCACCACAATCCGACGATTTATTGGAAGACAAAGGAGGTCCGGATTTGTGTCCGAGGAATGCAGAGAGCATGTGGTTTCCTCATGTGTGAGAAAAGCTGCAGTGTCTTATCTACCATTGGTAGTGGCTACAGCTGCAGAAAAAATGGTAGTTTTGCCCCACAATATAAGGCGTATGAGGAAGTGTTCAGGGAAAGTATGGCTGAACAACTGCCCCCTCATCGACCTAATGATTGTTGGATAGACTTGGTGGACGAGGCTACACTACCTTCTTGTCGTGTGTATGCCCTCTCTGTTCCTGAGACAGCGCATTTGAGAGAATATCTTGACCATTATGTGGCCGTTGGGTTCATCCGTCCCTCCAGATCCCCTGCTGCCTCCCCTTTGTTTTTTATCAAAAAAGCAAACGGGGAGTTGAGAGCGTGTGTCGATTACAGGGTGTTAAATAAGAACACTGTAAGAAACAGATACCCCTTACCTCTAATTTCTGTTTTACTGGATCAGGTGAAGGATGCTAGGATTTACACACGGCTAAATTTGAGGGGAGCATACCACCTGGTCCGGGTTAGAGAAGGCGATGAATGGAAGACTGCCTTCAAGACCCGTTATGGCCTCTTCGAGTATACCGTCATGCCGTTTGGGCTGTGTAACGCCCCTGCGGCGTTTCAGTATTTTCTGAATGACGTCCTGACGGAGTTTGTGGATGTTTACGCTGTTGTTTACATAGACGACATCCTTATTTATTCTGACAACACCACACAGCACCATGCTCAGTTATCTCAGGTATTGCAGAAGCTAGGGGAGAACAAACTGTTTTGTAAGCTTTCCAAATGCGAGTTTAGTGTGCCTGAAGTGGAATTTTTGGGGGTGGTGCTGAGTCATTCTGGATTGCAAATGTCGGAAAGAAAGTTGAAGGCAGTGCAAGAGTGGCCAGTCCCTGCAAGCATCAAGGAAGTGCAGAGTTTTTTAGGGTTTTCTAAATATTACCGTAGATTCATAGCACAGTTCTCTCAGGTGGCAGCCCCTTTGTCTAAATTGTTAAGAAAAGGGGTTCCTTTCCAGTGGACAGACGTCACTGATGGAGCTTTTCAAACCATAAAAGCCGCTTTTACGACAGCTCCTATCTTGGCACACCCTAAGCCGGAACATCCTTTCATTGTCGAAGCAGATGCTTCAGATGAAGCGGTAGGGGCTATCTTGTCTCAAAGAAATCACCTCACGGGGCAATTACATCCGGTGGCATATCTATCAAAGAAGCTTAGCCTGGCAGAAAGAAATTACACCATAGCGGAAAAATAACTGTTAGCTATAAAAAGGCGTTTCAGGAATGGCGTCAACACTTGTGGGGGGCTGCTTTTCCTGTTACTGTATTCTCTGACCACCGAAATTTACAGTACATGAAAACCGCCCGCAACCTCACTCAGAGACAAATGAGGTGGATGCTTTTCTTCTCAGAATATGACTTTTTTATCACCTTTCATCCTGGGGCTGACAACAAAAAGGCTGATACACTATCCAGACAACTTCAGGGGGAGGAATCAACCGAGATAACCAGACTTGAGGCCATTGTGGATCCAAAAAAGGTATTGTGTGTGATACAAGCCGACACGTTCTTGGATCACATCTGTCGGGCAAAGACTCCGGGGGAGTGGGTAGTGTGGGCCACCCAGGGGAGTGGTCGCACATTGAAGAAAGGACTTCCTTTTCAAAACAACAAGTTGTTTCTTCCAGACGATGCTATGAGAAAAACTGCTTTTGAATGGTGTCACGATTCCCAGTTGGTGGGACACCAAGGTGTGTGTAAGACTATGCAGTTGTTGCAAAGATACTTTTGGTGGGACACGGTCAAGAAAGACGTTGTCACTTGGGTGAGATCCTGCAGTGAATGTGCTATGGCAAAAAATGATACCGGGAAAAAGAAAGGGTTGTTAATTCCACTACCTACTCCAAAAAGACCTTGGCAGACTATTAGTCTAGACTTTGTTACCGGTCTACCCCCGGATCAGGGTATGACCGCCATTCTAGTGGTGATCGACAGTCTCTCCAAATTGGGTCATTTTATACCCTGCGTGAATCTGCCTACGGCAGGACAGACAGCGCAATTACTGTTGACCAACGTCATTAGGCTACACGGAGTACCCGAAGTCATCAAATCCGATCGGGGTCCGCAGTTCATCGCCAGGTTTTGGAAGTTTTGGTGTCAGGCCCTGGGTATTCGTTCCTCTCTTTCTACCAGCTTCCATCCGCAAACAGACGGACAGACGGAAAGGTTGAACCAAACCCTGAAGAAATATCTCCGGTGTTACGCTGCGGATGCTCACGACTCATGGGTTTCGTTATTGTGGATGGCTGAAGTGGCCTACAACAACGCTTGGCACTGTTCCTTGGGTGTGTCTCCGTTTTGTGCTACTTATGGGTACGATGCCAAAATCCTTCCCATTACTATTCCTGAAGTTGTAGCCAATCAGCCTACTGTTCTGGGACAGATGCGTAAGGTTCAAGCCATACACAAGAAAATCAGGTCTCACTTAATAAAGGCTAAGAGAGAGTATAAGAAGTATGAAGATAGACACAGGAGACAAGGTCCATCGTATGCGGTGGGTGATAAGGTGTGGCTTTCAACAAAAAACATCAGATTCAAACTTCGCAGCATCTTTCACCCCAAGTTCATTGGGCCTTACGTGGTGGTGAAACAGCTCAATTCTGTGGCCTATAAACTGAAACTGCCTGGTTCCCTTCGCATTCATCCTGTATTCCATTGTAACCTGCTGAAACCCGCTTTCTCGGATAGGCGTAGGGCTCCCCCCGTGTTGTGTGATGGGGGCTTTGAATACGTGGTGCGGAGCATCAAGGATTCGAAGTTCCGTAGGGTTGTGCTGTGGTACCTGGTGTCGTGGAAGGGGTATTCGGTTGAGGATGACTCCTGGGAACCTGTGTCCAACATCCATGCTCCTGAGGCCATTCGTTCATTTCATCGTAGGTTTCCTATGCGGCCTGGTCCTAGTAGGCGCTGAAAGGGAGGGCATACTGTCAGGGTCCGACTATGCGCCTGCATTACAGCGCTAGGAGGAATATAAGACTGTAATCCGATTCAGGCAGGAAAGACTACATTTCCCTGAAGCCTCGGCTGAGGCTACTTTAGACTGTGTGACACGCTTCCTGTTGCGTGTTATTCTGTGTTTGGACTCGAGAGGAGGAAGGAGGTCGCTTCCCTGCTGTATCGTGAAGGACGCCTGGGACGCTGTCGTTGGGATCATCGGCATTAGGTAGGAGCGGTCCCCGCCCTTCTGAAACCGTTTTTGAGCAGAGCGCTGTGGTAGCGGCCACACGTTGTCGTTTCATGGTGCGAGCAGTGAAGGAACTGCCGCGCTTTGTCCTTAGTTTGGGTGTTTATAGAGCGGAGCATGGTGGTATTCTGCCACACGCTGCCGTTTCGTATTTAGTATCGGATGATACTTCCTGGTATTGAATTCATTGTGGAAGAGCGGAGCAGAGTGGTAGAAGGCACCACACGCCGCCGTGTCTTCTTGTACTTTGTGTGATATCACGTTGACTATCAATTATGCATAACTACTTTGAGTAGGTGGTGCGCGGTGGCGGTCGCAGCTCCGTGTAACCAGAACAAGCGCTTTGTTACGGTGTGATTAAACTTGTTAAAACCTGCATGCGGAGCGCGGTGGCGGTCGCAGCTACGAGTTACCGTGTGAGCAAACTGTGGATTCTTGGGATGTTGTGTTCTTATGGTATTAGTCTAGTATAATACTATTCAACAACATTCCGTTCTTTCTTTTGGACATCTTCATTGATGGTACCTGTGGATTATTGTTGACTTGGTAGTGTGCAGTGGATGAAGCAGAGCGGAGTGCTGTGGTTCTTGCTTCCCACGCATTACCGTGGTCTGTGTTTCTACTTAAGTGCTTACATACTTTTTCTCCTCAGTCCATTTATTCAATTTCATTGGTGGAAACCCACCTCAGGAACCTCTTATACTAAAGAGTTACTACATACCGAAGGTAGGATAGGTGGTATCTTGCCAGGTCCAATTGCTTCAGTGGTAGATATGATATTGGTCTTACTATATTTATATTCCATATAGGACTCAAGCATTACTGCCAAGAAGGGAATCAGAGAAACCTATTTCCGTAGTCCTGCTTATACACACAGGTATCTAGCCTAGTAGGAAAGTACATTTGGTGTTGGCAGTGCTGTATGAACGGTGTTCTTATCTCTGTATGTTTTGTCGTTTCAGGTACTTCCCTTTCCCAGCTGACCCCTTCCTTTCCTTCCCTGTTTATTATTTTGTATTTACCCCTCACCTAATAGCTCAAATCCTCTGTTGATATATATGTCAGAGTGTTTGTGACGTTTGGAGGTGGGCTTTATAATCATCATCCGGATCCTGTGGAGCGTATATGACAGAATAACACGCCCACGAATTAAGCTACACCCGGATCCTGTGGAGCGTATATGACAATAATGGCGCAGTGCATTGAGATCGACATGTTTCAGCTCGAATGGACTATATGTCTGTGATAATCTAGTTTCCCCCGGTTTTCATGCTATGTAGGCGCCTACCGTGTCTCAATCCTGGCTTTAGAACGCATGCGCGGCCTGTGAAGTATCACCGGTATGCGCATGCGCGTCCTGTGTAGTATCACCGGGACGCCCATGAGTTGCTATACATGACCGGCGCATGCGTGTTATAGCAACAGTGTTCCAACTCTGATTCAGCGATGTTAGCTACACCGTCTAGATACGTACTCGGCCAGCTGCATTCGATTAACCAATTAGATCAGGTATAAATAGAGACGCATGAGCAGCGAGCAGTCACCTCCACTCCCTCTCGGACGCTGGCCTAAGAGGTACCGACGGACAGGTAGGGTCTCTAATGAGTGTAGGACCTTATACTGTGGGATCTTGACATGACGATACTTTCATCTACAAGTTCGTCAATCTTCACTAGAGCTTTCTATTTAACATCAATCAACTTGCTTTAAAGGAAAGCTTAAAATTTCTTCTTTTTTTAAAAAATTTCTTTTTGACTGGCAATACAATAGTTTATCAAGTATAAGCTATAACTACTTCCTCTCCATGCATAGTCATAGCCATTTGTTCATTGGGGTTGAGTCTCTTTCAAGACAACTGGTTTTTGTTAGTAGATCACTGGAAATGATTTATCAAATGTATCCATGCACCTCTGATACATTTCTGAGGTTCTTCTTACATTTCCACTCTAACAGAGCGGGGCCTCCTTCTCCCCCGAGTGGGTACCGGGCGAGGTGAGGCTACCTCCCACAAAATGCTGGGGGAGTCACACTTTACAGACTAATGTTTCTACTTTTGAACTGTTAATACCAGGAGAACTATCTGTCTTCTGAGTGGCGTAGAGACTTTCTCTTTCGCCCTGTTTGTGTTGTTGTGTTGTGTTCTTGTTACCGAAACACCATCATGCACTTTTTTTACTGCTCACTGTTGTGCACTTTTCTTTTCCTTTAGAAGAGAATGAATAATTGGATAACCGCCAGAAAACATTTGGGCTCAAAGTATCTGGTAGGAGTAATCCATTATATCAATGCACAATTATTAGCTTAATTTTCACAAATTGCAGTCGCTATTATCATCTGGTCCTGAAGAAAGCTTGGACACATAGTCCATTCGAGCTGAAACATGTCGACCTCAATGCACTGCGCCATTATATAGTTATTATTTAAAACTATAAGGCGTTGTTTTAAATTTTGACCCTAGGACAATACCTATTAAATTCAATTTTTGTCCCAGGAGCCAATTTTAATTTCACTTTACCTTCACTTTTTTCACTAGCACTGCACTCCATTAGCACTACCTGTGAAATACTGTGGTTTAGAAGAATATCTCCAAAATCCATCTCTGCATCATTACCAGGTGCGTTGGGTGAGATCTGGATTTATGATATGTATCCCACATGACGACATTCCACCAGAAGGGTGGGCTGATGGGAATTTTTTCAGCCCAGTGTTATCACAGCTGTGATCTGATGGTTTCACGGTCTTTAGTTTTGACGCAACACACAAACAGTTCTGTGGACCAGGCAACTCCTTTTTGTTTTTCTACTCACGGCTCTGCCCTAGTGAATAGTCTTGTGCGTAAGCGGTTTAAAACCACGCTTGACATTTCCAATTGTTTTTATGCCCATTGATTGGATGGTCTGAGTTCCCAATGGACCTCCTTTACTTGCGGCGGTGTCAACAAACAGTTTCGGCGTTTGCCTATGGGCTATAGGAATAGTCCTTGGATTTTTACTGCCCGCATAGTCTCTCTTTTGGAGAGAATCGACCCGGATGCTTGTTCGTATGTGGATGACATATATCTCATAGATGACGAACTTTGGGAGCATCTGTGTCGAGTCAACGGGATTATTTGTACCTTTGCAAACTTGGGTTACAAATTCAACTTTGCAAAATCGCACATTGCAGAGTACACAGTGTTGTTTCTGGGCTACGAGCTCAACAATGAGGGAAAAGGATTAGCTCCTCACATCCTGGAGAAATGCACACAACTGCGCGCTCCAACAACACTGAAAAAATGACAATCTTTATTGGGCTTCTTGAATTTCGGAAGAACATAAATTCCGGAATATGCCCAGCGTATCAAGCCTTTGTATGCTTTGATACAACCATCTTTTTCCAAATCATGCTGGCTGCCTGAGCATTCAGCTATTCTGCAATCCTTGCAAGCTGATCTGCTCGCTTCTAATTTCCTACTGACTCGTGATAACCTGAAGAACTGGGTTTTTTAACCCAGCGGCGCCAGGGAAAACGCCCGATGTCTTCGAGTTCCCCTGCCTTGGCAAACAGAGACACGGGACACTTCTCGGTGATGTCAAAGACCAAGTTTATTGGCTGCAACCAGGAACAGAAATCTTAAAAGTACAACACGGTGTATGTTCTCAGGAGACTGCACACTTTAGTATTGCGAGACATCTTCTTTTATGCTAAAAATCACATTCCTGACTAGCATCAATTATTTACAAACGGACAAATCCCATGGTGACATTTCAAACTTACGGCATAATGACAAACCCACTTTCGGTTGTCCAGCCCACCAGAAATGACAAGGCAAAATCCAACATTCTTCTTTAAACAAGGCCGGACAAGCCCATAATAAAAAGACCTCAACCCAAATCATAAATTAAACTATAAAAGGAAGGAACAGAAGCAGATGAGAAGCAAGATAGAAGGGTGTGTGCATGTATCATAAACTCAGCAATGTCCTGCTCTTTGATCTCTATCTGACCAGCTGCCTAACAAGGAACTGGCTCAACGAGGTCAGCCTCGGGCAAAGGAGTCAGCTCGTTCAGGTCACACAAAAGTCAGCTAAAGGTGTACGTGTCCCAAGGACTCGTTCGGCCACAGTCATCGGCCTATGTGAGGGCAACCACACAAAATGGCAGCCGTACACAAAATGGAACCCGAATGTTCAAACGGAATCCCTGAATACGTAGTGTTCGCATTGATCGATAATGACGAAAACACTCGTACATACCGCACTCGTCATTTGCGGTCCGCTGATACCAAAATCGTCTAGGTATGACTACCTTTATTGAACAGGTTCAGAATCACGGAACCTCAGACCCTCCTTTTGCCCTTACATAGGCAAAAACCCAAACTTATGTCAGTCTGAATCCAGGTCTATATTCATCAGATCATCAAGATGTTGCTGTAGCATCATCCTAGTACTTAGTAACTCTCTTTGGACAGTTCTCCTTGTGAAGTAGCACACAGGCCACATATAGCAGGAGCACACTGTACGCAAAGAAAGGACAGGAAAAAGATAGCTAAGATCATCCCAATGACTATCAGGATCTTCCATCCCCAGGTGGATAACAATCCCCCAAACCATCCCATCAACAACCAATCTCCTTCATCTTCATGCACAGACTCGGAGATCTTATGTAGCTTGGAAATGGCTTGGTACACTGTTGGAGCGTTGTCTGGAACGAAAACGCAGCATCTCGATTGAATCAATTTACATACCCCACCTCTATCTGCAAGTATGACATCTACCGCAACTCTGTTCTGAAGAGTATTAAGGCGATCCGACTGGAGCTCAGCAGTCAAGTTACTAAGGGCACCGGCAGTTTCAACTATGGTGGACTCAACCACTCTCGTCAATTGCCGTATGTTCCTGCTGTTAACCATAGGTCCCCAAAACGGCAGAAAACCCTTCAGGAAATCTCCCAATTCTTGTCTTGCAGTATCTTCCTTACTGAAGACACCTCTAACAACTCTCGTCTTGTGGTAATCTGCCGCAGCTGTATACGTAGGAGGCAACAGGAACGAAACAAAACATGTGCCTGAGAAATCAGGGGGCAACCATGTATTCGCTCTATCGTACCAGACAAAATAGGTTCCCTTAGCTGCTAGAAACGATGGGGAAGTCTGGGACGCAAAAACATACGTCTCAGTGCAGACGCTCTTCCCTAACTGAGCTCTCGGATTCTTGCCATTACCTTGCAGACAATAATGACCCTGATGGGGTACAATCCAAATCAGAGAGGATCTTTTCGCTAGCTGGTTCTCACTCAGACTAACTCCATATCCAGTCATGTTCCATCCAATATATGCTAGCGTCTCATCTCTCGGGATAGTCTCATAGGAATCTATTCCTCTAATCATATCTACTATACCCTTAACTAGAGCACTATTCTTTGGATTATCTTTCACAGAACATAGGGGGCAGACTTCACGAGCATAGATGAACATCGTTCTGTATGCCCATACAGAACCATTGTGGCTAAATGGCAGGACCAGGTAAGGAATACCTTTATCAGTAGTATGGGGCATAAGACCACACACCCAACAATTAGTCGTGTTCACTACTAGCTGGTGTTGGTGCAGAAGCTGAACAAAGGAATTTTTGACGAATTCCATTCTTCTAATAGATTCATGTTCGGGCAAAAAGAATGCAAAGAAACAGTAGGAGGAGGCATAGGTTGTGTAGTTGGCATGAACATCACTTGGAAAGAGAATGTCACATATCCCATCAGAAACATCATTAAGCTAAGCACATAAACAAACACAATATTAAAAAACATTTTCTGCTCATGAGTTTACACATTTCGCTCTTATAGCTCATTCTTTCATCAGGTCTCTCCGTCTCATCCAGCGCCGAGACGCCTACGGGTATTCGCCGCGCTTTAAAAATGACAGTACATAAATAAATATATAAATAAATAAATCTCGAAAAACTCCATTCTCTAATCTTGCTGCTCGCGGCGGTAGGGTGTTCTGTGCTAAGGAATGCGTCTATCAGTCCAGGGAAAGGCCCTCAGACCAACCAGAACCGTCGACCTAACGTCTTCGGCTTGCACTCCAAAGACTAGACACCGCGACCCTACAGCTGAACCCGGATGGTGGTTCGAAAAACAAAAATCAAAACAGTTCCTCGGAGGAGAGCTTAACCTTAAAAATATATCAGTGAAGAAAGAATTTTATTTCTTTATTAGTCCCACGACTCTCGGTCGCAAATTATAACGCTCTTTACCAGGCAAAGACTGTTCTCGGAACAGGAGGTCAGGTTCAGAAGTGTCCAAACGATTCGACTGAGGCACAGCTTCTTGCAGAAGATCGTCGCTTTCTCGTTCAGTGTTCGTTCCAATCAAACGGGAATCGCTAAAAGGCAGAAAACGAGGCACGGTCTCAGTCTCAGAATCAGGAAGTCCTTTCTGGACCCACCGGTCGTACGGCAGAGGCAAAGGGGCCCTCTTACAATGTACGCCGTGGATCCAGTTCTTTTTACTGTGCACTCGTACTGCGGAACGGGTCGCCAACAGGACTAAATAGGGGCCAATCCAGCGGGGCTGCTCGTTCTTGGTCCGCTAGAAGTTTTTTACCAGCACCCAGGTGCCAGGTTCGATGGCGTGTCCTGGATCTTCAGAAGCTTGTGGCAGTGTATCATGAACCTGTTGATGCAAAACACGCAATTTAGCCGTCAATTCATACAAGTAATCAAGCAATACAGGATGTTCTATCTCGCTGAATTTTGTCGGCCGCGGCACTCCCCAAATATTTGCCGGGCGACCAAACACGACCTCATATGGACTAAGTCCCATTCGTGAATGCACAGTCATTCTAGTGGACAGAAGGGCTAACGGCAAGACATCTGGCCATTGTAAACCAGAGCTCGCCTGAATCTTGGCTAATTTCAGCTTAAGGGTGCCATTATAGCATTCTACTAAACCAGCTGATTGGGGGTGAATTGCAGCGTGAAACTTCTGCTTAATTCCTAACCCATCACACACTCTCTTCATCACTTGACCCACAAATTCACTCCCATTGTCACTCCAGATCATTCTCGGCAAACCAAACCTAGGGAAAAATTCCTTAATAAGGGCTTTCGCTGTGGCCAGGCAGTATTATCTTTCAAAGGGTAGGCTTCCACCCATCTTGAAAAAGAGCAAACAACCACTAACACATATTTCAGGTTGTTGCACCTCTCCATGTGGATGAAATCTAGCTGCAAAGCCTTGAACGGATACGTTGGAGGAGCAAAATGACCAGCTGGAGTTGGAGTTCCCTTACCAGGATTGTACATCAAACACACCATACAGTTCTTAACCAAATTCTCTGCACACTTAGGAATACCAGCATTCTGCCATACTGGAGCTAACAACTTACAAATCTCTTTCACACTGATATGAGCCATTCCATGAGCCATCTTAACCACTGGAAGTACATACGCATCTGGTAACAACCATCTCTGATGCTCTGACAATTCAATCCAACAACCATTCAAATCCAATTTACCCTTGCTTTCTCTCCATTCATTCAACTCTTTTTCCGTAGCTTCAGCTTGGATGGATTTCACACTCTCAATCGTATCTTCACACATACTTCTATCCGGAACCCATCTCGCCGGACCCTCAACATACATTCGACTCATCACATCTCTCGCAGTTTCTTTCGCGACTTCATCTGCAAACGCATTACCACGACCAACATCATCAGTGACTTTCTTATGCGCACTGCATTTCACAATCGCAACTTGCAACGGCAAAGTAAGAGATTCAAGAAGTTCATTCATCAACTGACCATGCTGAATCTTAGTTCCATGTGAAATCAGGAACCCACGTTCTTTCCGCAAACGTCCAAAACTATGAGCCACACCGAACGCGTACTGGCTATCGGTGTACACAGTCACTTGTTTTCCTTTCAACGACACACACGCTCTTGTCAATGCAATCAACTCTGCTGCTTGCGCTGAATTATGTGGGATACGTGCAGCTTCAACAATCGTATGCAAAGTCGTAACAGCATATGCCGCAGTCGTATCACCATTCGGAAGCTTAAGGCAAGCACCATCATCCCATAAGGTACCATCACATTCTGCAAAGGGAGTGTCCCTAAGGTCTATCCTCCCTTTTGTTTCTTCCTCTGTCCGAAGGAAGCAATCATGCTGTTCAATAACATCTGTCTCAACTGAAATCGGCAACAACGTAGCTGGATTCAACGTGTTGCATCTCTTTATATGCACATAACTCGCTAACAGTGTCAATTCGTAACCCGACAACCGAGCACTAGTTAAGTGCTGTGTCTTGGTGCGATTCAACAAGGTATCCACTGCATGTGGAACCATTACAATCAATGTATTGTCCATCACCAAACCAGCAGACTGTCGAATCGAAACAGACGCTGCTTCTGTAGCTCTCTAACAACTCTGCAATGCTCTAGCTACCGGATCCAAAGTCGACGAAAAATAAGCACATGGACGTTGCTTATCGCCAAACTGCTGAGTCAAAACTGACAATGCACATCCCTCTCTCTCGTGGACATACAATGTAAAAGGCTTACTGTAGTCGGGAGTACCCAACACAGGAGCCGAACACAACGCATCATGGAATTCTGAAAAGCTCTTCTGACATTCGTCAGTCCAAGAAATAGGATTAGGAGTCTCCTTAATAGTAAGAGCTATCAAAGGTTTCGCAAGCAATAAAAAATTAGGGATCAACTGTTTACAATAGGAAGTAATACCCAGAAAAGCACGTACTTCTCTCTGTGTCGTAGGCACACTCATTTGCGCAATAGCTTGAATTCTTTCTGGGGTCAGTTTCCTTCCCTCCTTCGATAAGAGGTGACCTAAGTAGGTAACTTCTTGTCGACAATATTGCAACTTCGAAAGAGAAACCTTATGATGGAAATCAGACAAATGACGTAACAACGACAAAGTAGCCTCTCTACAAATCTCTTCATTGTCAGCAGCAACTAACAGATCGTCAACATACTGGATAAGAGCAGCACCATCGGGTAAAACAAGCAAATCAAGTTGCGTTTCAAAGCCTGACTATAGATCGATGGGCTCTCACAATAGCCTTGAGGAGCGCGCTTAAACCGGAAACTTCGTCCTCCTAAAGAGAAGCCAAAAATATCCCTACTCTCCAGGGCAATCGGGATGCTGAAGAAAGCATTCTTCAAGTCAATCACCGAAAACCACGTGGTTGAAGCCGGAATCAAAGTCAGTAAAGCGGTGATATCAGGCACAACCGGGAATTGCGGAACTACAATCTTATTCACCTCGCAGAGATCAATCACAAACCTATATACAGGAGGCTGTGAAGAATCAGTTCTTTTCAAAACAGGCAAAACCGGACTATTGCGCACATTACCTCTTGTTTCCTCAATCACATCTTTCTCAATCAGATCAAAGATGATCGCCAAAAGTGCTCTTTCACCATCACTCGAAATCCGATATTGGGGAGTACGTGGCAATCTAGCATTCGCTTTCAACGTCACAACATATGGCGAAATCTCTAGGAGACCCACATCATTAGGACCAGTAGCCCAAATAGAATCAGGGAGAGAAGACAATTCAGGTGGAAGTCGATCTTTAGATAAATACATCGGAGAGATCACTCTCTTTCCCAATGTAAGCTGTACTCCCGAAGGAGAACAATATAGCGTCGCATACAATCTCTTCAACAAGTCCAAACCCAACAAGTTCTCACCCCAACCTATTGTCAGAATAAGGGGTGCTTTAAATTCACAAGGTCCAACAGAAATAGACAACGGACTAGAAATCGGATTCGTAACCGGGGCGCCAGAAAAACCTACTGAAACATTCGTTAAGCCAGACAAAGGTGCGCCAGGGAGTTTAGAGTGCATAATAGAACTCTTCGCAGCACCAGTATCCAACAGGAAAGGCTCTGACACACCTGATGCAATCACTTCAACATAAGGTCCACTCTGAGCTACTGGAACTGAAACAACTCCCTCTCTTTGTCTATGGCTGTCCTAGCAATCATTACCATCCATATCCTCACCTTCAACATAGTAATCGTCCGTATAGTACTGTGCCGTCCTACCAGACACACCATTCTGCTGATCAAAGCTATTCATAGAGTTCTGTAGAGGCAAAGAACGCGCATTCTGACCACGACCTCTACCTCTAAGAGCTTGTTGAACACCATGACCTCTCACACCAGAAGCACCATTCATGCACTGTAACAGAACCGGACAACTACTTTTGAAATGACCCTCTTCTTTGCAATACGCACACTGATTAGGACCTGCGGGAAAACGCTGTTGAGAAGACTCGAACCTTTGCGAGTTTCTCTGATATTGCTGAGGTTGCTGATAATCGCGCAGATTATTACGAGGCAGATAAGCTTGCTGTAGAAGAACTTTAGTCTTCAATTCATTAGTCTTCCTATCCGCTTTCTCTTTCTCATCCTTATCTCTATTCTCGTAGTACTGGGCGGTAGAAAAAATCTGCGCTGACGTAGAAACAGCCCAAGCACTCTCAGAATCCTTCAACTTAGTGCACAATTCGGGAAGCAAATTATGCCCAAACTTGTCAACGAACAACCGTTGACCACCTTCTGTACTCATATCCTGACCACTATGGTCGATGAACGTCTCTTCGAACTTAGTGAAAAAGTCAGACACACTTTCGTCTTTCTTCTGCTTGCACGCAGACAATTTGTCCCAATTGACACGCATAGCAGGCATCAAAGTCTTCATATATTCAATAATCCTACCAGGGAGGTCAGCAGTCACATCCTCTGGTTTAGCACCACAAACTTGTCTAGCATCTGCAGCTCTAAGATTATTCCATGTATCACCCAATTCCTGTGCATGATCCGTATGACGAATCAATCCCCATAAAGGCTGTGAAACTACATTTTCAAACAACATGTCTATATCAGCCAAATTCATAATGCATGATCCCGCAGTCTGAGCTAATTCCTTATAGTACCCTGCAGGATTTTTACGTGGATCAGGCAAAGTCTGCTTAAGGGCTAAAACTTCGGCATGCTTCCATGGAACATGTACCCAAACACGCTGAAAATGTGGCAGAACAGGTAGAACAGCTTGTGCATCACCGGGTCTCCAAACCGGGGGAATCTCTCGCATCGGGTATTGTCGCGCCTTTCTCCTAACTGAAGAATCAGGCTCAAGCAGTCGCTGAGAAGGAGATTCACTCCTAAACGACAACAACGTCGCAACTGCTTTCTCAACCTCAATACCCACTAAAGTTCCCTTCGCAAACTCAGACCGTATACGGAACAACTCAGGCAGAGCTTGTCCTAACTCACCATCTTCCCATTCTTCACGAAGGAAAGAACACATCCTATCGAAAAAGTATCTCTGTGTCAGTGCTCCCCATTGACTGAAAACATCCATAACACACTCGAGACTATAGTGCAAAGGATAAGTAACCCATTTTCGCGCTAAGTGATCCGCCACTGTCCGCTCAGCGAGACCAGGCAATTGGCTACGCAATTGCTTACGCTCTGCAACAGGAGACATACCCAATGACCAAAAAGAGGAGAACAGAGACCAACAACAGTATCGGTCATTCTCTGTCGAACAGAAGGAGAAGTTGACAAAAGAACAGGAGTCAAAGCAGAATGAGAGGAAACCAAAGTCGGAACAGTAGCAGAAGGAGCAGGCAATACAGGCGTAGGAGTAGCAGACGAAGGAGGTAGAAAAGGCGGTGGCCCTTGAGGAGGCTGCGCCAAAGGAATAGAAGCCAACGGAAGAGGAGCTGGCTGTTGAGGAATAACAGGTGGCAAAGCAACCGGAGGTTGCGCATCTACAGGAAGCGGAGGTGCTGTAGCACTCTGCACATAAGGGGGTGGCGAACTCAATAGGTGCAACATTAAAGGATCTTTCACAAGATCTTTCTTTTCTTCCTGCTGTTGAAGTGGCAGAGCTGGATAGCACTTGTCTACCTCGAGTTTACGTTGCCTAAGCAACTGCTCGCTTTCTTGTTCTTCCTCATTATCCCTGAACTGTATAGCAGCTTGCACCATTGACATACCTTTTTTTCTCTTATTTCGCTTCGCTAACTTGATTTCTTTCTGTTTGGCTTCCTTTCGCCATAAGCGGAAAGAGTCAAACATTGCCGGCCGGGCTTTCTTCTTGAACAGTGTAATTTCGAGATTGTCTAAAATCTCTGTTTCAAAGCTACCATAACGGGGCCACTGTAGGACACTGTCTTTCCTGGTATACCTAATCCATACTTCATTATATGTAATGGGGCCCACGCCATGTTTTAAATAGAGCTCATAGGTAGGACTTCCAATCGGAGGAACCGGACACGAATCCTCCAATCGGGAATCCCTATTACAACCACAACAAAATATTTTTCCAAGTCTGCTAAGACCAGGCATCTTCGCTCACTGGTCTAGCTTCAAACTTCAAGGGAATATCAAAAAATGATAGTCTCGCGAATACACGAGTCCCTCGGCTTTGAGGCCTGCAGGTCTCAAATCAAAGAATCCCAAGGGAATACCAAAACAAAACTAAGGACTGGGAGACGCTCCACTCATACTTAACTGAAATGTCGATGACGTCGCCAGAAGACCCGTCTATTGTCTTGCTCTACAAATCGTCTAATGGCTCCAAGACAGGGCGACAGTCAGGGCAGCAGTCCTTCATAGCCGTCGGAAAGTGGGGAACCTCGCAGCAAAGACTTTCGGACCACGACGACATACAGGGGTCGATGAAGTGGCAGGCCTTCCTCCAGAATTTTCACACGAAGCTTCTCATGATCTTCAGGCTTGGACCGGTATCCCTGAAGTTGCCCCTAATTGGGCGCTAACTGAAGAACCGGGTTTTTGAACCCAGCGGCGCCAGGGAAAACGCCCGATGTCTTCGAGTTCCCCTGCCTTGGCAAACAGAGACACGGGACACTTCTCGGTGACATCAAAGACCAAGTTTATTGGCTGCAACCAGGAAAAGAAATCCTAGAAGTACAACACGGTGTATGTTCTCAGGAGACTGCACACTTTAGTATTGCGAGACATCGTCTTTTATGCTAAAAATCACATTCCTGACTAGCATCAATTATTTACAAATGGACCAATCCCATGGTGACATTTCAAATGTATCGCATAACGACAAACCCACTTTCGGTTGTCCAGCCCACCAGAAATGACAAGGCAAAATCCAACATTCTTCTTTAAACAAGGCCGGACAAGCCCATAATAAAAAGACCTCAACCCAAATCATAAATTAAACCATAAAAGGAAGGAACAGAAGCAGATGAGAAGCAAGATAGAAGGGTGTGTGCATGTATCATAAACTCAGCAATGTCCTGCTCTTTGATCTCTATCTGACCAGCTACCTAACAAGGAACTGGCTCAACGAGGTCAGCCTCGGGTAAAGGAGTCAGCTCGTTCAGGTCACACAAAAGTCAGCTAAAGGTGCACGTGTCCCAAGGACTCCTTCGGCCACAGTCATCGGCCTATGTGAGGGCAACCACACAAAATGGCTTCCGTACACAAATTGGAACCTGAAGGTTCAAACAGAATCCCTGAATAGGTAGTGTTCGCATTGATCGATTATGATGAAAACACTTGTTCATACCGCACTCGTCATTTGCGGTCCGCTGATACCAAAATCTTCTAGGTACGACTACCTTTATTGAACAGGTTCAGAATCACGGAACCTCAAACCAGACCAATCTGGTGATAAGAATTATCCCTGGGACGGTAGGTTTCACGTACCTGACTTTTAATGAAGGAGACACAGTACCTATTGCTTACAAGTCACACTTGTACACCTCGGCTGAATTGCGCTTTTCCACTGTGGAGAAAGTTTTGACGGCTGTGCAGATGGCAATTCTTAAGGAACATGCCCTGTCACGGTGATGGATCAAGCCCTGATCTTTGGACTGGGTAGGAGTGTTCTGCTTAATTCAGATACTCTGTCCATCACCACCCCCTTTTCTAAATCGATCTGTCACAGGGGAAGCGTATGTTGGTTGTTACCCCGTGTCCTGCCTTAGAGGCAGTCATGAAAGCCAGTGTACCAAATTCCAAAGCTTTGCACCCTCGGTGGATTCAATGGGCTGCATCCTTGACATCCCAGGATGTCACGTTCATTTTTGACGCCTCATTACAGTCGCAGGAGTACTCACAGTATGAATTCGTTCATCCGGCTCCTTTAGCAATGCGACCCTTGGAGGATTTCCATTGCATCATTTACACTGATGGTTCGGCGCAGGTTGCGCATGGTTCTAAACATGCCTACGTTTCCGCATGCGCCATTGTGGTCAGTGCCATGGTGAACGATGAGTTCAAGTCCAGTTTCATGCACACTCAGACGCTAGGAGACTGCACCGCACAATTAGCAGAGCTTCGTGCTCTGATGCTTGCATTGGAGTATGCAGATCCTAGTGTGACAACTCTAATCGTAAGTGATTCTTACTACTGTATCCAGTCTTACAATGAGAACTTGTTCTTTTGGGTTCAGAATGACTATCGTGATTCCAAGGGTAGCACAATAAAACATGAAATGATCTGGGTCCGAGTGGCTGAGCTTAAAGAACAGTTGCCACTTGTGTTTGTGATTCATACTCTCGGCCATCAGCGTGTTGGAGTTCACGCTGTCGGTAACTCGCTTGCTGATGAAGCGGCGAAATCTGCAGTATCAAAATATTTAGTCGCAGCAGTTACACGGTCCAAAAGTAAAATAGATGATGACATCTTGGCGGCTGTTGCTGCCCCTGAGAAGGGAGGTGAATATCCTGTGGGGTTCCCTTCGAAGTACACATACCACTCAAGTCCCGATAAGGTTCCTTATGTGAAAATTCCTGATGTTGGGGAACGTTTGATTCCCAACTCGGATCGCAGGGCTACGTTGATTACAGCGGCGCATGAAGGTGTAGCATCTGCGCATGCGGGCGTCTCGGCCACTGTAACTCAGCTACAACAAAGGTTCTGGTGGCGGGGACTGTACAAACAGGCGCGCGATTATGTCCTTCAATGTGACATTTGCCAGCAGATCAAGCCTTCGACTGCTGCACGTCCGCCTCAGACACAGTTGTACATATCTAATAAACCACTGGGTTGCATTTATTTAGATAACTGCGGTCCTTTTTCTTCTGATGCTGCGTATAAGTACATCTTAGTAGCAGTTGATTCATGCACACGCTTTGTGTGGGTATGGCCCCATCGCAGCGCTGATTCACGGACTGTCATAAGAGATTTGCGTGTCTTTGTAGGGATTTTTGCCTGTGGTACCTTCCATTCGGATCAGGGTCCGGCTTTCGCCTCTAAGGCGTATAAGGATGCTATGATTTCGTTGGGGGTCCAAGTCAAGTTTTCGTCTCCGTACAGACCTGAGGGTAATAGTGTAGTGGAGCGAATGAACCCTGACTTAAAGCAATCTTTGACAGCACTAGTTATAGGCACTGGCAGAAACTGGTTGGTCCATCTCAATGGCGTGCAGCGTGCTCTAAATAATCTCCCTAGAAGGTCTCTGGGTGGGCGGACCCCATACAAAATGCTCTTTGGTATCAAGATGTATGTCCCTGACCTCGACGGTCTAGACTGCGTGGCTCAAGCCACGGCCTTTGACGTAGATGAACATTGCAATGTTTTACAGGATCTACAAAAGACCAGAGACAGTCTTGCAAAGGAACATTTTCCTCCACATCGGATGATGCATTGCAGATCCCAGTAGTTGGCTGGCTACCCAAAGTTGGAGAACTGGTACGAGAGAAGATCGATAACAAGAAAGAATTTGGTCCTTCCAATCGAGCACCGGTTCCCGTTCCTGGAGTGAAGGGCACAAGAACAGTAATTTTACCACCACTTCCAGGTCGTAAGGAAAACAGGTTTATCTCTATTGACAATGTCAAGATACACACTTCGATTGTGAGAAATTCTGTTTTGGCCACTACTTCTAATGCTGAGCCAGGAGTGGCCTTCGAAATCCCTGCTGTTTCCAATCCTTTATTGAATACTTATCCCGTTAATAACATTGATGACCTAGACTATGCCTATCCTGCTGATTTGTCGATGCCTGATTTACAAACACGTTTGGCTACAGAATCCCGATTGTCATTTGACTCTGTTTCAGTTAATTCGAAAAAACATATGCTACATTATTTAAAAAACATTTTTTGATCCCTCCATGGAAATATATTTGGCTGGTGCTTTTTTCAGTATACCTTTTTATGTCAATTGGTTTTGTGTTTTATTTTTTCCGTCTGATTGATGGACACTATGTCAAGGAGAGATCATGCATTCAGCATCTTAATGAAACTTTGGCCCCCCTTTCCTTGTCACATTCTGCACACAGACTGAAGAGAGACTTGAATTTTGTAAACATCACTGCTTGGCCTGTTCTTGATGGGATTGTGTGGGATGCGGTTAAGTTTCAAATCCATGGCCCTACTGAAGTGGTTAATGTCCCTAATGTACTCAGAGTGAACATGGGGGATGTGGTGAAACAAAACATACGTTCTGATGATTGGGATGTTCAGGCCGTAGAATCATTATTCTCTGATTTGAAATATTATGCTGCCTTTGATGCTGAAGATTTATATTTAGAATCTGCTAATTATGGTGAAATATTTTGCTTCCAACATTTTGGTAACCATTTTCTGCATAAAACGAGTTCCAGAAGGGGTACTGTAAATTACACACAGTGGGAACACTGCCCAGTACCATTACAAGGCAGCTCCAGTACATTTTTGAAAAAGTACACTTATTTTACCGACTTTAATCAATCAAGTCCTGAGTCCTTTTATTTTAAGATGACACAAAAGTCCATGTCCAAAGTTAGACTTACCGATACTAAATTGTTGTATTCGAAGTCCTTTCTAGACAAATTAGCTGTAGAGGGCTACGAGCTATGGCATGAAACCATTGACCTTGCATGTCTCATCCCAAATCATATGTTGTTTTTAAATTCTACTATTTTCCAGACAACATGCTTTGGATTGGCTACTTCAAAAAAATTAAATACCCCTTTTATTCCTGATTTGGAAGAATATTCCGGTTGGAATAATTTCATACAGTTTTCCACTCAAGAATTGCAAACATTAATGCACAATTCATCCTTTAATATTTCCAGTTTGAATACGAAGGGTTGGCTGATGTGGCACAGAAGCTCAGATTCTTGCCAACGTCGCTTTTTGGGTTTAACTGAAGGTTTTACACAAGTCAGGCCTGATCCACGTTTTGATACTGACCATACTGTCACCACTTACTCAGTTGGCAAATTATGTCAGAATTGGCTACAACATTCTACATAAGCTGCTGTTAAATTACATCTATCCAAGCTGACTGATGATGTGGATTTAAATGATTTCATAAAGGGCCCTGCTAGTGGTAGATCTAAAAGATGGATTTATGCAATTTACAATGAAATCTGGAAAACTTCACAGGTTGAGGCTGCTAAGCGCCTAAGGGCAATTGATCAAGCTAATTTGGAAAAGGTGCTTGCGGTTGTCGATAACAGTATTAACATGCTTTCTTCCCACATTTATACGTTAAATAATATTGTATCTTCTGTTGTTGATATTGTACATGATGAAGTGTCTGTATTATACCATGGTCAAAATCAATTGCGTTCTATTATGCAATTTGCGTGGTCCCTGCAGACACTTAAGGCTGGTAGAGTGCCTTGGAATTACATGAACGTGTCCTCCCTCTTTGCCCTTTTTAATTTGACTGATAAACAGCGCATGCTTTCTATGCGTGATGCGTCCTTTTCCATGTTACACATTGAGAGGTTGGAATCTTTACCGTTCTCTGTAGCTGAGGCCACTGCCGCAACGTGGCTTATCCACGGATTGATCACATTACCATTTGCCTTGTACAAGTTTACTAATTGTATGCGATACATTGCGATAGGGAGATATGAATAGGTATGGGCGAATTTAGCGAATCTCGCGTTCGCGAATTTTGCGGATTTGCGAACTCGCAATCCGCAAAATCCGCGAATTCTCGCAAATTTGCAGATTTTTTTTTTATGTTCGCACGGGTTTCTGCAAGTTCGCGAGGGTTTTGTACAATTTCGCAAATTGCGAAATTGTACAAAACTCGTGCGAACTTGCAGCAACCCGTGCAAACACAATTATATGAAGAGAAAGAAGCTCCTGGTCACAGGAACAGCACGGGGATTGCGCTCATGAAAGTCAAGTATGTAAAGGCCTCTACCCAGCATCACAGCTGATTTTCCACAGTAGATTTGGGAAGAGGCACACCTGTCCCGCCTCGAAGACGCTCATGATTGTTTTTGGGCTAATGAATGAGTCACTGATTTTGAGCATCAACTAGTTCGAGCGACCATGCAAAGGCCGCCCTCTACCAAGCATCACAGCTGATTTTCCACGGTAGATTTGGGAAGAGGCACACCTGTCCAGCCTCGAAGACGCTCATGATTGTTTTTGGGCTAATGAATGAGTCACTGAATTTGAGCATCAACTAGTTCGAGTGACCATGTGTGTGTTACTATGCAATCGCCCTGAAGGGCGCAGGGGTCCCTTGAGTGACCTGTGTAAGGCTGTGCCTGTAACTATTTTACAATGGCACCAGCAAGCTGCCAGCGCCGTTGTAAAATAGTTACAAAGTTAGCTTGCACAGGAAGCACTTAGATAAAATAAGGCAGCACCTGCTTCGTTTTATCTAGTGGTTCCTGTGCAAGCTAACTTTGTAACTATTTTACAACGGCGCTGGCAGCTTGCTGGCGCCATTGTAAAATAGTTGCATGAGTGGGGGTTCAACTTTTGAACCCGTTACGTTCGCAATTTTTTTTTTGCGGATTTTGCAGGAAATCCACAAAATTCGCGATTGCGGACTTCCCAAAAATCCGCAAAATCCGCGAGCGTAACGGATTTCCCGCTCATGCTTAGATATGAACCGTTAGGGAGCTCATTCCTCCACGAGGCATGGTCTCTTCCGTTCACATATAGATGCCTGAAAGACGAGAAAGAAGTGTATCTTAATGGGTAAGAATGCACAGAGTCTCCTGACCATTCATTGATATGCAGGCACATCCAGTTACATGGTTCTTGTAGTCAGGACCGGCCTAATTTAGCCTGTGTTTTGAAAGGGACTCCGGTTCCTGCTATTGTTCCCACATTCACATTACTGGAGAATGGTAGTTATTTACTGTTGAATAACGAAGAGTGTTGTGGTTTAATTAAAGGTATCGCTTATGTGGTAACTGTATCAGAACGTGTTGTCTGTTGCAAAAGCGTTCTGTATCCCCCTACGCATGGGAATTCAGATGTTTCCATCTGGCCGCGCATCCCAACCTTGAAAGCAGAGTTCAATGGTATGAGTAGAATAAGAGCCTTTTTGTCTCAAAAAGAAGTGGCCCTGAGTTCGGCCCGAGAAACATTCGTCCTTCACATTGCTAACACGCGCACAAAGGTGCAGGCGCTTTTAAATACTGATTTGCCGTTATATTTCAGCGAGCTGGTTCATCAAATCTTTAATGCCTCCTCCACTTCTGGCCTGGCTCACTTTTTTAAATGAGTTAGCAGTGGTCTTGTGACTTCATTCGAGAAAATATTTGGAGTCATCCCTGCCTTTTTTCATTATATATTTTCAAGTCTGTTTGGTGGCCTCCCTGTTTTGCTGGCATTAGCTGCAGGCGTTTTGGTGATATTTTGTTTTATTAAACATGGATGCCCGTCCTGCGTTAGAAGCCGCAGAGCCCCTCCTACTGCTGTTTCGCAACCGGATGCGTGATTACTATGGCACCCTGCCACTTGCGACTTTAAGCACGGCATTTGGATTATCGTTTCGATTTTCCTATTTCACATGTGTCCAGCCTGTGTTTCATTGCCTGAGTTGCGATTTCAAATGGGCCCTTGATTTGTGTCTCTGCTTGACGGTGCCCCGTAGTTGCTCACGAGTTGGTTTGTTCTGGCGAAAGGATTATGGCCTTAGCAGGGATGCATGGACTAATGGGTCATTGGGACATACTCGCAGCGGCGCATGAGTTCTTGGCACAGAGCGTTCTTGAAAACCCACCGAGTTGTCCTCTGATGATGCTAAAGGATCCAGTGCTGGAGGAGCACATATGTTCTTTTCCACTGCTTAATTGGATGGCTGACTGTTTTCGGATGATGACAGTGATTTCATGTTGGAGACTCATGCTGCATATTTTGCATATTCAGTCCTATCCTGAGATGCCTTGGAGACTTTTTATTATTTGTGCACGTACCCGTTTGATTTTTGGAGGGTGCCTTTTTCTTACAATCAATTCTTTTTATGCGCCCCAGGCCTATTGACTTAAACTGTAGGGGCCTTGTGTTGAAAAGTTTGGACCATTTCATTTGACCACTATAGGCCATCATGTATGCCTTTGAAGATTAGCTTAGCTCATTATTATTGAACTTTGCTTTCATGTTATGCTCCTGTTCTGGTCTTACCTTGCCTTGAATTTTGTCCGTGCTCGGATCATTGGGGGGTGTCATATAGCTAATTCTTTTCTATATACTGTGTTAAGTTAGCATGAGCTTATTAAATGTTTAAACACCATTTTTCCTTTCTGCTTCATTTTGAACACGACACATAATTGTTGTTTTAGCTTTCAACCCAGAAGAGCTTCGTGATTTACTTGAGAAATAATATGTTATTGCTCTGATATCAGTTTTGCTCGGTACACTGTCTGCACAGTGAGTGCTGAAGGCTCCAAGGATAACTCGACACGATGTTGTTGTGAGGTCTGATCTTCGTACCTCCATAGACATAACACACATGCTGTTGCCAAAATCTGGCTTTAGGTGGGTTTTATATTGTTGTGCTGAACACACACGTAACACACTTGATGGTGCTTCGCATGCAGAGAGCTGGTGGAAGATGATGTGATCCTCTCCCACTGAGATTTTGAGGTATGGGCCCGCCCTGCTAAAACCCAAATGAGACCTTCATAGATATAAAATACTATGCTAAATAAGGAGGGTGAGAATTATGTGTTGTTAATTCCTATTCATTACAGCATCTTAGTATGCTGTCACCATTCGCCTTTTATGGACTGATAACTATGCTGATAACTTTGTTGCTTATAATATGTTTGCTTGTCTTATATAAGATACTGCATTTGAGAACCCTACATTAGTAAATAAATATTTCAAATATGCACGTGTCCTCACTTACTCCACATTCTGGTTTGAAATGATTATCTAGCGAAAGAGTGTTCATGTGTTCCACTATACTTGAGGTAATCTAAGTTCATGTTCTGGTTTGTCTAAACATTGGGAGTTTGTTATGACCAATGAGATACTGTAGCTAGCTCGGTAAGGGGATTTTGGGTACTGAGGTGAGTTTTGGGCCATCCTAATTCACCAAAGTTCCATTTCTCTATGCACAGTTCTATAGGAGAATGGAATTCCCGCTACACCCCTACCCCGCCCCCCACACAGCAATGCCAAGAGCTTGTTGCTTCTGCTGAATTCTACTGTTTACCTCACTGCTGCATCCCTCATCTAAGTGCCCCCCACCCCGCTTCTCTTCTCTTTCACATGTAACATTCTGATACGTACACTTGGATAATATAGTTCAAAGAAACACTTGCTTTAGTCTTGGGTCTAGACAGAAAGACTTCTGGGGCATCAGGGTACCTTCTACGTCAACGTCACAGCATTACTCAATGCCACAGCATCACTCAATGCCACAGCATCACACAACGCCACAGCATCACTCAGCACCGGGTCTGCTTATGGCCAGACTCTGTTGCAACTTACTCTCTCAAGCTAAAACGTAAAATCGTTCTAGCTCGGAGTCCATTCTTAGGTGCTACCCTGAAAAATTATCGCGTTTGTATCTGTTTAATTTGTATTCCCAAATGAAGCAGACTGTGCTCTTGCAGCCCACTCATCGCGCACACACCCTCAGATGGAGGCTGCTTGTGTTTTTTAAGTTGGTTGTACACTCCTAATGGCTACTTGGGGTGCGTGCCTCTCCTTACTTCAGCACACCCCTGCTCCAGACCCCCTCATTTGCCTTTCCCCAGCCTGGTAGCGCGCATTGCAGCACCAGACTTCACGTGTACTTCATGTTATCCAGTCATGTGAGACACGTGTAGCCTCGCACCCATTTGTTCCCAAGGAATCCCTTCCGCTCCTCCCCACCCACCTCACAAACCACCATTTGTCGCAAAGGAATGCTCTCCCCCGCCCCCTCTGTGCAGTTCGTTCCCTCCCACTCGTTCCCCTGCTCCCCCTCCCCCACCCCCACACAGCAATGCCAAGAGCTTGTTGCTTCTGTTGAATTCTACTGTTTACCTCACCGTTGCATCCCTCATCTAAGTACCCACCACCCCGCTTCTCTTCTCTTTCACATGTAACATTCTGATACGTACACTTAGATAATATAGTTCAAAGAAACACTTGCTTTGGTCTTGGGTCTAGACAGAAAGACTTCTGGGGCATCAGGGTACCTACTAAATAGCCTTCGGGTCTGTTTATGGCCAGACTCTGTTGCAAATTACTCTCTCAAGCCAAAACGTAAAATCGTTCTAGCTCGGAGTCCACTCTTAGGTGCTACCCTGAAAAATAATACTATAACAACTAGCACGCTCTCTAGACTTGATTATTTGCACAACAAATACCACTCACTGAGTGCGAGTCTTGCATATTGAAGGCCTGGTATGGGTACATGACAAAAAAATATCCCAGTAGGCTTTCAAATATAATGGTCTAAGGCTCAGGATTGCTCGAGGCATGACACTTTCAGGAGACATATGAAAGATAAATTCATATACAATGACTGTAAAGTAATCTCATTTATATAGTTTGTAGTTAGCTCGGAAATCTAGTACAGTCTTCATTCTCAGACACAGGACATGCCCCTGCAGTCCTGCCACATGATGGAGTTACAATGTAATGCTTTAAGCAGACAGTATTCAGTGCTGGTCATTCAGCCACTCAACGCCACAGCATCACTCAACACCACAGCACCACTCAACGCAACAGCATCACTCAACGCCACAGCATCACTGAACACCACAGCACCACTCAACGCAACATCCTCACTCAACGCAACAGCATCACTCAGCACCACAGATTCACTCAGCACCACTCAACACCACAGCACCACTCAACACCACAGCACCACTCAACACCACAGCATCACTGAACACCACAGCACCACTCAACGCAACATCCTCACTCAACGCAACAGCATCACTCAGCGCCACAGATTCACTCAGCACCACTAAATGCCACAGCACCCCTCAATGCCACTGCACCACTCAATGTCACAGCATCACTCAACGCCACAACATCACTCAGCACCACAGCACCACTCAACACCACAGCACCACTCAACACCACAGAACCACTCAACACCAAAGCACCAATCAACGCCACAGCACCAATCAATGCCACAGCATCACTCACCACCATAGCACCACTCAACGCAACAGCATCACTCAATGCCACAGCATCACCCAGCGCCACAGATTCACTCAGCAACACTGAATGCCACAGCACCCCTCAACGCCACATCACCCCTCAATGCCACAGCACCACTCAATGCCACAACACCACTCAACACCACAACATCACTTAATGCCACAGCATCACTCATCACCACAGCACTACTCAGCACCACTCAAAGCCACAGCACCACTCAACACCACAGCACCACTCAACACCACAGCACCACTCAACGCCACAGCATCACTCAGTGCCACAGAATCACTCAGCACCACTCAACACCACAGCACCAATCAACACCACAGCACCACTAAACGCCACAGCACCACTCAACGCCACAGCACCCCTCAATGCCACAGCACCCCTCAATGCCCCAGCACCACTCAATGCCACAGCACCACTCAATGCCACAGCACCACTCAGCGCACAGCATCCCTCAACGCAATAGCATCACTCAACGTCACAGCATCACTCAACGTCACAGCATTACTCAACGCCACAGCATCACTCAATGCCACAGCATCACACAACGCCACAGCTTAACTCAGCACCACTCAACGCCACAGCACCACTGAATGCCACAGCATCACTCAGCACCACTGAATGCCACATCATCACTCAGCACCACTGAAGGCCACAGCAACACTCAACACCACTGAAGGGCACAGCATCACTCAGCACCACTCAACGCCAAAGCGCCACTGAATGCCACAGCATCACTCAGCACCACTGAACGCCACAGCATCACTCAGCACCACTGAAGGCCACAGCATCACTCAGCACCCCGTGAAGGCCAGAGCATCACTCAGCACAACTGAACGCCACAGCATCACTCTGTGCAACCATTCAAAAACAACTGGTTCTAATATGTTCTCTCAATGTTTCAAGCTTTATTACAAATGTCACAAAAAGATGTTCAAATTTCACATCTGTTCTTGGATTTTCATCACAATAAAATACACTGAACATAATCTTCCCAAAAGTTATTTACAAACGTTTAAGCTATTGCCATTATAAATTACAATAAGTTTTAATTAAGTATTAATTATTTTAAAAAATAAGCCTTTGTTATTTGTTATATTTATACATCTAAGTCATGTAAATACAACATATATTGCATTACAAATGCTATAGGTGTCACGTTTGCGAAAGTTAAAACTAATGGCATTGTAAATGACAAAGCTATTAATTTCGCTATTTTCAAAACGAACACATAAATAAAATATTTGTCATTTACAATACCAATAGGTCAAAATTTCCTAATGCGAGACCTATTGCATTGCAAATGCTTGTTTATCAGGGAAAGAGCCCTGATATGCAAATCACGTCCATGTCCAGGGCCCGCCCCTGTGTGTGATGCAGCGCCTCTCCGGAAATAATTTCTAAAATCCTCATCACCCTTTCCCTGAAGTCACATTTACCACATTTACTCATCAGTGGGGCCCATAACACTGATTTTGCTTCACGCACTTTCTCTCTTACTTCATGGATTGGTGTGATTCAAAGGTGAGCGGCTGGATCATAGCGGAGTGTCTAAATTCAACTAAACTATTTACAAAATATACATCTGCAGTTTTAATTCTTTTACCATGGTTCTTGTATTAGCTCGATTTATTGAGACACACCACCATTAATTTTGATGCATCATGCTAGTAAAAATTAGGCTAAGGATGAACAAGATCAGCTTAATTCTACTATTTATCGATTTTTTTTTAGCATAGATTCTTTGTCATGACTTATTTTATTAATGCAACATTTAAAGTATACTAAATTCAGGTTTATTAATCATTAATCCCAAACATTTAATTTATTAAATGAAAGCTCAGAAATGGACATTTATTTAAATTCAAAGGACACTGTTATTTAAAAAAGAAGACATAATAGTTCCCAATTTCATCATTCTATTTCCCTGTCTATCAACATCACCTAAAGACTCTGGAGCTTTTTTACAGGCCCTTTGCGCTGCCTCTGTGTCAGTTTTAACATGGGAAAAAGTGACGCACTGGTGGCGCAAGGGCCTTGAAAATAAGCCCTTCTGTTCCCAATCAGGCTAAGTTCAAAATCTCAAGAAAAACAACAAAGTTCTTACGCATCAAGAATCAATCAGCATTCCGGCAGCATGTCAGGATACATCAGGAAAGAAAGTTTTTTACCTCATCGGAACGCCTTCTTTTATACCCTTTTTACTAACTAAACTATCCATATTTCTGAAACATCTGGGGTCTCGAATGTCTCTGATTGGTCCTTTCAAGGTGTGGATGAGCTTAACCTCATCCCAGCTTCCGCAACTTCAGCAATGTTCAATATGGTCATTGTCTTTGTAAATGTTCATGTCACTCGTGTCCTCAATTGGTAATTTTACTCTTCTTTCCCATGATTTCACTACCGACTTCCATTTTGGAGGCAGTCATTCATGGTTCCGTGGCAGTTGTCCTTGATCCATCTCGTTCAGCTAGAGGCTTTGCAAGCTTCGTCTGCAGTTTTCTTTCACAGCTCTGCGCATGCTTAATATGCCTGTAGTAATCCAGGGAAAAGCTTGAATTTTAAAGGTTTATTCAACAGCACAGCATAAGTTCCTTGTACTGCTGGATCAAGGTTAAACTGACACAAAATACAGAATGCTACATGAAGTAAGCTCTGGTCAGAACATGGAATGCAAGCAGAAACATAACATGTCGCATGCAGTTAAAGAGACAGTCTTACAAGACTAAATAATAAATAAAACTATAACAGAATGTAACACATCCCCCTCATTAAGGAAAACAACATAAAAATGTTTTATACAAAATCTTGTAAAGAGATGGGTCTTCTCCTGACTCGTATATCATCTTTGATTCTTGAAGCCACTGAGTCAGGGAAAGAATTATCTTTTGTTTCAACATTGTCTAAATCACCATGGGACTGAAACTGTACATCATTTTGCATTGGGCATTTGTCAATTTTACTCACATTCCAAACTTTGCCATCTTGAGTAATGACAGAATTACTGAAAACCTTTTTAACTTGCATCGGTCTGCCACACTTACTCATGCCCTTGCTGACCATGAAAGGTTTTAAAATCCTGACCCAATCACCAACCACAAGATTATGCTCTTTGGTTTTCCACCTTCTAATGTACCACAAAGCTGACTTGCTTTGCTTGCAACTAACCCTGTTGGCAATTCTTTCAATGACAACTTCATCTTTTGCCACAATTTCGCATTTCTCCTAAAACCACCAGGGACATATAACTGAGGCAGGATCTCTACCTTTAAGTAGTTTGAAAGGACTAGGGGCCGGATGTAGGTCGGTCGGTAACGGCCGAAAATTGGTATTTTCGGCCGTTACCGACCGAGATTCACAAAATGGTATGTAGGGCCACATATTTTACAGATTCGGTAAATTTACCGATCGGTAAATTTACCGAATCTGTAAAATACCGAATCGGTATTTTTACCGATTCGGTAACAATGAGATGTAGGTGGGACTCTTCTGAGTCCCACAAGCCTTACAGAATCGGTATTTTACCATGAAATCCAACTTCATGGTAAAATACCGATTCCGGTGTGCATGCACATGTGTGCATGCACACCTGTGCCATATGACAGGCAGACCTGCCCTTAGGGCAGGTATGCCTGCCACATAGCCCCCGAATCTTTTTTGGGGGTGCTAGAGGGTGTCAAAGTGACACCCCCTGTACCCTTGTCAAAATCTGTATTTACCGATTCGGTAAATACCGACCGGTAATGCCCCATTCATTCCTATGGGCTTCAAAGCCCATAGGAATGAATGGGGCATTACCGGTCGGTATTTACTGAATCGGTAAATACAGATATTTACCGATTCGGTAAAAGGAACATCTGGATGTTCCTACATATCCACCCCTAAGATTTACCGATTTTTAATTACCGATTCGGTAGAATTCGGTAATTAAAATTCGGTAAATCTATTTTACCTACATCTGGGCCAAACTTCCGTGGTGGTATGAGGAGTTATGCGATAAGTCCAAAGCTTCTCTCTAAGCACAGTTAACCAATTATTTTTCTCCTTAACCGCATCAGCAACAAAACCCTTTAATACCCGGTTAAATCGCTCAACCTGTCCGTTCTCATGTGGTTCATAAAGAGATGTCCGAATGTGTTTGATATTACAAACCTTTAAAAATGATTGCATCTCAGAAGAAACTAATTGTACACCATTGTCAGACACTAAAACAGAGGGAGACCCTTCTCTCGCAAAAACCTCTTTGAAAAAAGAAATAACTACCTCAGAGGTAACTTTAGCCACAAATTTCACCTGTGGCCACTTAGAATGATAATCTATCATGACTAATGCAAAACGAGAAGCTTCTGGTAAAATATTGAAAGGGCCTGAAATATCAAACGCTATTTTATTCCAAGGGAATTCCGGCCATTGCACAGCTTTGAGCGGTGGAACATGCAATTTAAGCATTTTGTCATTGACACAACACTCGCTACCCTCCCTAACTGTGCGGTCAACAAATCTGTCCATCCCTGGCCACCAAAAATGTAATCTTATTAAACGCTTCATGGCCGAAATCCCAGGATGGGTTTTGTGAGCTAACTTAAGAATCAGTTTTTGTATCCCAACCGGTGTAATGCATTTACCAGATTTGAAAATCAAATCTCCTTCACACCATAACTCATCCGCCACATTATAAAATGGAATTAAATCATCTCCGACATTGGCTTTGTTAGGCCAACCTTCAAGAAGATATTTTTTTAACAAAACCAACTTTTCATCATCATCTTGACATTTCAACCAACATTGCTCAGTGATGTCCTGGTACTGAGAAGAAACAAAATCTGACAAACTTAACACAAAATCAACCTCCCTGAAACAATTAACTTGGTCAACAGTGCTCTCACAAGGCAAACGTGACAAACAGTCAGCAGTAAAAAAAAAATTCCAGGAATATATTCCACTGTAAAGTTGTATTCCTGTAATTTTGATGCCATGCGTGCAATTCTTGCCATGGAGTTCCAACCTCCACCAACCGATAAAATATGTACAAGCGGCTTATGATCTGTTCTCAGAACAAACTTACTGCCCCATATGTAAATTCTAAAATGTTCAATAGCCCAGACGCAAGAGAGCAAGTCACGTTCAATGACTGCATACCTGCGCTCCGTCTCACTCAACGTCCTGGAAGAAAAAGCCACATTCCATTCTATGACACCATCTGTCTGAGACAACACACACCCAAGACCATACAGACTTGCATCAGTGGTAATAATACATCTTTTACCCATTCTAAAAGGTTTCAGAGTTGGCGAATTAACAATATCATTCTTAATGTCAGTGAAAGCCTTTTCCTGTTCGTCTTTCCAAACAAACTCATTACTTTGTCTTAGTAACCTCCTTAAAGGTTCCATTTTAGCAGCAAAGTTTACAACAAATTTACTGTAATACTCGCACATGCCCGAGAATGACAGCAATTGTTCCTTATTGCTTGGAGAAGGAGCCTTGAGAATAGCCTCCACATTAGATTTTTTAGGAATCAAACCTTCCCCCGACAATGTATGGCCCAAATACTCCACAGATTTACTAAACAATTTACATTTGTGTGCCTTGAGAGTAAGACCAGACTTTCCCAGTCTAGTACACACTTCACTTAAGTGTGTGGCATGTTCAAACTCATTCTTGGAAAAGATCACGATGTCGTCCTGAAAACATTTAACAAATGAATCAAGGTCTCTAAAAATTTGGAACATAACCCGTTGAAAAACAGAGGCAGCAGATGCCAACCCAAAAGGCATTCTTTTATACTGAAAAAGACCCATGGGAGTGATGAAAGCTGTATATTTTTTAGATTCCTCAGTGAGCTCAATTTGATGGTACGCAGATCTAAGATCTAATGTGGAACAAATCTACGCACCATCAAAAAGAGAAACAAGCTCATTAATATTTGGAAGAGGATGGCAATCTATAATTATATTTGAATTTAGTGCCCTCAAATCAATGCAGACTCTTAATTTTTAATCAGGCTTCCGTACCAAAACTATGGTCGAAACATATTCTGATGACTCAATGGGTTCAATAATGTTATCCTTAAGTAAATCATTCAACATTTCCTTTAACTCATCTCTAACATTGAGAGGGACTCCTCTTAATCTTTGTTTAACGTGGAGTGCTCCTTCTTTCAGTACTATTTTATGTGCAATTTTTTTTACTTTTCCTAACTGATCACAGAAAACCTTATCAAATTTCTTGCTCCAAAAGGAAATATCATTCTTTTTTTACTTCACTAGAACAAATGGCATTTAACATATCTTGCTCGCTACACAGTGAAATAGGGTTTTTAGCACGTGGATTTAACATGATACCCAATTCCCATTGGTCATGCCAACCCAGAACATTAACACCTTTAACAGCAATATACAGTTTGATATGGGCTAATCTTCCCCTAAAGCTTAACGAAACTTTGAAATATCCTTCAACATCAATTTCGTTCCCATTGAAACTTTCTGCTAATATATCAGATTGTTGAAAACTAGCAATATCACATACCTCTTGTAATTGTTCATTAAAATATTTTCTAGTAATTATAGTCCAAGGGGACCCAGAATCCACCATAAGTTCAATGGCAATATTTAAAGCATGAAAGATACATTTTGGTGATTTCTTACTGGTTAGCATAACACAACCATTTTCAACAATATAGACAACAAAACCTCTGTCAAGATTTTGTTCAACACACTCGCTGCTACTGCTACCAATGGACGAAACTTTGGCGGGAGTGATATTGTGAGAGGATGGACGTGTTTGTCCTGTTCTCAATTGACTATTAAAACACCTCTCTCTACAGACATTACTAAAATGTCCTACTCTACCACAAATATTACATGTTTTATCAATAGCAGGGCAACCTTGAAAAGATGCAATATGTGATTTGTTGCCACACCTGTAACAGGACACAAAATTATTACCAAATTCTGTCCTCCTATTATTGATACCATATTGATTCTTGGTTCTCACTTGTGCGGGAATAAAACTTTTGTTGTCAGTTTTAGGCTTTACAACACATACTTCTTCAGAAGAAGTTTTACCAGGATTAGAATTTTGTTTGACAACAACGTCCATCCATTTTTCTGACAGCTCAGTGAATTTAGCGATGGCAATAGTTTCCTCTAAGTTGGTATCACCTATACACCATAATTTATCCTGAATTTTTTTGTTTCTAACATGAACAATAATCTGGTCACAAATCATTTCATCAGACATAGCTCCGAAATTACAATGTAACTTTAGAGCCCTTAAAGAAGTGAGAAAATCATCAAAAGTTTCTTCCTGCTTTTGTGCCCTAGTGTAAAATTTAAACCGATTTAAAGCAATATTGGCTGTAGGTTTGAATCTTTTTTCCAATCTATTGAGTGCTTCAGTATAAACATTCATAGTATCCCCACTACCAGTAGGAACTGACAACAGTGGTAAAGTTCTGAAAATGTCCTGTCCTTCTGAACCTAAACAATGTAAAAGAATACTTCTTTTCCTTTCCGCACCCATTCGTTCCCCATCAATAACCCTCATATAATTGAAAAATTCTTCCTTCCATCTAGACCAAGGCATGGGAGGATCACCCTTAATCTGTAAAAACTTAGCAGGGGGATCAAACTGCATTGTAATAAAAGATAAAATAAACAATGAAGAGAATGTAGTATAACTAGTATAACATAAAGAAAATAACAGTGTAAAACTAATAAATGAGAAAATAACGCAATAATAATGACAATCTAGTTCAGACTTTAAGACAGTACTTGTGATGAAATACTCCGAGTTTTGAAGGAAGGTGTACTGAAGTTTCCTTTCCAGAAGACAAAATGTATTGAAGTTTGCCTGAGAACAACACGAGTAAACACGAAGGAAATGAGGGCTTCGTGTAAATAAATATTCAATGCCGGTGGTTGTTCCGATGCTAATTGTTGCTTATTAATGCTGCCGGTGACTAAATGGTCTGCATGCAACGATACGGTGAACGCGCTCACGTCAGCGTCGTAAGCACCAATGGGAAGCCTCGTAGGATAAAAGCGCTCTTGTGTACACACAGAGAAAGGCAAAATAATAAATAAAATGAGCGCTTATACCGTAGGTGATCCCACATGCAGACAGGCCTCAATATTTCACAAAATAGGAAGAAATGTGATTAAGAAAGCAGACGAAGGCTTTGGAAATTGGTGAGGCGTAGGATAAAACCGGCACAGGAATCACGTCAGCTCCAGAGCGTTCAAAGCGCGAAGCTCGAGCAGGGACGGCATTGTAGGCAGGTAACCAGGCAGCAGTACTTGAATGATGCTTGTGTTAGGAAAACACTTGAAAGCGAAGTAAAACGTTTAAAATCACGCAGTATGACTTCCAGAAGCAATATTCTTCAATAAGAAATGATGTAGAAAGTTTCTTCAAATATAAGCTTGCAAGGATGTTAGAATTCAAATGGAAAATAATCCAGAATAGTAAAAAATTGTAAATTGGGTCCAAAACTCCGCTCCTGTGCTGTAAATGGCTGGAGTAAGGTTGTCCTCGTCGCCAAATTTTGTAGTAATCCAGGGAAAAGCTTGAATTTTAAAGGTTTATTCAACAGCACAGCATAAGTTCCTTGTACAGCTGGATCAATGTTTAAGTGACACAAAATACAGAATGCTACATGAGGAAAGCTCTGTTCAGAACATGGAATGCAAGCAGAAACATAACATGTCGCATGCAGTTAAAGAGACAGTGTTACAAGACTAAATAATAAATAAAACTATAACAGAATGTAACAACGCCTCAAACACGATTTCATGCAAACGTTCATTTTTCTACAAGCCGCTGAGGCCCATACGGGAACTATCATAGAAACAAACACAGATAGCTATTAATTATTGAATTAAAACCCATTCTGTTCACCTCCCCCTTTACTAAGGCATCCCTGTTAGTTGTTACCTAGCAAATAAAAGCACAATTATGCATGTTTCTCTTACCCATCTTCCTGTTTTCTGCCACAAATGGACAAACAAAAAGCACATTCATGGCGCTTTTGGTTTAATTTAAAGCTGCTTGTTAGTTTAGGACACAACAAAAATCACTTTATTAGTTAATTACGGTTGCAACATAAGCAAAATTAGTTTCCCACGTGTACTTGTGTAGGTGCAATTTTACTCTAGGTTGATTAGTATTCCAAACCATTCAATTAGTTCCTGTTACTGTTATGGGAAGGAGACTTCACGAGGAGTATACAAAATTTTGTTTCTACCCTCGCTCCATCATGTGAATAGAGAAGAGAGACTCAGAGGAGGGACTGAGTGCTGCCTGGGTGAAGGGTCCTCCTTGCAAGCGGCCTGACTTCAGCAGCCGCCCCTCCTTAAGGGCAGTGAGGACAAAAAGATTGCATGTCAGGCTGAAGAAAGGACAGGTAGACAAACACTCTTTATGTTCAGGCCAGGAAGCCAGGAGCAGGACATGCGCTAAATGCACAGGATCCCGGCTGCCTAAGCTGAAGTTTGCTGGGCTGAGGACAGCACAGCTCTGGTAGGCCTGACCTCCTCAGCTCAGCAAATGTCCTGGAGGCCCTCCCCCTCGTGACAAGGGAGAGCGTCAGGGATAGCCTCGTAGCTGGGCGCTTCGTTTTTAAGCCCTGAAGTGCCAACGGCCGAGTGTCTGTCGCTGACTCTGTCCCCCATCCTGCTCCGTGACGAGTGAGGGACTGCTGCCTCCCCTCATTGGCTGACCAAGGTAGCAGTCCCAACCCTCCTGGCAGCTTCCCGAGCCCTGCAGCAGGTAAGTGTTGCTTTTCTATTGACAATTTGGTTCGCTCGTGTTTGTATGTATGAGTGTATATGTATTTGTGAATGAGTCTTTTGAAGGGGGGAGGGTGTAGAGATACATTCTGTTTTTCCTTCCCCTCCCCCCAGCTTCCAACCTCTCCCCGCCCCCTACTCCCCTCTTTCAGATACTGAAGTCACAGTGTCAAAACCAACTGGAAGCTGATGGTATCCGAAAAAGCCTGAATTTGAGGTGGAAAAATTGGCCTAATTGGCTCTAAGGGGCAGATTTACAATAACTGGCGCATCCCTGCATATCAGCACGGATGCGCCACTTATTGTGCACCGCGGCTCCGCCACCATGGATGCGCCGCATTCACACTGCGGCGCACCATGGGGCATTGCTGGAGTTGCGTCGCAAGCGTGACGCAGCTTCAGCAATGCTCGGGGGCCCCATCTGTCCAATGCTGTGTCAATCCTTATGTTGGCTTGAAGCAGGCGCAGGGTTTTGACGCAGCATGTGCACAAAAGTGACTGAGTGAAAACTTGTAGATTCCACACAGCCACATTTAGGAGGCGTTCCTGCACCGGAACGCCAACCCCCCCCTGTGCAGGAACGCCTCCTTCTGGCACAGGGCTTTACAACGTGATGTATCTCCCAGATGCGTCACGTTGTAGATACCCTGCACCATGACTGATCTTTTGCGCCGCCGCTGCGTCACAAAAGTGACGCAACGGCAGCGTAAAAGAGGCAAAAGGGCCTTTTAAATCTGCCCGTAATTATTTTAGGTTTAAAGCATTTTTATTAAGACAAAAGAAACATGGGGAAGGGAATAGGAGGTTAAGGTTACATACAATGCAGTGAAGGATAAATTGAGGCGTGTTTGAGAAGCGATGGTCAAGGGGGAGGTCAGTGGTCCAGAAGGGGAAGACATCAAATGTAAGGCAATAAGGCAATTCACATGACCCTCTCATGTACCCCAACCCCCCACCCAAAGCTGAGCGCGAGTAGCCAACAGCAATCTAACAAAGCATAACCCAGTCCCTCCGAGCCCCCCCCCCCCTATAAAAAGAAAAGAAAAAGAAGGAAAGAAACAATACCCCAACTTCCCCGTCCAATGGCCCGTATTAGAATAACCCGCCCCAAACAGCCCACATCCCGTCCCCTAAGGTCGTACCCCCCATTCGTTCTAATCCCCCGGGGTCACCGGTGGTGTCAGCCTAAGAAGACGAAGATACCTCGGGCATGTGAGTTCCCGGAATTCCGTGGACAGCAGTGCCAGGAAAGGCTGCCATAGCTCCTCGAACTGATCCACATTCCCAGCTACCGTTAGTGACATCTTCTCCATGCCCAATACCTGCCAGAGTCTATGTAGCCAACCAGTAAGGGAGGGGACAGTGGTGGTGCGCCAGTGGATAAGAATATTCTGGACCGCTGAGCCTAGCGCGATAGCAATCTGCCTACCCCTGCGAGACTTCAACGGGTACATTAGGTCATTGGGAAGGCCTAACAAAACATACGCGGGGAAGCGCGGCAGCTCAATTCCAAAGTGCGTATCTACCTCGTCTAAAAACTCCTTCCAATAAGCAGTAAGCACCGGGCAAGCCCAAAGAATGTGCGAAAGGGTACCCTCTTGTCCACAACCTCGCCAACACCCTTTGTCGGTATGTTTATGCATTTCATACAGCCTCTCCGGGGTGTAATACCAGTAGGTAGACACCTTAGTAAAGGTCTCCGTAAGCCCAGTGTGGTATGCCGAGTGCCTCGCCCGATATGCGATCTTGTCCCATTCCTTTTGGCTTAGTGTCCTGCCCAGTTCTCTGTGCCAGCGCTCCCTCCCCGGGTTATGGTAGTGGAACGCCGGAGGTTGAAGGAATTTATACAAATCAGTAATGAGCTTGGCGTCCGAGGCCCGGGTCACCAGCCACCGCTCATATGGCGTGATTTGGCGGGATGCGACGTCGCGTACCTGGGGTTGGAGAGCCCAATGTCGAACCTGCATATAGCGCAGTCTGTCCATCTCCGTCAGGCCGAATTCCTGTCGGAGCTGTTGGAAGGGAATCACGCCCTCCGGCCCGTAAAAAATCTGGAAAAGGGCCCTGCAGCCTGCGCTCACCCAATGGGAAAAGGCTCCTGGCTCCAAGCCTGGGGTAAAGTCCGGGTTACCCACTATGGGCGTGAACGGCGAAGGGAAGGTAGTCAGTTCACGGACCTCGCAAACCGCATCCCACACCCGCAGGGGGACCCGCGTAACAAAGGAGGCGTAAAGATTAGCCGGGCGATGCGCACGGCGCAGGAACGAAACCTCCTGGAGGGTACGGCCCGCCACCGCCTGGTCTTGGAAAAGCCAGTGTTTGTCGGATTCCCACCTGCTCCACTCCACCAAGTATCGCAGCTGCGCCGCTTGAAAGTACTTCCGGAGGTCCGGGATACCAAGACCCCCCGCCTCCGGAGCGAGCGTGGAGAGGACCCTCTTCATCCGAGGCCTGCGGCCTTGCCAAACGAAGCGGGAGATGTCAGCCTGCGTTTGCTGTATCCAACCCACAGGGGGCTGGAGAGGTAGAGCGCGAAAGAGATACAGAATCTGGGGCAGCACCGTCATCTTCACCGCCGCAATACAGCCCAGCCACGAAAGCAGGCCTTTGCTCCATCGGCCGAGTTCCTCCTTGATCTTCCTGCTTAGGGAAGAGTAGTTGGCCATCACCATCTCAGGCAGCGAGGGCGCCAGCAGGATCCCTAGGTACGGCACCGTAGATGAGGACCACTGCATGGGGAAAAGATGCTGAAGGTCTCTCCTGGTGTCCGTGGCTAGTGACACGTCCAATGCAGCCGACTTGGCCATATTCATTTTAAAGCCAGCCACACGTGCAAAGGCGTTCAATTCTTGAACGCAAGCAGGGAGTGACCTCCTGGGGTCGTCCAGGGTCAGCAGGACATCGTCCGCGTAAAGGCTAACAGTATGGACATATTGGCCCATCTTAACCCCAATAGCGTCAGGATTATTGCGGACCCGCTGGGCGAACGGCTCCATGTAAAGGGCGAACAAAAGCGGCGAGAGGGGGCAACCTTGTCTCGTGCCGCGTTCGATGGCAAAGCTACCGGAGCTACACCCATTGACCCGCACCGACGCCGATGGTCTTCTATAACAATTAAAGACCATGGTGCGAAACGTCTCGCCGATTCCCAGTTTCCTGAGAACCAGCTCAAGGTACGGCCAATGAACTCTGTCAAAGGCCTTCTCCGCATCAACCGATAGCAACATCCGCTCCCCCGGGATACGTGAGGCCTTTTCTAGTACGTGCATCACTCTCTTGGTGTTGTCCACCGTCTGTCTACCGGGTACAAAGCCAGCCTGGTCCGCCTCCACCAGTCCTGGTAGGTGCAGGCCAAGCCTGGACGCTAGGATCCCCGTATATAACTTGAGGTCAACATTTAAAAGTGAAATGGGCCTGTACGAACCACACAAGGTCCGATCCTTCCCGGGTTTCGGGATGACCGTCACCGTCGCGTTAAGAAGGTCCGGTGGGACAGCGCCAGGCTCGGAGAAGGAGTTGAAGAGTCGAGCCAGGATTGGTGCTACCGTGGAGCAGAAGGTCTTATAAAACAAGGCCGTATAGCCATCCGGGCCCGGGGCCTTACCGTGCTTCAGTCGCGCTATAGCGGAGATGACTTCCTCCACATGGATGTCCCTCTCTAGATGGTCCGCCTGGGCGGGCTCTAGCACCGGGAGGGCCACTGACTCCAGATAGTCCTCGGCGTCCTGCGGCGAGGAGGGCTCCGCAGCATACAATGTTTCGTAGAAGCTACGAAAGGATTCCGCCACCTCCGCGTCACCTGAAACAGTAACCCCGTCCACGCCTACCAGTTCCTTCACCACATTACGCTGCTGTGCAACCCTGAGCCGATGGGCCAGGAGCTTACCACACCTGTCCCCCCCTGAGTAAAAGGCATGCTTCAGGCGCAAAGCGGCATACTCGGCCCTATCCAGATCCAGCGCCGACAGGAGCTTCCTCGCCACCTTCAGTTGCCTCCAAACGCGAGGGGCCCCTGTACGGCGGTGAACCTGCTCAAGCTCCCTGACCTGCGCAGTCAGTTCGTCCCTCTTACGCTGTCGTTCCCTGTTCTCGGCTGAGGAGATGGAAATAAATTCCCCACGGAGGACCGCCTTCAAGGCAGCCCACTGCGTTGCCTGAGACGTGTCGGAGTTGCCATTGTGAACCAAATAGTCCTGAATGACCTCCCCTATGCGCTTCACAACAGACTTCTTCTGTAAAAGAGTATCATGAAGCCGCCACATCCCTCGTGAGGGAGAGGCCGCTGGCCATTTAAAAACACCAGAAACTGGCGCATGGTCGGACAGGGACAGTACTCCGATGTCCGCCGCCGTGGCGGCAGTGCGCAGCGGGCCACTCACCAGGAGGTAGTCCAGCCGCGAGTAAGTGCGATGCGCATGGGAAAAATAGGACTAATCCCTATCGGTGGGGTGCATAGCGCGCCAGAGGTCGTGCAAATCCATCTCCACAATCCGGTCCTTTACCGCGCGGGAAAGTTCCCCCGTCTGCGGGGAGCACTGCGCCGACCTATCCATAGCTGAGTCGAAGACGATGTTAAGATCTCCCCCCAGGACAACATGGCGATCAGGCGAGGCAGTGACATCCACCAACACTGAATCCAGGAAGCGATCCTGGTGATCATTCGGGCTATAAACGGAGCCAACCGTAAAAGCTATTCCCCCAAGTCGCATGCGATATGCAAGAAGCCTTCCCTTTTGTTCAGCATATTTATACAGAACCTCGCCTCTAAAGGAGCTAGCTAGAAGAATGGCTACGCCCGCAGTCTTGTTCGCAGCTGAGGAGAAGAACTGAGTGGGGAACTTGGCAGAGCGCAGCCTATGGCAATCCTTGGGCAGCAAATGGGTCTCGTGCAGAAGGCATATATCCGCTCGCATCCCCTCCAACAGGGATAGGATCGCTCTACGTTTCACAGGGTTATTCAGACCCTTAACATTAAGGGTCACTACCTTTAAGGACGGCATTCCATCCGGGGAGCAGAAGCGCTATGCAGCAAGCAAGGGATCAGCGGGCGGGGCGCATGGGGCGGGCGCGCGGGGAAGGCCAGGACAGGCCGAGCAAGAGCATGAGCAACATTGGACGGGACCCCCCCAACAGCAAAACAACCCTTACACCCTCCCAATACGTACTCCTGGCAACTGGCCAGAAACACCAACAAAAGCAAATGGAAACACCCCATTGTCTCAGTCAAGCCCGATCGGGCAAGTCCGTAGAATCAAGCAATGTGGACGTTCAGCCACTCACCTCCAACCTCCCCCTCCCAACCCCCGGCCCCAACTCAGCATCGTAGAGGCTAAGAATCTCTCCCCCCGGAGTGAAATCAGGCCGTCATGGCCACGCCATTGGAGTCGGGCAAGTTTCTGGCTGCTGTTCTCAGAGCATCCGCCATATCCGCCCTGATGGTGGGAGAATCAGGGCGACTCGCATCCGCCGGTGACTGCCTCCTCGTCGATCTCCGTCTGCTCCGTCTCTCTGGGCACCTCCATGTCGGCGTAGCCCCGTCCTCCTCCGTGGCCGTGAGTCCCAGCACTCCGTAGACGTCTTGAGGGAGCGCAGTTGGTGTAGTGCCCCGTTCCATCTAAAAATCAGACGGAAAGGGTGTCCCCAGGAGTAGGGCGTCTCGTGCTCGCGCAGAAAGTCAGTAGCAATCCTGAAGGACCTGCGCTTCTGTAGCGTGATGGCGGACAGATCTTGATAGAGTGCGACAGGCCGCTCCCTGAAAGTTAAAGGCTGCTTCTTTCGGGCCTCCGCCATGATGCGTTCCTTCAAAGGAAAGTCGGGCAAGAACGCCAAAATGTCCGGGGGGGGCGCCGATGACTGGCGCTGTCGGCCCACTCTATGCGCTCTGTCGATGCGGACCGGGAAGTCTGCATCTTCCCCCAAGATCTCACGGAACAAGTCCTGCAGATAGGCCACGAAATCGGTCCCCTCGTCGGCGGGCGGGACACCCCGCACCCGGATGTTGTTCCATCTGGACCTGTTCTCGAGGTCCTCGGAGTGGGCCTGCAGCTCGACACATTGCTCCCGGAGGCGAAGAACGTCCTGCTGAAGATGGACTATTTCTTCGTCTCGGCGCTGGCCCGCCGTCTCCACAGTTTCCACTCGCTCGCCAAGGCCCTCCACCTCTCTGCGCACCTCGCGGACTTCGCCGGCCACTTCCTTCTTCAATGTCTGGAAGTCTTCTTTGAGGGAACTAAACAATTCCTCCATAAAGGACCTCGTGACCGGTGGTTCGCCCCCAGTCACATCTGCCGAGGCCCGGGAGGATCCCGGCGACGGTTGTGTTCTGTCCCGCAACTGCTGGGCCCTGCCAAGCATGTCCGGCAGGGTGCGGTCCCCCTTCCTCGAGCCGCCTCTTCCAGACATCGCGGTCGCTGTAGTAGTCAAGGCCCAAGTCCGGCCGTCTCAGAGGTGAAGACCGCACTGATAGCAGGAGTGCTGCGTCACAAGCGACAAAATGGCGGCCCGGCCCGGGTACAGCCAGCCGCGACACCCGGCCAGGGTGGCGACTGGGGGCCAAAGCAGGAGTCTCTCCGCAGCGCGCCCCTCGGGGAGTTAGACCAGTAGTATAGGCGAGAGCAAGCACCCGCCAGCCAGAGGCACGGACGGAGGCCACCAACGCCAGCTCTTCAGGGGCAAGATGGCGGTAGGGCGGGGCCAGGAAGAGGCCCGGGTTGGCAAAGCCACTGGCGACACCCGGAATACTGCGATCGAAGAAAGTCCATAGCCAATGTCCCACAGCCTCACCGAAGGGCCCATATGGGCCGGCCCCCGTGGTGAGGCCGCCGGCCGTCGCCTCCGGGCCGGGATCCGCACCGCGTCGTGTGTCGTTGTCACTAGCGGAGGGCCAAAGCGCCAACACAAATCCAAAGTCGATTGTGCCACCAAAACATCGGCCACCAAGACGCTGGCCGGAGGATTCTGTTATTCCCCGGAGCTCGACGGGTCCGGTCCTCTCCGGGATGTCTGCTTTCAGCACCAGGCCCAGCCGAGGCGCCCGGACAGCACCGCAGTTCGCTCCGCCCCTCAGGATCTCCTCCGTGCTCCAAGCTTTGAACAGACTTTCGAAGTGCTTCCTCCGAGGCGATGAGAGCCAAAGTGGTATCAATGCGTGCACCAGGAACTCCGGCACATTTCTCTCGCCCGCTGAGCAGCAGCGGGGGGAGAGAAACACAGAAAACGGGGCTCGAGCTGAGCCGGGCCGGAGGAGCTACGGGAGGAAGCGTCCGCTCACCCCGCCATCTTGGCCACGCCCCCTGCCGTAATTATTTTAAACAAGCACGGCGCAGACTAGCTTTCAATCAGGAAATTCTGCTTTATGGCTTAGGGAATTCGTATGCAACCTCATACTCCCTGCACAGACGTCCTTTCATTTCCGTAATGAATGTGAGGGTGGGGGCCGGGGGGAGGTTTAGACCACCAGCCAGTGCCCATAGATTCCGGGGCAGGGCATGTTAGCATAGGGAGGTGGGCACGGGAGCGAGGGGGGGGGATGTGAGGCACCCAGGCTGCGACAGACTGGAAAACACGAGCTCAGTGTTCTCTTCGTAAGGATGTACTGGGATGACAGAACATTTCCAGAGCTGGGAGGAAATGCACAAATCAACATTCCCCGCACACTCACAACAATATCGAGGCGGTGTGTCCCTCATCACACATTGCTGCTTTTGTGCGCTTTAGGGAGGAAGGGTATAGACAGAGGGGCAGATTTACAACAAAGTAACCCATCACAGTGCATCAAGTCATTTTGTTGCGCCGTGCTGTGTTAGTTTGGAAAACTGCAAGCATCGCCAGCGCAGGCACCTTACACCATGGTGCAAGGATGCCTGCATCGTGGGGAGATTGTTTTTGTGCAGCGCCCCTTCCTGCACAAAAACAATCACAAGAGGCTTTTTCCTCTTTCAATGCTTGCTGTAGAATGCAGCATGCATTGAAAGAGGAATAAACTAGGAGAAATGAAAACATTTCTCCTTGTTGCGCCTCGCTACACCACCTCTAGGGTGGCGCAGCATTCACATGCATCTCCAGATTTACGATTTCTCGTAAATCTGGAGATGTGCTTGTTCCATGGGTGTTGCGTGGGAACACCCACAGCAACACCCATGGGTGCTGCGTGTAATATGCCATTCAGCTTCTCCAGGTGCAGCGTCCCAGGCATATAAAAGATCAAGTAAAGGCAGGCTTTCTTCCATGGAATATAGCATTATAGCGTGACAGTACAGCCTTTCTGTATTATTGGAAAGAATTTATTTGTATGTCGAATTTCACAGTGCACTTCTACGTGTCTAGGCTCTAGTAAATAAAGGTTTTAACTTTCTCCAAATTCCCAACCTATGCAAAAGAGAAGTTCGCAGTGCAGGCACGGGTGCGCAGGCCATGGTTTGGGGGGAGGGGCAGGAGAGGTAACGGGAAGAAGAAAATAGGGTGGAGGTTCAAGCTAATCAGTTATTCCTCATTACTTTGCTTTGAATTTTGCAATTTGATATATTGACCGCCTTTCTATTTTGCACATATTCGGCCCACGCTATTGACTCTTCATTCTACCACTCTTTACTTTTCATTGGTTGGAACATTTCAAGCAGCATCTTTGCGGCATGCGAGTAATGCATCAGCAGATGCTCCCCGCGGGGTCCGAGTCAAAGAGGGGACCTGACGAGACAGCCAAGGGCCAGGAAAGTGAGGCTCATGGAATGGAATGTGAGTGCTGCACCAACGAGACGAGAGCAGTATGCGTGCCTGTGAGTGCTGAAGAACACAGAGTAGAGTGTGCGGGCGAGTTAGACGGTTTTGGACAGTGACCGTCAAGGCACTGAGGCAGGAAAAAAAGTCAGTACGGGCCTCATTTATGAAAAGTGACGCATCGCTGCGTGAAAACAGCGATGCATCATTTTTCACTGCGCCCTCCTTGCGACACCAATGATGCGTCATATTTACAGTATGGCGCATCATGTCGCAAGGAGTTACCGATACGTCAGTATTTCTGACGTATCTGTTTGGCGCAAAAGTGACGCATTGCTGGAGTGTGTCACAAAAGTGACCCAACTCCAGCAATGTGTCCTTTCACATTGGGCAAGCCCCATGTGAAAGGGCCTGCGTCAGTCTTACGCTTGCTGTGAGGCAGGCGTAAGAAATTGACGCGTTTGAGTCCTAGAACTGGCGCAGTGAAATCTCATAGATTTCACTGCGTCACTTCTATGACCCTTTCTTCCGTCAAAACTCCCCCCCCCTGCATACATTATACCTGGCGCAGGTATAATGTGGCGCAGGGGTTTACAAAGTGACGCATCTACTTTATGCATCACTTTGTAAATATGGCGCAACAAGGCGCATTTTTACGCCACTGGTGCGTCACAAAAAATGACGCACCGGCGGTGTAAAAGTGACTCACAGCCTCATAAATGAGGCCCTATGTATCGTAGCGGGACGACAGCGTGAAGTAGCCTCAAGGAAGAGATAGCGAAGGACCCTTGTAACACTCTAACGTGACAGCAAAGAGAGGTGCCTGCTGCGTGTTACTGTGAAGAAGGGGGCACCTCCAGAGCAGGCTTAAGCTACGTACACTAGGTATGGGCTAAGGAAGTAGGGGGGCTGCAGCACCTCAAAAATAAGGTTCGGGGGCCAGAAAATGCTGGAACAATAACAAGCATTTGCAATGCAATTGGTCTTGCATTTACGCGACTTTAAGCTATTGACATTCTAAATAACAATGCCTTTTATTTACAACGCCAATAGCTCAAACTCTCACATGGGCGATACCTATTGCTTTGCAAATGCTTGTTTAAAAAGCGCCTAGCCTTGTTTCGCACTGGCCTCGAGGCACTTCTTGCTTCTTGCTAGGGGTCGCCTCCACATCCTGTGATTCTGGGCAAATCACTTAGGTGCAGATTTACAATAACTGGCGCATCCCTGCATATCAGCAGGGATGCGCCAGTTATTGTGCGCCACGCCTCCGCCATCATGGATGCGCCGCATTGAAGCTCCAGCAATGCTCTGGGTGCCCCTATTTTAACAATGCTTCGTCAATCCTTACGCCTGCGTCAACCAGGCATTCCTGCACCAGAACGCCCCCCTACGATGGAACGCCTCATTCTGGCGCAGGTCTTAGATGCGTCACCTTGTAAATACAGCGCAGCATGGTGCATCTTTTGCACCACTGCTGCAACGGGGGCATAAAACAGGTGCAAGGGGCTTGTAAATCTGCCCCTTAGTCTCCCAGTGCCTGAATGTGTAATGTAAATATGGTGTTTGTAAAGCACTCCAATACCTTCGGGTCGAGTTTGCACTATATGAATATCCCAAAAATAAAATTAAAATAAAGAGTGCAAGGCCACTGACGGCCAACAGAGGTCCTCAGAGGGGTTACATCGTCAAGTTGGCGCTGCGCACCAATCAGAATAAGACTTTGTTGAACTGTTGGTCCTTCTGTTAGTACCATAAGCGACTGAGAATAGAACCCGGGGATCACGGGATATGTAAGCATTTTAAGTGGCGCTTGAGAGGAGCAGTGTTCAGGATCGCACGTCCTAATCCGCATATTACCTTTGCACAGGCGCGCAACACCCATTGGGCTCACCGTGCTTCAGCCCCCCCCCCCCCCCCCCCCCCCCGTCGCCTCCTCTGCCCGGGCTAAGATGACACGCACTGAAATGGTGCAAGAAGGCTGCGCATCCGATCCGAGAAAGTGATTGTTTTAATGCTTTCTGAGAGGCCCAGCAGCCCGAGCCAGACAGCCAGCCTCAAACAGTTTCACTGAGTGAACCCCCAGCCCCCACCTCTTGTTTTCCTTTAGAGTGGCGCTGAGGTGAAATCCTTGCCTGAAGGCAGGGATTTCACCTAAGCACTTGATGTGTTCAGCATGGGGTGTGAAGATGTGCACAGCAGGGGAAAGGGCTGGCCAGTGCAGGTGACGCTTTTCCTTTGTAAAGGAATTCCTGCTGGCGTCATAGCCCAGGGTGTGCTGTCTGCGCACTTGTATAAATGTGTATTCCATACAAGTGGACAGACAGCAAAACCCTGGGGTATGACGCCAGCAGAAATTGGGGGCAAGGATGCCAATTTTTGATTTTCTCCTCAGGAGCATTTTTTAAATGCACAATCAAATTCACGGTTGTTTTTTCCCTCTTTGAGCGTTGAAAACTTTGGTGTGCACTCCTCTAATGGACAGCCTTAAAATATCTTGTAAATCAGAAGTTTATTTCAGGTGACAGTAATATGAACCAAGCTATCAAGAGAAAGTGAACGATTCCCTGAATTTCGTAAAATAAAGCCCACTACGAACGTATGCATTTAGCTCAATAAATGTAATTTATATAGCAAAAACATAATCTAATATTATCAATAAATATGTCACTCGAAGGATTACTTGCAAGTGCTTTTCTAGAGTTAATTAGAAAACACCTTTATTTTTGCTGTCGTGGTGGCAGTGGTAATGTAGGACTCAATTCATAAACATTTTGCTACGTGTACATGTGACTTTCTCGTTTACGTACTCCTACATCCCAAATGTGAGCAAGGAGTATTGCTGTCCTACTTTTGCCAGGAGTACCCAAAGAGTAATCCCCTTGGTATATAGAATTAAAGAGGAGCCTTAGAGAAGTGTACGCTCTCAAAGTTGTCTTTCTGACCTGGTCTCCTCAGATCCTAATAAATAGACAGGAGCCCTCGACTCTCCACAAAAGTTCACTGACAGGAAGATGAGGACCCACTTATCGAGGAAGAAGTGGCAATCACTACAAATTAGTGTCACAGACTCTTAACAGAAAAGATGCTTACATTGCTCGGCTTACATTATGCACATGTAGTGTAAGTTTGTAGTGTTCATTTTTTGGGGTGCTAGTGGGTAACTTTAGGGTTCAGGGTGGGTGTGGGTTTTAGTGTGCCAGGGGGCAATTTTAGGGTTCAGGGTGGGTTACGGATCGGGGTGCCAGTGGGTAATTTTAGGGTTCTGAGTGGGTATGGGTTTTGGGGTTCCAGGGGGGTAATTTTAGGGATCCGGGCGGGCATGGGTTTTGGGGTGCCAGGCGGTAATTATAGGGTTCAGCGTGGGTATGTGTTTTGGTGTGCCAGGGGTAATTTTAGGGTTCAAGGCAGGTATGGGTTTTGGGGTGTCAGGGGGCAATTTTAGGGTTCAGGGTGGGTATGGGTTATGGGGTGCCAGGGGAGAATTTATGGTTCAGGATGGGTATGGGTTATGGGGTGCCAGGGGGGAATTTATGGTTCAGCATGGGTATGGGTTTTGGGGTGCCAGGGGTCATTTTCAGGTTCATGGTGGGTATGGGTTTTGGGGTGCCATAGGGTTCATTTTAGGGTTCAGCGTGGGTATGGGTTTTGGGGTGCCAGGGGCAATTTTAAGGTTCCAGGGTGGTGATTTTAGGGTTCAGGGTGGTAATGGGTTTTGGGATGCCAGGGGGTAATTTTAGGGTTTGGGGTAGGTATGGGTTTTGGGGTGCCTGTGATAATTTTAGGGAAGAGAATGGGTATGGGTTTTCAGGTGCCAGGGGTAATTTTAGGGTTCAGGGAGGGCATGGTTTTTGAGGTTCCAGGGGTAATTTTAGGGTTCGGGGTCGGTATGGGATTTGGGGTGCTAGGGGGTAACTTTAGGGTTCAGGGAAATAATGGGTTTTGGGGTGCCATAGGGTTAATTTTAGGGTTCAGGGCGGTATGGGTTTTAGGGTGTGAGGGGGTTAATTTTAGGGTTCAGCGTGGGTATGTGTTTTGGTGTGCCAGGGGTAATATTTGGGTTCAGGGCAGGTGTGGGTTTTGGGGTGTTGGGGGGTAATTTTAGGGTTTAGGGTGGTAATAGGTTTTGGGGTGCCATGGGGTTAATTTTAGGATTCAGTGCGGGTATGGGGTTTAGGGTGGGAGGGGAAGCATTTTAGGTTTCATGGTGGGTGTGGGTTTATCAGGTGTCAGGGGGGCACTTTTAGGGTTCAGGGAGGGTATGGGCTTTGGGGTGCCGGGGGGTAATTTTAGGGTTCAGGGTGGTAATGGGTTTTGGGTGCCAGGGGGTAATTTTAGGGTTCAGCGTAGGTATGTGTTTTGGTGTGCCAGGGGTAATTTTAGGGTTCAGGGTGGGTATGGGTTTTGGGGTGCCAGGGGGGGATTTAATGTTCAGTATGGGTATGGGTTTTGGGGTGCCAGGGCTAATTTTAAGGTTCAGGGTGGGTATGGGTTTTGGGGGGCAAGGGTGTAATTTTAGGGATCAGCGCAGGTATGAGTTTTGAGGCTCCAGGGGGGTGATTTTAGGGTTCAGGGTGGGCATGGGTTTTGCGGTGCCAGGGGGTAATTTTGTGGTTCAGGGTGGTAATGGATTTGAGGGGGCAAGGTTGTAATTTTAGGGATCAGTACGGGTATGGGTTTTGGGGTGCCAGAGGTAAATTTAGGGTTCAGGGTGGGTATGGTTTTGGGGGGCAAGGGTGTAATTTCAGGGATCAGCGCGGGTATGGGGGTTGGGGTTCTAGGGGGATGATTTCAGGGTTCAGGGTGGTAATGGGTTTTGGGGTGCGAGGGGGTAGTTTTAGGGTTCGGTGGTTATGGGTTTTGGGGTGCCAGGGGTGTAATTTGGAGGTTCGGGTGGTAATGGATTTTGGGGGGCAAGCAGTAATATGAGCGTTTAGCATGGGTATGGGTTTTGGGGTGCCAGGGGTAATTTTAGCGTTCAGGGTGGGTATGGGTTTTTGGGTACCTGGGGAAATTTTAGGGTTCAGGGCGGGTATGGGTTTTGGTGTGCCAAGGGGGTAACTTTGGGGTTCAGGGTGGGTATGGGTTTTGGGGTACCAGGGGTAATTTTAGGGTTCAGGGTGGGTATGGGTTTTGGACTTGCAATGATAAACATTTCACAAGCACATTGTCCTCCTATAGAAGCAATTCTTGACGAATTGGCGAAAAAGGGTCGTCGCCTTGAAATGGCATTGTGAAAATTGGTTATATTGTGTTCCTAAAGTGCTTTGTAGTAAAATATATTAAATTGGTCTTTTAATTCAGTACATTCTGTTCCTTTTTCATAAGACAATAGGACATAAATGCATCAAATTAACACAAATGTGTGCTCTAATTGTTGTCCAGTTTCAAATGCAGAATTCATCACGTTTTCTCCGCTTGACCTGAGCATTAATCGATCCCGATTATCTACCATTTTAGCCCCGCCCCATTTTTTTAACATTAGCCACGCCCCTTCATTTGCCATGTTAGCCCCCCCCGAAATTAAGACCCAGTTGCGCCCCTGCCTTTGCACTAAATTATCAGATCTCATCAGCCAAGAGCTCTTACAAAACTTTAACTTTTAAGTCAGTCATCAACCACACAAAGTACGACTAAATCTAGACAAAATATAACTAAACGTTCCTATATTTTTTTTAACATAAAACAATTAGGAGGGCATCAGCCTATACTCCTTAGTATAACCAAAAGAACCAGCTTCTAAGTTACAAAATAGTTTGAAAATTAACGTCCAATAATTATTGATAACGGTCTTTTGCTGCGGCGACAGTTTCATGCTTACACAGATGCATTATGGGTATGCCGGATTTACCATCTCTCTTTTATGGCCTCAATGGAGTTTTCGTTCAGACTAAAGACTGCAATTCTTCTGACCGCCGACAGAGGGCCACGCTCAGGTTTACATTGTCATCCCTGCTCCCAGGCTAACTTCGAACTTTGCCTTATTAGACAGCTATGACGTCTCCTCTGAAGCCCCGCCCACTCTAGGGGAGGCCGAACCTCCAGCCCAGGGAGCCAGCTGCTAAGTGCCCCCCCCTCCATCCATCCATCCATGCACCCTGTGCCAGACAAGGGGGCTGGAATTAATGACCGAAATAGGCGTTGCCCTCCCACCTTTTTGTGAGTAAAAAGAGGAGGATGAAAAATAACACTGGGCAGCTGAAAGTAAAATTTACCTTTGAAAAATGTTGGATTCTTTGGGGCATATTCTCAAGGACACCAGTTGTGTCCTCTGTTCTGTTGTGGACGTGTTACGGTTTGTACCACATTGTTCTCAATGTTGATGTGCTCTGCATGTAATGTGTGTGCTGCATTTTGGGGGAGTCGCCCCCGCAGCTCTGATTTTGCTGCCCCTTCTCCCTTTCATGCACGTGCCTTTGACTTCTGTGCTTCAACAGTGCTGAGATGTTGCATACTTGAGTACATTGGTCTCTTGGTAGGAGTTGGGGGTCTGGGGCATGGTTTGTCAGCAGATATGTGCTACTTAATTGTGCTTGTGTGCCATTGTGCCCATCTCACCCCGTCCTCCCAGTCCCTGGTCATTACTCGCCCTGGTGCTGTTGTGTCCGGTCATGTTGAGCAGTGTCCGGTCCCCCAACTCCTGCCACCGTCTCCCTACGGATGACTGTGGACACCATTTCCTCATTCTTGTCCAGTTCCTCTTGTTGCGCTGGACTCCCTCCTCCAGTCTGCATTGCTGCGTTCCGGTTGTTGGTGAGTTTCTGCTTGGTTTTGTGATTCACATCATTCCAGCTCCTCTTGACCTCTTCCATTGACCTCTTCAGCACTCCAACTGCATTCACCTTGTCCACGATGGACTGCCATATTCCATTTTTTGTTGCCAATGACACAGTGGAGGTGACGAACAGTAGTTGATGTTTTTCTACAATCTCTGTTATCAGGATCCTGGGGCATATTATCAAGGCAGGCAAAATGACATTATCGCCGCTTTAGCAGCCGTTTTAGGCCGCTAAGCGGCGATAAAGTAATCGCTCTATTAGCAAGCTGTCGCTAACAGCAGTTAGCAACAGCTTTAATGCGATAGCAAGCGGTTTGGGGCCGGCTTTTCATGTCAGCGATATTTATCGCTAATGATATGCAAAGTGGGCGTACCCAAACTGTTAGCGACTGAAAACAGTCGCTAACATCGCTATCGCCTATTATCAACATAGGCGTAGCAATGGAAATATTCACGCTAAGCGCGAATATCTCCAAAAACTAACGCCTGCTCAGACCAGTTCTTAGCCACCATATCCAATGGGAGGTGGATATAATGGCTAAGACCCTGTTAGCGATAATGCGTGAATATCGCTGTATTCTCAGCGATATCCACGGATTTCACCGCTATTGCCGGAAATATTATCGCTTTTGAGATAAACGTTGCTAATAGCATGTTATCTCAGCGATAATATCCGTCGATGCAAAATTCCGCTAAGCCTACTTAGCTATAAATATCGCTAGTTGTTGGTAGTATGCCCCCTGTTTTTCTGCGGACTGAACCGCTTCTTTCTACTCTTCTTGTCCTTGCCCTTCCCTGACCCCGAAGCCCCAGGCTGGTCCTCCGAGGGGGCTTGTGGGGTTCTGGTTGTCCTCTGTACTTGCTCTGGCTTCCTCCATTGTGCTACGCTGTTGTTTGGATTTTATTTGTATGTTTTTCTTCCACTTTTATAGTAATTTTTCCCACCTCACGTGTGTGAATCGCAGTCCTGGGGAAGATTATCGCAGATTTTTTTATTACGGTTGGGCCCATCCCAACTTTTTTCGTGTTGGGGTTTAATTTTTTTATCGACGTCCCGGTGACCATATCACAGACTTTTGACGCGTTATCGTGAGAGTATCGCATGGTACCGCCGTGTTGAGAATACAACGTTAACAGTATTATTTTCCCGTGATAGACTGCGATGTGAAGAGTTTCGTTAAGCTAATTATGCGATAATTATCACATGTTCTTGAGAATATCCCCCTTTGTTTTTCTGAGGGGCGGGAGGGGTTAGGGCTGAAGGAATGGCCTGTGAGGACGGACAAGGGCATCCCCGCCCTGCAAGCATGAGCTTGACATGTGACAGCAAAAGTGGTGGGAGTGATGAGTGTTCATTTCGAACTGCATAAATCTTTTTGGGCGTTCTTCTCAATGGCCAAGGATGTGTCTGGAGCAGTGCCGGTAAAGACAAGCATTTGCAGTGCAATAGGTCTTGCATTATGGAAAGTTTGACCAACTGGTATTGCAAATAATAATGCAACACCAATAGCTTAAACTTTCATTAATGCGAGACCTAATGCAGGGTTAGATTAGGTTAGAAATCGGCCCGGGCACGCAAACAAAATGTAGCCCGTATTTGCATAATGCCTTTCTGCAAAACACTGTTTCACTGAAGTTTTATAAACACCGGAAAACAAGTGGTGCAGACCATGGCACCCGGGATACAATTCCTCTGAGTCCCCAGAAGAGAACAGCAGGCATTCCGACATGTTTGACTCATCTGACATGTATCATTCTAGGTCCCCAGCGAAATCCATCATCTTTTGGAGAAGGATGTCAGGGCGAGACTCAGGAGGAGAGTGTACAAGACTATCACTGAAAGGGAAGGTAGCGGCCACCCCTGACATAGACAATGAACTATGCACCTTTTTTAGTAAACATATGAGAGACCCTAAGAAGGGCATTGATCGATCTTGGAGGGCCTGCCAGGACAAACTCTTAAATGTAATTGGACCTATCACCGAAATTATTCAAATAGCAGAGCTTTCTTAGCAATTTGGGGTTCTTATGCCCACAGAGATAGTGGCTGGCTGGGCACTGAGGGCTACCTGCCTGCTCGGTAACGCAAACTGCGCACTGGCGGTGGAAAGAAGGAGATCTCTTCTCATTAAGATCGACCCTAAGCTGGGGAAACTGGCTAAGTCTGGGGCGGGGCCATAGCACAAGGTAACCTATTTACCCTTTCATCAAGGAGCTGAATACTTTTGTAACAACCTTCTCTGCCCTCGACAAGGTGCAAGCCTCTATAAACAAGCATTTACAATGCAACGGTGTCGCCTTTGGAAAAGTTTGAGCTATTGGCATTGTAAATGACAAAATTTGTATTTATGTGTTGGTTTTGAAAACAGATAAATAAATGGCATTGTCATTTACATTGCCAATAGCTCTAACTTTTCCAAAGGCGAAACCGTTGCATTGTAAATGCTTGTTATGTTTAGAGTTCTTGCTACAGAGCTGAAAATGAAACGGAGACAGAAATAACTATTCTAACATCCTGAAATCCTGCCCATTACCATCTTTCTTTAGGAAGTACTCTGCAGAACCAAAGGCTACAAAGATGCTGGAATCTTCAATCTGAGATGATCTAATTAATACTGCATGCAAGGTGCGTGGTTGTTAGACCTGGCATCTTTTGGCGTGATTACCCCTATCTTTTTGCCTCTGCCTCCTGTATTTTTGATGCTGTGCTGGATTCGTTTTTGCTGGTTTAGATGCTTTGGACACTCTGCCACTGCTGATCAGTGCCAGAGTGTAAGTGCTCCCTAGGTAAAGTGTTATTCTGATTGGATATACATGTTTGGCATATTTGCATCACCATGAAGTCCCTAGTAAAGTGCACTGGGTGTGCCAGGGCTGGTGATGGCAAATGCTATAGTGGGCCTGCAGCACTGATTGTGCCACCCACAGGAGTAGCTCTAAAATGGTGTCTCAGGCCTGCCACTGCAGTGCCTATGGGCAGTTTAGAAACTGCCATGTCCGCCTGGACAGTGCCCCCACTGACCAGGCCTAACCCTTCCCTTTTTGTGCACATCAGTCACCCCTATGGAAGGCCCAAGGTACCCCCTGGGCAGGGTGCAGTGTATGTGAAAGGTAGAGCATGTACTGGTGCAGGTAACATGCTCTGGTAGTGAATTACAACCATTTTCGTTTTTTACTATTGTAAGGCTATCTTGCTCCATAGGTTAACATGGGGGATGCTGGCTACAGTGGTTAACAGCATTTCTTCCCATAGGAACAAGAAACAACAGCACAAACAGGGGGGCAGAGGCTTACCGCATGGCCTCGGTAGACGCTGCTCGGAAAGCACAGCGTCCTGTAGGGATTCTGGGGCGTGCTCTCCCCTTCCCATTGGCTGGAAGGTAAAATACCAGCCAATGGAAAGAGGAGAGGGCGGGACTTAAAAAAAGACCCAGCAACGCCCCCGGAATCGCGTCTAGACGGGCCCTGAACTGAGTGACGCTCCTCTCCTCCAATGGCTGGCCAGCATTTACGAGGCCAGCCAATGGAGAAGAGGGGCGTGTTCAGGCCCCCATACAAACAAAAGATTTCGGCTCCGCCCACTGCTTACGCAGTGGGACGGTAGCCGAAACCTAAAAAATCCCTTTCCTTTCCTCGTCACCAGGGGGCACAGACACCACGCACCGAACATACAAGTATACCAGGCATGCTTACGAAAGGCTGTATGTAACCCTACCGGCTGATAATGTTGTCAAACTTTTTCCCCCCGGAGCGACCCAGGCTGTACCCCTATGTACTGTACCTTGAATATATAAAGACTCTTTCTCAAATAAAAATTATTGGAAATAAAATTTTTTTTTAAAAATCACCCCAGCCACATAAAACCTATCATATACTAAGCGAAAACTATGAGGAAAACTCAAGATTCAGCATAGCATGATCACTGACAGCACATAGACATATCAGAAATTGTATTTTCACAAATAAAGGCTATGAAATTAGTCCACTTCTAAGAATAATAAAGAATCTTCCAATTATGTCACATTGCTATGGGCTACGTGGAAACTGTGGGGTTAGAAATCTCATAAGGGGGGGGGCATTGATTGGGAGGGAGAATGAGCACCAGCAGAATAAGCAAAACAACAGAAATTGTATTCTTTTAAATACAACGGTGTTTTTACGAAAATATGTCAAAACTAAACTACATGTTAAATCACACTTCTACGCATTACTATTAAAAGTATGTAATCATTAGTTCATCGGTTGTGCTCATACACATTATGAAAATTAATATCTCATAAATATTATTTAAAATGTCACATTGTCAAAAAACGTTAACAGCCTCTCCGAGCACCCTTGGCTTTTTAATAAACAGCATCTGTTTGCTGGAGCTCGTAGTTTCACTTAATGCATTGCAGGTATTCCCAAAGAAATGAAAGCAATGAAGCGATCACACTGCCAGCAAAAAAATCCTGGCATCAACTAAATGTATGTATCACAGCTGCCATGGGGCCACACAGCATCTATAACTGCCTCCCAACGCTCGCTGTTGTTATGACCCGGTTACAGGAAGTGGTATATAACGAGGCACAGTGTGCCCGGAAGAGCATGGTGTAGGCAGTGTGTCTGTATGCAGAGGTGGGACTTTCTTAAAGTCCCTCCTACCCATTTCTAACAGTTTTTCTCCCCAGCAGCCCTTCCCCCAGGTCCGTGTGGGCTCGGGGTGCCCCAGCTGCTCTGGTGGGTGGTGCCGAGTGAAGGCTGCTAGCACGGCCTCGGGGGAGCAACACATCAACTCGTCCCACACCCCACGGGTGTAGAAGTCCCCAGTGTGCGCGTTGGCGATGGGCAGAGCCACTGACAGGAAGCTCCGCACAGCCCACAGCCTTTGACGCAGCAGCTCCCAGGCAGGCTGCTCCAGAGTAGAGAGCGGGCGGCGGGCAGAGGAGGACATTGCCGCTGCTGGTCTAGAGCGGCAGGGTCTGCCTGATAGAGAGACACAACTTACTCCTGCAGCGTGGCCCGCTAAAGAGCGACAGCCCTGCCTCCGACCCGCCCAGCGCTCGCCTCAACCCTAGCACAGCAGCGCGCTGCCACGCTTGCCTGTTAAAGTGTCCCTGGCCCTCTCCCCTTGACAAAATGCGAGCTATTAAAGTAAATATTGTTTTACTCCTGCAGCTCGTCACAACCTAGTCAATGCATTTGAAGCCATTAATGACCGACCTTCCCAAAATGTCCGCGAGTGAGCATCATATTCAAAAGAAAGCACAGCTAAAAAAAACTAAAACTAAATTCTGATGCTTTTAAAGCGCATTGATATCGATACTGGAACAGTTTGAATCGGTAAAATCCTCTAGCGGAGTGACAAATGTAACAAGTCAGGTCCCGGGCCGCGCTGTGATTGGCTGACGTCACGGGGGTGTCCCGGGCCGGCAGCCAATCACAGCGCGGCCCGGGAATGACGTCACGGGGGTGTCCCGGGTTGGCAGCCAATCGCAGCGCGGCCTGGGACAAAGGGGCAGGGCTTAAAAAAAGCACCAGAAACGCCCCCGAATCACGTTTTCAAGAGAAAGCGCGATTGACAGCCTCTGTCTCCCAATGGCTAGTCTCCATTTATGGAGCTAGCCAATGAGAGGCAGAGGTGGTGCCGACATCCCTACTGAAAACAAAAGTTTTCGAACTGGGAGGGGCACTGACGTGCCCCTCGCCAGGTCGAAACCTAAAAAGATTTTTTACGGGAAGGTTTTTGCAGGGGCCAGAAAGAGACAGAGGCCGCTCCTCCGGCTGACTATACTACTGAGGTTCCTCTAGAGGTCAGTTCAAGAGGAACAATGGCTGGAATGAAGGCTGACACAGGACCTTCTACCCCAGCAGCGGCACCGAAAGACGAGAGAGCAACCGAGCCGCAGAGCAGCCAACGACATCCCAGGAGGGAACTCTGGTAAGCGTTATGCCTTCACCCCCTCAAGATCTATGGGGGAGACTTCTGCAGTATGCACAGAATTGGGGAAAGATTACAGAGGACGCTTGGGTCCTACAAACAGTGAGAGGATTCCACATAGAATGTTATGAATCCCCTGTTCAGGCGTTACGTCCAGGATCACTGGTTCTCTTAACGGAGGGCATGCAGCCAATAGACTCTGAGGTAGCAGAACTTCTGCAAAAAGGTGCCATTCACAGGTCAGTACTTCACCCAAACCAGTTTCTGATCAACTTATTCCTCGTGGAGAAAAAAGAAAAGGGCTTCAGGCCCATCACCATCATAAACTTGAAAGAGTTTAACGAGTGGCTGGTATATCACCACTTAAAATTGGAGGGTATCCATCTGCTCAGGGATATTCTCCTTACAGGGGATGGGAGGGTCAGGCTGGATATTAAGAATGCTTAACTTTCAGTTCCCATTTACCCACCACTCCGGAAATTCTGCCAATTCACATGGAGGGGACAAATGCATGAGTTTTGGGCTCTCCCATTCAGCCCCTCATCTGACCCTTGGTGCTTCACCTTGTTACTGCGGCCAGTGGCAGCAACCCTCTGCACAAAAGGAGTACAAATAATTATTTACCTGGGCAACATCATACTCATTCACCAGTTTCCGATGCAACTCAGACGCAATCTGGATATGACTATTGCGCCACTTCAGGATCCAGCCTTCGTCATTGACAAGCGGAAATCCAAACTGATACCCGCACAACAGATGACCTTCCTGGGGTTTCTCTTTAAATTGACTTTGGCTTCGCTGAGCCTACCGTCCTCAAAGGTATCCATAATCCAGAAGGAACTCATAAAAGTCCTAAGATGGGACAGGACCTCCCTGCGGCAATTGGCCCGGATTGTGGGACTACTCTTGTCCATAGTAGCCAATCAATATCCCCGGCCCCCTGCAATACTGAGCTCTAAAGAGACTGAAGACGATACACCTATGAAGAGAGTTAACTTATTTGGAACTAATATCCCAGACACAAGAAGCCAGAACAGAACTCCAGTGGTGAATCGGCCACTGGATGCTTGGAACAGGAGAGCAACCTTTGGGACGACACCATACATAGTAATGAAGTCAGATGCCAGCCGACTGGGGAGCCAGATGTGGAGATGTGTCAAAGGGGGGATAATGGTCGGAGGACGAGCTGCAGATACACATCAACGGCTTGGAACTCCGTGCTGGATCCTTTGCGGTCAAATCCTTTACTAGAGACAGAGTCCTGTTGCATTCTGTTATGGATGGACAACATCTCGGCGATCCAGTACATCAATCGGCTGGGGGGAACCCGCACAAAGACACTATCAAATTTGGCGAAGGATTTCTGGAACTACTGCCTATAGAAATAGATTTTGGTGATGACAGAGTACTTCCCAGGAATACCGAATATGGTGGCGGTCTGGAATTCCAGGAACTACTCGGGCAGCAGCGTCTGGCATCTGCATCACAAGATCTTCCTAGCACTGATGGGCAGATTGGGTCCTTGCCATTTGGTAATTTTTTCATAAGGGTTGTACCATCAACTTCCACAATATCTGAGCTGGAGACCAGAAGAGGCATAGCAGTGGATGCCTTCCTCCAAGACTGGTCGAAGAATCTTCTGTAAGCCTTCCCACCATTCATGATGACTCCCAGGGTAGCGGCTCAATTCAGATGACAGCCACCATCTCTGGTGTTGGTCACACTGATCTGGAAGTCGCAGACATGGTTCCCAACGCTGATGAAGCTGTCGTGGGACCTACCGAAAAAACTGCCCTCATTCCCTTGGTACTCAGAGACCTGCAGGGTTGCCTGCACCCTCTGGTCTTACAGGGACACCTCTCCCTCATGGAATGTTTGACGTTACAACGCATACTTTTACAACGCATACCTTTACATCGCAACATCCATTACAACGCATTCCATTACAACACATGCCATTACAATGAATTTTTAAAAACTACCTTTACAACGCATTCCATTACAATGCATACTACCTTTACAACGCATACCATTACAATGCATACCATTACATTGTACGTATTGTAAGTATTGAATAGTGTAGGGGTAAAAATTACTATTCTAACTCCAGGGGGGTGCAACAGTAGGGTAAATTGTAGGGGTAAAAATTAATATTCTAACTCCAGGGGGGTGCAACAGTAGGGTAAGTGTTGGTTAGTATAGGGGTCACAATTACTATTCTAACTCCAGGGGGTGCAATAGTAGGGTAAGTGTTGGATAGGGTAAGGGTACTATGTGTTGTGATGGTATGCGTTGTAATGGTATGCGTTGTAATGACTGCGTTGTAATGACATGCGTTGTAGTGGCATGCGTTGTAGTGTCATGCGTTGTAATGGTTGCATTGTAATGGCATGCATTGTAATGGATGTTGCATTGTAAAAGTTTTGTTGTAATGGCAGTGCGTTGTAAAAGTTGCGTTGTAAAGTTTGTTTCCCCCCTCATGACATGGAATATTTCCAGGGACCCTGGAAAGACAACCAACTTTCAGCAGATGCTCAAACCTTTATCCAGCAGGCGTGGGCTTCAGGCACCATCAAGAGATATTGCTCGTCTTGGAGACGATAGAATAGTTGATGTTTGGACAGACATCTGGATCTCTTGTGGGCAGAAGTTACTCACAATCACATTTTTTGGCAGAATTGGCACAGTGAGGGCTGGCTTACCATACAGTCAATTCCTTTAGGTCAGCCATATCAGCCGGACATAACATTATTGATAACAAACCTCCTGGAGAAAACCCTTAGGTCTTTAAACTATTGAAGGGTATCAGACTCTCTAACCCCTCGGAGCTCAGATAGTCAGACATATGGGACGTTAATGATGTCTTACGACTAATCCTTAGTTGGCAGGATAACCAGTGCTTGTCACGAAAGGAACTCTCAGCAAAACTGCCCATATTCCTATACCTTATTTCATGTAAAAGGGTGTCCGATGTGAGGACTTTGGATACCTCTGCTAGGGTTGCCACGCCAGGAGTAGTCACGTTTACCATATGTAGGAGAACTAAGAAAAATACCATGTTGGTATCTTATCCTACCTTTTTGTAACGCCCCAAATTATGTGTAGTCAGATGCATTAAGGTATATGAAGAAATTATAGAGGATATCAGACCAGCAGGTGAGAGGCAACTTCTAATTGCCACACAAAAGCCATTCATTCTATTGCCAGGTGGGTAAGGTGGATCATAGCCAAGGCCGGTGTGGACGTGCATACATTTGGGGCCGAACCCTCAAGAGGGGTCATGGCATCCAAAGCCATACAGGTGGGTGGCAAACTTGAGTATTTCATGGCCATCTGAGACAACCATCAAGAAGTTTTACTTCAAGCCCTCTTGGAGTCCGCCACTCTGGTCGTAAGTAAGCTTTAAACATGCATAATCCTCGCCTCAGGTCCTCACAGAATGAAAAATTTCCTAGCTAATGAGAAGAAAAATTTCAATTCTATTAAGGACAAGGAGGCGAGGATTATCCCACCCAGGGACATCATGAAATGATTTTCGGACCCACCCGATGTTACTTGCCAACGAACTGCTGCAACCTGCCTGGGGTGCGAGTACTTTCTACGCTTACCTGTCTTGCCGCATTCTGGTTTCCTCCCTGCCGCCGCTCGAGTCTCCCTCGCGGTCGCTGGTTGAAGGGAACCACAACTCCCAGACTGCCTGCAACCTGACCCGGAACACCTTGCCTGGGGTCACCGCGCCCGGAGGCGCTTGAAATTCCCGCCGTCCTCGGTGGAGCGGGTGTCTTGCCAACGAACTGCTGCAACCTGCCTGGGGTGCGAGTACTTTCTACGCTTACCTGTCTTGCCGCATTCTGGTTTCCTCCCTGCCGCCGCTCGAGTCTCCCTCGCGGTCGCTGGTTGAAGGGAACCACAACTCCCAGACTGCCTGCAACCTGACCCGGAACACCTTGCCTGGGGTCACCGCGCCCGGAGGCGCTTGAAATTCCCGCCGTCCTCGGTGGAGCGGGTGTCTTGCCAACGAACTGCTGCAACCTGCCTGGGGTGCGAGTACTTTCTACGCTTACCTGTCTTGCCGCATTCTGGTTTCCTCCCTGCCGCCGCTCGAGTCTCCCTCGCGGTCGCTGGTTGAAGGGAACCACAACTCCCAGACTGCCTGCAACCTGACCCGGAACACCTTGCCTGGGGTCACCGCGCCCGGAGGCGCTTGAAATTCCCGCCGTCCTCGGTGGAGCGGGTGTCTTGCCAACGAACTGCTGCAACCTGCCTGGGGTGCGAGTACTTTCTACGCTTACCTGTCTTGCCGCATTCTGGTTTCCTCCCTGCCGCCGCTCGAGTCTCCCTCGCGGTCGCTGGTTGAAGGGAACCACAACTCCCAGACTGCCTGCAACCTGACCCGGAACACCTTGCCTGGGGTCACCGCGCCCGGAGGCGCTTGAAATTCCCGCCGTCCTCCGCGTCGCGGGACGCGAGCGGGACGCCCGGACTAAGCCCGGACAAAGGGCGGACAGTCTAAGACAGTCCAAGACTGGCCACGACTGGACTGGGCCGGTACACTAACTTCTGTCGCACCGTGAGTTACCTGTTGTAGTGTTTACTTGCCTTTTGACTATCTATACGTACGGGGCTGTTTTGCTATTCTACCCTGCCCCTCTGATCAACCATGTCAAAGCGGAAAACACCTGATACCCCTGTCAATACTATGGAGAACTATCTAGTGCACAGAGTGACTAAAATAATTAATGATCGGCGGTCCTCCCTAGGGCTTAATGATTCCCCTCCTTGTGCTCAAACAGAAGTGTCCTGCCTAATTGATTTGGACATAGAAGCCATGAATTTAAGTGACACTGTGAACGTGGAAAATGTCGTTTCTTCTGCACTAAACACTTCTATAAATGTTCCACAATCTGTTATGAATACTGAATCACTAGTGGTTGATGAACCCAACTTGCACTGTAATGACCTAGTGTTAGTTGATGCCAGTACCACTCCACCAACACCTGTTCCTGCTCCAAGAGCAGTTAAGAGGTCCACTAAAGCCTCCACTAAAAGGCCAGGACTACGATCAAATAGTAAAAAACCACCAACTCCGCCAAACTCTAAACACAAAAATGTGATTGATGACATAATAGAGGAAGGGAGTTGCACTATAGACTGGGATGACTTGTTGTCGAACAAATTCATGGGCATGTTAGAATCTAGGATTGTACAAATAATTAAACCACTCATATCGAAAATTGATCAATTGTCCGATAAAGTACACAAACTAGAGTCCCTAGTAAAAACAACAAACGACAACATGGGGGACATCCCCAACTCAATCATAAATAAAATAGATGAGCTTCAGGAAAATATGATTGAGAATGTAAAAGCTATACCTGCACCAGTGCAGACTGATGCTCTTAGTGCTACAAGTGATCTTACCAACCCCACTGTTGTAGTTCCCCCATCAACAAAAGAGAATGGTTTTATATTTGACTCCCACCTTGATCTAAATCCTGTCGAGCTGATAGTGGAAGCATCACCTCTAGTGTTAGTACTCGCCAATGTTCCAATATTGAAAAAAGATCAGATTGAGACCCCGGATTCCCTTCTAAACAAATCATTGCAGTGGCTAGGTAACAATATCCAAGCAACTCCATGGGGTAAGGAAAAGTTGTCCGAGGACTTGCTATCAGCAAGAAGAGTTAAATGGATAGGGTCCAAACCCAAGAAATTTGCCGGGGATTGTGTGGTATTAAATTTGAAGGGTCCAGATGTATTGCCAGACATCCTACAAAATATTCTCCCACCCCAACGAAGAACGGCAGAAATAATCCCGCTAACGTTAGACTTCTTCTATAGTAGAAGAGGTCTACTAGCAAAACCAACTATCCTTAGAACCAAGTGGTCAGTGGTTGGATCTAGAAGGGACAGGGGGGGCACTAGCGGTGACTGGGGGTTAAATTTGGATAATTGCTTTTCGGCCTTATCTGATTTAAACGAATGCGATTGACTCGAGAGCCACGATCTAGCCTCTCACATTGGGCTGTTGCCGCAAAAACATACAGGAGAAGGAAACATAAATAGCCCTAATCTGGGTAACCTGAATGTAGAGAAAAATAAATCATTGCACCTAAAATGTAAAAACCCCGTTCTAAAAGTGTTAAAGATAGCAACTGAGGTTCATACATGTGCTACTGGGGTTGAAGAGTCTGAGATCAGTTCAAGGGATGGAAAAAAATCTTTATTAGAAGTGTCAAAAAACACAAGCGATCAGAAAGAAGATCAGCCACTAGATCAATGTAAAACTAATATACTATCCCTTGTATCATGGAATATTGCAGGTGTAGCGAGTAAGATAAATACACTGGAATGGGCTGAATATATTAATCAGCACGATATCATTTTGCTGCAAGAAACCTGGTCACTTACCCCAACATTTAAAGTGGGATATTTAAATTATCACATCCCGGCAGTTAGAAACCGCCTCGGACGCCCCTCTGGAGGCTTGTTAATTTGGGTACGACAATCCCTAAATGTCATTATAACACAACTATCAATACCATCAAATGACATTATGGCTCTTACGGTCAGATGGGAAAATGGCCAAGAGCTCAGCATCTTTAACGTTTATGCTAGGGGAGTGTCCAGGGGACAAGCTTCTAACACTTTATCAGTCTTGGAACAAAACATAGAATTATTACCACCACAAAATCAATTAATAGTAGGTGGTGACTTCAATGTAACCTTTGAGCCCCTGGGGGAAGAGGACAGGATTCTGTCCGAGGAAGAGGACGCCAAGTGGGGAATCCCACAGTTGGACCTGCCTGTCATTAAAAAATGGAGTAATGTGGCAATACAGCTAAAAAGCCTCTGTTTAGCCAGAGGGCTGAGAGCGGCAAATGGGCGCTCCCCCTCCGATTTAGTAGGTAATAACACGTTCGATAATGGCCGCTCATCTAGCAGAATCGATTATATATTAATAGATGTAAAATTTTGGAGCAAAATGCTAGACATGGTTGTAGAACCTAGACTAGAAAGCGACCATAATCCCTTAAAATTAACCTTTATATTCCACTGCAAGCCTCCATCGCACCCTAAGGATAATGGAATGGTGACACAGGATGTAGTATGCTCCAACAACCAGCGCCACCTTAAATGGGGAATGATGATAAAAGATAATATAAAACTAGAGGCACTTAAAATGTTAGTGGTAAATGAAGTAAACAATATTAAGTCTAAACAAGGGATGTCAAGCTTCCAAGATTATATGATGGAGGCCCACGAAAAACTTTTTACTGAACTACAAAGTTTTTTCATTAAAAAAGTAGATTCTACTAAAGAGGGTAAAACCCTACAGAGACAAGGCTGGTACGACAAAAGTTGCAGATTGGCACGACTTAATTTGAGTTCAGAATTAAAAATCGGCAATGCAATAGGAATTAGGAGAGCGAGAGATGCATACAGACAAGCCCAAAAAAAGGCTAAGAAACGCTGGGATGAAGAAGGGTGGCAGGAATTGAAGGAAGCTTGCGCTGCCAAGGACTCTAAGCGCTTTTGGGCTATTGTTAAATGGGAGAGGGGAGGAATAGCTGCCCAGCCACAAAATAATGTCCCTATCAATAAATGGACTGAGTTTTTTAGACCACAGTATGCCCGCAATCCGGCCCATGCCTCTGCCCAACATCCGCCATCTTTTTTCTTCAAAAATCAAATATTTGATGAGAATGATGTAATTAAAGCATTGGATGGTATAGCAGGAGGAAAAGCGCCAGGCATGGATGGCATTCCGGCCGACATGTTTTTGTCAGACCGGAATACGTGGTGCTTATATTTTAAAATGCTGGCTAATGCTGTGGCAATGGGAGGGGAAGTGCCCCACTCATGGAAGGGAGCAGAAATAATCCCCATATTTAAAAAAGGAGACAAAACACTAGCCCAAAACTATAGACCAATAAGTCTCATAGACACAGCGCAAAAAGTGATGGGTCGCCTAGTCCAGAATAAGCTACAACAATGGATTGACGACAAAAATATATTATCCCCTTTTCAGGCAGGGTTTCGCCCACTGACTAGTAGTGTTGACCAAGCTCTCTATTTCCTAACAATTTATTGGAGAAATGTCACACTCAAAAAGGGATCGCTGTACGCAGTCTTTGTAGACCTAAAAGCAGCCTTCGACCTAGTCCCCAGGGAAAAATTGTGGCAGACCCTGGCTGATGTAGGTCTAAGCCAGGAATTTGTTACCCTCCTTGTCCGCCTCCATGACAATAACTTTGCCAAAATTAGATGGGGCAAGCAAGGTGAAACCACAGATTCCTTCCCAGTAGAACGAGGAGTTAGGCAAGGCTGTGAGCTCCAACACTATTTTCAATTTATATTAACGGAATTGTTGACCACCTAATGAAATCCCCAAGTGACGCCCCAATTATAGCAGGTCGCCATGTTCCAGTTTTAATGTTTGCGGACGACACGCTCTTACTCTCACGCACACCGAGCGGTCTCCAGAAAGTGGTTGATGCCTTTGGGGAATTCTGTGATAGTAGAGGACTTGAATTGAATACTACTAAAACTAAATTCATGTGCCTAAACTATCAGTCCTCTTTCAAAGGAGTAATTAAGTATAAAGGCATCCCTCTAGAGAAAGTGGACGCGTTTACCTATTTAGGCATCACCATGCAAGGAAACATGAAGTGGCATTCGCATATTGATAATACTCTATTAAAGTTTAACCAGCTTGCTGGTGCAGTAGCACTGAAACATCGTAAATCATTAACAAAGCCGGTTAAATCTGCACTAGAGATATACAATATGAAAGTGTTAGGTGCCTGCTTGTATGGGTCTGAACTGTGGGGGTTCTCAAACCTGAGAGAATTGAGTTGTGCAGAGAATAGGTTTTTGCGAGGGCTTGTTATGGTCCCACAAAGCACACCGATGCTCACTCTGAAATTGGACCTCGGCAAGAAAAATATTGAGGATATAGCCAGACTACGGCCACTCCTATATTGGAGGCGCTTGATGGTGACCCCAGAGCTGGGCCATTATGCTAAAGCTCTGAAGGATGTCATTGAGTTTGACCGATTCCACTGTATCGAATGGTTAAAAGAACTCAAGGGGCTTCTTGTATTGTTAAAACTGGATCATCTATGGGGAAATTATGATGTGGCTAGCTTTCCATCGAAAGCAAAATTGAAAGAACTGTACTGGGAAATGGTGTACACTGTAATGTTTCGTAAAGGCTCCCAATCAGCACTGACATCTCGTTTCTGGGATATTAAAATGTATCCGTCGTGTGAAATATATTGGGATATAATAGAACGCCCTTACGATAGGAAATTGTATTTCCAATTCCGTATTGGAACCTTACCGGTAAATGCTTTTAAAAAGCACTGGTCTCCCATGTGGGATGATCATTGCTATTCTTGTAAGGACCAAATTGAACACATTTCCCACCTGCTGTTTTGTTGTCCACAATATGCTTCCCCCAGACGTAAATGGCTGAAGCCAGTGTGCCAAATTATTGGAACACGTAGTCAATTAACAGCCTTGAGAATACTTGAAACGGATTGCTCCACACTTTTTGTAGTTGCCGTAGCTAAATTTCTTGCCTGGGCACTTTAAAGACTAATGTTAATGTATTATGAAATGGTGTTGTTTTAAACTTTCCTATTGCATTGTATGAATTGTCCCTTTTTATAGAAATGATCTGAATTTTAATTGTGCTGTATTTATCATGTAATATTCGGCTGTCAAAATGTTTAATATGTGTTTTAAAATTATTTTTAAATATAGTATTTATTGTATTAGGGTTAGGAAGGATGCTTTTATGACAAATGTTGAATAAAGCTTTACAAATTGAAATTGATTGTTACTTCGTTATCAGTCAGTAAACTTAATATCATATGTCTATTTAAGGGAATGTTCGTGGAATTGATGTAAATGTTTTGGGTCAGATTACTCCAACGAAGTGTCTCCGTGCTAAGAATTCCTCCTCTCTGTGAAGTGGGCGCCTATCCAAATTAAAGGTTAACTTAGCACTAATCTACTGTAGATGATCTAAAGAACCATGGGGCATATTATCAAGCAGGGCGTTGAAATTATCGCCTTTTTAGCGGCAGAAAACTGCAGCTAAAGTGGCGATAATGGGCTTGATAATATGCCCTGGAGAATTCTAATAGAAGCCCATGTTCACACCAGAACATGGGTTTCAATTGGAATTCACAAGGGCATATTATCAAGCCCATTATCGCCGCTTTAGCTGCAGTTTTCTGCCGCTAAAACGGCAATAATTTTTAACGCCCTGCTTGATAATATGCCCCCATGTTTTCATGTTTCTATAAAACAGCACTCCTGAGGGCTGCATCCTTAGCTCCAACGGGACTTGGGGCCCGATTCAGAGAACTAACTTAAGACAAAATCCAAAACTTACTACCATTTTCGTATTCACAGAAGACACTTACTCATTTCGGTACTCACAGAAGTTAGGAGTCCTAACTTTAGGACTCCTAAATGTCTTCTGTGAATACCGAAAGTCTTAAAGTTAGGATTTTTCTCAGTTTAGGAGTCGTAAAGTTAGGACTCCTAACTTTAGGACTCCTAAATGTCTTCTGTGAATACCTAAAGTCTTAAAATTAGGATTTTTCTCAGTTTAGTAGTAGTAAAGTTAGGACTCCTAACTTTAGGACTCCTAAATGCCTTCTGTGAATACCGAAAGTCTTATAATTAGGATTTTTCTTAGTTTTAGGCGTGGAAGAGGTGTGGCGCAGTGGCCAGGGCGACGGACGCTGGGGATCACGGTTCGATCCCCGGCACCGGCGGCAGGGGTCTGCCCAGCACCATGTGACTCTGGGCAATAGTTTGCTTAATCTTCCCGACGGCCCCTAGCGCCGGGAAACCTACGGGTAACTGTGTGCTTTACAAATACAGGATTACATTTTTTAAGGTTAGGAGTCCTAACTTTACTACTACTAAATGGAGAAAAATCCTAATTTTAAGACTATAAAATGATTTTCTTCTTTTTGCAGCCACCGCTGTCATGTCAGAAAAGATCCTACATTTTGTTGTTTCTGACACCGAAAACTGACGTTGTTGATAGGCTCTAGAAAGAACCCTCTCCTTAATCCTATAATCAGAAAAATTTAATAGAATAGTTCTTGGAAATTTTGAATTTGGAAAACGCTGTGCCGGGACCCGATGAGCCCTTGTTATAGTCAAGTCCCCCTCAAATTCAGGTAGAACTGTATGCTGAATAAAATAATTGGCCCACTGAATAGTGTCGGAGCCTTCCGTTCCTTCCGGAACCCCTACAATCCTTAGATTTGATCTTCTAGAGTGGTTTTCAAGCTCCTCTAGCTTGTTTTCAAGAAAGTTTTTCTTCTTGGCTGCCTCCCTAGCTTCCCCCGAGACCAGGTTCATTTGATCTTCAAGGGCAGAGATCCTTGCCTCTAACTCCTGTCTATTAGGGAGCGCCAACATTAACTCCTCAAATGTGTCCATTCTTGAATGTAAGGCATCTATCTCCACTTGCTAATTGTTTTTTATTTCTCGGATCTCATCAAGAATTAGATTCAGCATTTCGCTGATCTCTAGCTGATATCTCACCTCAGATCCCGGGAGGCTGTCTTTTCCTGCCAGAAGATTTACGTTAGTACTCTTATTATTCTCATTAGGACCCAGCTGTACCTCTTCTCCCTCTACTCATGCTACCCCAGATACTCCGCTTTGTATGTTCGGAAATGGAGAAGAATCTTGCACAGAGTCCCCCTCATCTACCACCTCTTTTGTGGGGATTAGGGGAGATTGCGGTATATATATGAGGAGAGGTTCAGGTCTCTGGTCATGGCAATGAGTCTTAGACGTTTTTGTCCGGCCAGAGTCTTCGGACTTTACAATGTTAGTGGGTGAGGCAGCAAGAGTTGGGGCTGTAGGGGATTGTAAGGGGAGAGACTTTGGAGTGATTTTCTTTGCAAAGAGTGGGTAATCCTTTATATCTTTTCCTCCAATACCACTCTTACTTTTACCCTCTCCGGCCTGGGGTGGTGTTTCTGAAGCTGACACCAAGGTAGATGTTGGCACCTCTGCTTCTACTTTGGATTGGGCAGTTATATTTAAAATATCTTCACAATCCACAACTGCCTTCTTCGGCTCAGTAACTTGCAGAGAGGTAGAAGAGAGAGGTAATTCATCTTCTAAGGACTTGTGTATCGTATCCTCAGCCGAGTTCTCTTCCCTAGTTTTATCTTTATTTTTGTCATTGTCCTTGGCTGCTTTTCGTGAAGCCTTTCTGGCTAAGGCAATGCGGGTCTTTGTTTTCTGTCGGTCAGCCAACTCAACTTTGCTAGGCTTAATAGACTCTTCTCCCTCCTTCTGAGGCTTGCCCATTATGGCGTTTAATTTGACAAGGAAACCCCCCCCTTCCAATCCTTTCAGTTTTTCTTTATATTATATTAAATACTTCTGCCAGCCGTTACCCACAGAGTTACTCACAGCGTGAGAATGTTCCAGGATTTCTTATCGCTCTACTGCAGCAGCAAGCTCCGAGCCCCCACCTCAGTACCAGCTCCAGCCTTGGCAAAAATTCATACAGCTGCCGCTTCAGCAATTTCTGAGTGTTTCTTTTGCGTCGTTAAGCAGTCCTGCCCATGAAGAATATCAATCCTCAGGGACCGCGTACAAGTCAAAGGCAACGAGCATCAAGCCCAGAGGAAGCCGTAAAAAGCCCTGGAAGCTGAGTCTCTTAAATCAGCAGCAGCTTCGTGGATGGATTTAAGTGCCCACAGCTTTACTCTCAAATCACGGGCCGCCGGAACCCTTTAAGCTGAGTCTCTTAAATCAGCAGCAGCTTCGTGGATGAATTCAAGTGCCCCCAGCTTCACGCTCGAATCACGGGACGCCGAAGCCACGGCCCCCGCGGGCACCCACGAAAAAGAAAATCCGCCGTAGAAGCAGAATCAAGCCCGCAGCAGTATTTTGTCGGCTAGCGTTTCTCTGCCGCCATTCCAGGGGTGGGATCCCAGGTCACGAGTCACGGAAGCCTACACGGAGGCGTGGTACTCCGTAGCCATCCCCCTGGCCTGCACACTCCACGAGTTCTGCGTGGGGCCCTTCTGCATTTTCCTGCTTGACGCGTCTGTCCGGTCACTTGCCCATTGGCTAGTGGCCATCTTGACAACAAAACCTTGAGTTTAAACTGCTTGTCTGGTTGCTCCAGACTGGCCCTTGTATCCCTGAAAAGAAGCAGCCCATCAGACCTTGCTGGTCTGATTAAGAAGCCAACTTCGATTCCTGCGTGGGTTGCCTTTGCCAAGGCTTGTTGACTCCAATCCGGAAGCCAACACCGCCGACAGCGAGAGCCTTCATGGGACAGTCCGTGCCTGACTCCTGGTTGTCGTCAACGCCTCCTGGTCCACATGGCTGCAGAGACAAGCTTCACGACATCACCTGATTGTTTCGTGACATCGCCTGGTTCCTTCCTGGTCCCTTCCTGGTCACTGGCTAGTGACCCAGACTCTTTCCCCTCTGCTTTCTGGTACTCTTCATCCTCGATCCGCCCTTGGATCCAACCAGACACTTCTCTCCTGGTCGCCTGCAGCATCTTTCTTCACCGCTCCATAGGATTCATCGACGAAACCCGACACACTTTGACACCTATGCACCCGCTTCCTGTGTGTGAGGTAACCCGAGTACTCCGGTGCTCCTGTGGGTATTGACTATCCAACTGTCTAGATTTCAAGTAACTTTCATCGAGTCGAGTCAGAAGTGCCCTAAAAGAACTAGTTTCTAACTCTTTCGCTCCCATTCATTCTCTATGGTAACTTGCTTGTGAGTAAAGACTCTGCACACGCCTCCTGTGGGCCTCCTGATTCCTATCCCTTGGTAGTACAGCGTAGCCCCAGCGATGCCCTAGGCCTATTCATTTTCTGAGCAGTGGCAATTATACTACTATTTTAGTATATGGTTTAGCGTGCCCCTAGGGCCCTACTGTATTTTGTGCAACTTATTGTATTTTAATTAAGTATCTTTTTATGTGCTTGTGCCTCTGACCTCATAAAGAGTTCAGAGGGATTGTCTAGAAATAAATAAATATATTGTGTGGTGTCCTTTCATTTGGTATTAAAGGCGTTACAAATGGTAAAACAGCTGGCTTCACATGCCCTCTTGAGTTTAGCCTAAGACTGCTTTGTCCATGCTGGAAAGCTGGTATTTAAGGTTGACTTTACAACCATCACCATAAGGGTTATTTGGATTGGTGCAAGGTGCTCACTAGAATAGTGAACATCATATACCAGGCCAACTTCTCACATCTTATATATTGTCTATTGCACTTGCTCGCAATTACACTGAGCACCAATTGTCACAATTTTCACATTGCACACCACTGTATAAAATTGACAGCCATCTATACTGTTAAAATGAAAGTATGCATAAATGAATAGAATTTATAAAGTATCTTGCAAATACTACAGCTGTTTTGGATTCCCCCTCTTTTGAAATTGTGTTCTTTTTGATCTACTCATTTCTCAATGATTGCATATATTGTGTGAAATGTAAATACAAGTGAAGAAATACATAGTGCACCCGAATGAACCAATTGTTTATAATTTGCCTTACTGCCCAGGTTCTTAGGGATACTGGGTCACCCCATAGCTACTTAACTATACCACGCTAGTGTGGCATGTCTTTTATTTGCACTTGCAAGGAGCTAGGTGGTCTCCTTTATTTGAGCTCTACAAGGAAGTAGAGGTTGTGTCATGGTGCACCGTATCCATAGTCGAGGGGCCAGGTGAAGCGCTATAGTCGTGATCCTTTGCATGGGGGCCTTTAGGGGTTTTAGTGCTGGGCTTGGCTTGGGAAGCCGACTGTCTACCCCTACTCTTCAATGGGGGAGGGGGAGGCTGGAATCCAACCTTGGTGTGCAGTATATCCAGAGAGGTGCTGCTTCAGGGGCTCAATGGCCCTCTCAAGGCCTTTGTTCACTGACTGCTGCACTCCAGCGTCAAGCGCGTCCACCAGGTCCTGCTCCAAAAGCTGCAAGGATCATCATAGGATCATCTTAGTAATAGTCCTCCATGTCATCATCATAATATTGTACCATCTTGACTAGTTGTCCAGCTGAAATTCAGTTACCTCAGGAGGTAAAATTAGGACGAAGGGCAGTGGAGGGTAAAGCCCAGGCTGCTAATAGTAGCAATCAGGGGGAAGTAAATAAAACCCGAAAGCAGGTCAGGCTTTTCCACAAGCAGTGGAACTAAAAATACAATTAAAGTGTGGAAGGAGGACCTGCCAATCACTCTAGGCAGAGCCTATGCCTTATTTTCAAACCAACACTGGGGGAGAAAAGGAACCCACCACGGCGTAAACAGGGAGCTCTATCGAAAGGCTGAGCAGAGACCAAAACACACATCTCCAGCACTCAAAAGCTAGAGCCCACAAGTGCTGGATCGGCAAAGAGGACTGCAACAAATGGTTGCGTATCCTTGCTCCCCTTCTCCCTCTCCACAGAAGAAAGCGGGGATGGCCATTCGCCCTGCAGGGAGGCTAAACGCACCCTAGAGTCTGCACGGCTCATGAACACAAAAACATGAAACAATTTACGTGGTTTAAGCATGGTAAAGAACCCCTGTGCAGGACGAGAACGCAATATCTGGAAGCAATGTGAATTCACAAATAACAATATAAAGAGGCAATGTGAAAGCACAAATAATTATAAATGACATCAATGATTTTGCGCGCAGTACGCAATTACTGTAGTCAATAATAAAGTAGTGTACTTAACTGGCTGAGAAGCAGCAAAGAAAGAGGAAGCTGTTTGGCTGTGAGAAGGTTATATATGGGCTATAGCTCTATGGTTAGTCATGTGACTGTATGTGGTCATGGGTATGGGTGTGCTTTAATACAATTTTACTTGATTGGCTGCTGGAAATAAGGCGTAAAGAATGAGAAGCATAATCGGAGCCTCCGGTTGTGTATTAGAATTATGTGCAGAAATGGAAGCAGTGAATTCCAGATTCCGGTTCTGTTTTTCGCTAGTAGCAAAGGAAAGAAGGGAAGTGCAACCAGAATTGGGACACCTTGTGTGCCCCAGGCAGTGTCTCATTCCTTTCAGCCCTCCCTGCCCCAATACACTATAGCCTGTCTAGGGTGGTGTTAGCACCTCCCAAGACAGGAAACCTATTGTCCAAGCCTCCCTCGCTGGAAGGACTCCCAGTAGCAGGAGGTCAGACTTGTGTCTGTGGCAGCAGCATCCATTTTGTGATGCTGAGGCTCTGGTTAACTTTAACCGGGATTAGTAGGAACAACATGTCTTCTCCCTCTAGAAGAGTGGAATGCTACCCCCGTCGCCAGAACTGGAGAGGGGGTTGTATTCCAAAGCCTTTGACAGCTTACTCGACATGTTTTGATAAAGCCAAACCAGAGTTAGCATTTAACCGCAAGGTTCATAATGCACTTAAGAGTATATGGTATATGGATAGTTCCGCAAGCTGCAGACATGCTCAGCTAATGCTAGAGCACCATCTCACATAAAACCAAGCACTCTGCCTCCAGGATTGTTAAGGCATGCTAATGGAGTGATTTACAGGTGTATATGTGTCTAGATATAAGGTTAGATATAGGAATACTATATCTAAGCAAGGGGTGATTACACGACCTTGCCCCAGTGAGTGATCAGCCAGTTGTGCCAATGTGAGTGGCCAGCCAGGGGTGGCATAATACATGCTGCAGCCCCTGGTAGACCTTGGATGCACCTAGGCCCTGAGTACCTATAGTACACTATACAGGGCCTCATGAGGTGCCCCAATATCCAATTGGAAATGTACCTAAAGTACATGGAGTCCATTTTACAAAGAGAGCAGATAGCCTGGGGCCCTGATTAGCAGGATCCCATGCCAACTAAGTCGAACACCAGCTAAACACTAGGCAAAAAATCTGGGGTAACCATAGTCAGGTATCCACCTTCCTACACAACCCCCCACCCCCAAACGAAAGGAGATAAGGCTATCCTTGACCAGATAAGCCTATATCGCCTAAGTGGCCATATAAGGAAGTACCTGCACTGGCATGGTTACCCCCTGTCTCATGGTCTACTAAGAAATCCCTTACCCTAAGGGTATCATAGGGTCTCCACCATAGGGAATCTCTACCTGTGGTGTGTTTTGACAAAGTAAAAGGCTGGTGTTGAGATGGAGTACTGAAGTGAGGCTCCACTAATTTAGGGCTCAGCTTCCTCCAATCATCTTCCACTATGTATGCCTTTCTTTCCAGGACGGAGTTGCACTGTGCTCTCAGGGTCAACCTCTGGCTGCCTACAGCTGGAGGCTGGGTCCCGTTTGTTGGCTTACTGGAGGGAGAAGTCAGGTTTGGGGCCCATAGGTCCCAGGTTTGGCTGTGCCCAACAGAATCCATCTGGGGGAGGTTCCTAACTAAGTGTACGGGAGATCCCTCAGGAGTTTTTGAAATTTTTCACCTTGCTAGGGCTGCTAGCTGTGGTGCCTCTAATCTGCTGATGGGGTGGTTCTTGTGGACAGGGGGCCCTTTGGGGTCCACCACAGGCCTCCCTGACCTCTGCAGCCCTGGGCTGACTGAGGCAGGGTAGAGTGGGGCAGGTTACCTGCTCCAGACTGGGTACCACCTTGAAAGGGTCCACTGACATCAGGGGCTCTGCCAGGCTAGGCCTGACTACCTCTGGGGCAGTTCCTTCACAAGGGGTAGGGTCAGTTCCCTGAGGAGGCTGACTCTCACCTAATGTCTGGTGGGAGGGAGACTATTCTTCCTCCCCAATGTTCTCTGTCTGAGTGGAGTGATCCATAGTTTCAGGCTTCACAACACTAAAATCTGTTTGAGTTTGGGCTGTGACCTTCACAGCCCTATCAACCTTTTCAAGAAGGAACTCTGTTTGGGTATGGGCTGTGAGCATCACAGCCCTGCCAACCTTTTCAGGGAAGTCTGCCTGAGCTTGGGCTGTGACCATCACAGCCCTTCCAACCTCTTTAGGAAGGAATTCTGCTTGAGCTGGGGCTGTGGCTATCACAGCCCCACTAACCTTTTCTGGAAGGCCTACCATCTTGGAATGGGTTTCTTGTTCTACCCCAGCCCAGGCTGAGATCTCTAGATAATTCACCAGTGGACAATCTACAGGCAAGTTTGTAGACACTGCCACTCTCTTGGGGCCAGTGACACCTCCCCAGCTGAGGTTAACTACTGCCATGGGATGATCTTTCTGCACTCCATCAATGTTGATCACCTGATAGATGAACCCACGTAAAAGCTGTCCTGAGGGGACTAGACTGTCAGTCACCATAGTGATGCTAGCCCCTGTGTCTCTATGGGCTTCAACGTTCTGGCAATTGATGTGGGGCTCCTGTCTATACTTGCCCAAAGTGTTGGGACAAGCAGTGAAGTTGGCAAACCCCATGCCATTTTCACAGACAAGGGTAGCTAAGTTAGGGGACCTGGTTAGGCCAGAGTCCACATGAGTTCCCAAAGTAAACCCAGCCAAATTATTGGGGGAACTCCTACCACCTGGGGGATAACTACTAATAGTAACAGGAGGTTTGGGAGTATTACTTGGGGGAATGTGTTTCTTATTGTTGGCCTTTGGGCAACTGCTGTCAGTTGTCCAGTGGCCAGGCTGTTTATAGGCATGGCAATAAAGTTTCTTAGGGTTAGAGGAAGTGTTTTGGACCCACTCCCATCATTGGAATTTTGGGGTCCTGTGGAGGACTTGTCTTTAGATGTATCCCCACCTTTCTCTTGAGGCTTGGTAGAATCTTTCCTCTGGTCACTACCCTTATTTTTAGGCCTAATCCTGGTTCTGACGCATTTGTCTGCCCTCTTACCCAATTCTTGTGGAAAAGTCAGATCTGAGTCCACCAGGTGCTGGTATAGAAGCTAGTTCTGATAATTACTAAGGATCAGCTCCCTCATAATCAAATTATACAATCCTGTATAGTCATGTACTTTGCTGCCCAATAACCAGCCCTCCAGAGCCTTAGTAGCACAATCTACAAAATCAGTCCAGTCCTGAGTCTGTGTCTTCTGGGTATCCCTGAACATCAACCTGTACTGTTCAGTGGTTAAGCCAAACCCATCAATCAGAGCACTCCTCAGGACTTTGTAGTTATCAGCATCCTCATCACTAACTGTGAGGAGGTTATCCCTACCTTTTTCTGAAAAGGAGAGGCACAAGATTGCTGCCCACTGACTTTGGGGTACCTGCTGTACTTTGCAGGCCCTCTCCAAAGCAGTTATTCATTTGTGGATGTCATCCCCATCTTTTTAGGGGGGCACAATCTTACTCAAGTGTCTATTGTCATAGAACCTGTCTGTATCCAATAGAGATATTGCTGCCACCAGTGGGCTCTAGCCCACCTAACCTCCTTTCTCTGTCACAAGCAAGTTTCTCCTTGGCTAGGGCAAGTTGTTCTCTCTCAATTCTGAGATTAACTTCCCTCATCCTAGCCTGGTGTTCTCTCCTCTGAGGAGAAGTCATTCCCCTCTGAGAACCCCTGGAGCATTGGAGTGAAGAGAGTCCCCTGAGGGAGATCTATTCCTCCTGTACCTCTGATTAAGCCCACTTGGAGGCCTGAATGAGGCTGTCCCATTCTCAGCCCCAAATTGGCTTAGGTTAGCCTGGATACGTCGTCTGACTGGTACCTGGCTATCTACCTCTTCTCCAGAATCTTCATCAACCTCATCCTCCTCATCTTCTATGACTGGGGGGTCAGTATCATCATCTGTTGAGGGTAGGACCTCATTTGTCTTCCCTGTAGGGCCTGAACTAGAGGCGTTTAGAACTTCAGATCCCTCTAAGAGTTCTATTAGTTGCTGAAGGGTAGGGTTAGACCCTTGTTTCAGCCTTCTTGAAGTACACAAGTGCCTCAGTTCCCTGAAGCTGAGTATATCAAATTTGGAGGGTGCCCTGGGAGGGTCGCTTACCACAGGTAGAGATCCATTTGGTTCACCTGTGCCAGCCATGATCTAGTGAGGTGGAGGTGTGTGCACCTACCTACACTGAGTATTTTCCTACTAAACCTCTCTAGGAGTTGTAGTCAGGGTGTGCTAGGCCTTTGCTCTACAAAACTAAGTTCAGTAGAACTTAAGTATTCTAAGTCTTGTTATATGTACCTATAGGTACCTATGTGATATTTCAAATGATTTTGCAAAGATTACAACTGGTAAGACAACAGCAAGCTCAAATCCCACCCGCTGCACACCAATGTGAGAAGTTGGCCTGGTATATGATGTTCACTATTCCAGTGAGCACCTTGCACCAGTCCAAATAACCCTCATGGCGATGGTTGTAATGTCAACCTTATAGACCAGCTATCCTAGTGGTAGCATGGACAAAGCAGTCTTAGGCTAAACTCAAGAGGGCATGTGAAGCCAGCTGTTTTACCATATGTAACCCCTTTAATACCAAATGAAAGGACACCACACAGGATATATATATAAAATATATATGTATTTATTTCTAGACAATCCCTCTGAACTCTTTATGAGGTCAGAGGCACAAACACATAACAAGATACTTAATTAAAATTCAATAAGTTGCACAAAATACAGTAGGGCCCTAGGGGCACGCTAAACCATATACTAAAATAGTGGTATAAGTACCACTGCTCGGAAAATAAATAGGCCTAGGGCCTAGGGAATCGCTGGGGCTACACTGTACTACCAAGGGATAGGAAGCAGGAGGCCCATGGGAGGCGTGTGCAGAGTCTATACTCACAAGCAAGTTACCATGGAGGATGAATGGGAACAAAAGAGTTAGAAACTAGTTATTTTAGGGCACTTCGGACTGGACTCGAGGAAAGTTACTTGAAACCTAGACAGTTGGATAGTCAATACCCGCAGGAGCACCGGAGTACTCGCGATACCTCACCCACAGGAAGAGGGCGGATAGGTGTCAAAGTGTGTCGGGTTTCGTCGCTGAATCCTATGGAGCCGTGAAGAAAGATGCTGCAGGCGACCAGGAGAGAAGTGTCCGGTTGGATCCAAGGGCGGATCGAGGATGAAGAGTACCTGAAAGAAGAGGGGACAGAGTCTGGGTCACTAGCCAGTGACCAGGAAGGGACCAGGAAGGAACCAGGCGATGTCGCGAAGCAATCAGATGATGTTGTGAAGCTTGTCTCTGCAGGCACGTGGACCAAGAGACGTAGACATCGACCAGGAGTCAGGCACAGACTGTCCCACAAAGGTTCTCGCTGTCGGCAGTGTCGGCTTCCGGATTGGAGTCAACAAGCCTAGGCAAAGGCAACCCACGCAGGAATCAAAGTTGGCAACCAGACCAGTGGTGTAAATTTAAGGTTTCATCGTCAAGATGGCCACTAGCCAACAGGCAAGTGACTGGACAGACGCGTTGAGCAGGAAAATGCAGAAGGGCCCCACGCAGAACTCGTGGAGTGTGCATGGCTGATCTTCAGTGCAGATGATGCTCGGGGCTGCGGCTTCTCAATCCCCAATACACAGCTTCGAGGGGGCCTCAGAAGCTGCACTGAAAGCAAGTCGTTGACTTTTCAAGATGGCCGGTCCCACGTCTCACGTCGCTTCCAGGGGACTGTACATCGAGCTGAAAAAAGTCTGGAGGTCTGGTTCTTGTCAAGCTCTGTGCTCGGGCTACGGCGGGAGCATCGACAAAGTGAGCCATTGATTGCTGGATGGTGCCTGCGTGTGCAGGGTGGTCATTCCTTGACCACAAGGGAGATTCTTCAGTCTTCTATCTTCAGGTAGAATGTCGAAGGTCCAGAGTTTTGTTTCAAGTTTCAGTCAGAATAAATCTAAAGTCTAGGGACTCAGCTCCTACCTATATACCCACTCTAGGGGCTGGATTACCTGCTAGGTCCCTCCTATGGGTGGGATCAGAGAAGGGGGGGTTACTCCCCTTTCCCTTTATTCAGTTTTGCACCAGAGCTGGGTCTGGAGTGCCCCAGCACCGGTTTGAACTGGACTATGCATGGGACACCTTGTGTGCCCAAGTGTCTCATTCCTTTCTGCCTTCCCTGCCCCAATACACTATAGCCTGTCTGGGGTGATGCTAGCACCTCCCAAGACAGGAAACCTATTGTCCAAGCCTCCCTTGCTGGAAGGACTCCCAGCAGCAGGAGGTCAGACTTGTGTCTGTGGCAGCAGAATCCATTTTGTGATGCTGAGGCTCTGGTTAACTTTAACCGGGATTAGTAGGAACAACATGTCTTCTCCCTCTAGAAGGGTGGAATACTACCCCCGTTGCCAGAACTGGCGAAGGGGTATTATTCCAAAGCGTATGACATCTTACTCGACATGTTTTGATAAAGCCAAACCAGAGTTAGCATTTAACCGCGAGGTTCATAATGCACTTAAGAGTATATGGTATTGCTATATCCTAGAACAGCTATAAGGACATGGTTCCGAAAGCTGCAGAAGGCTCAGCTCATGCTAGAACACCATCTCACATAAAACAAGCACTCTGCCTCCAGGATTGTTAAGGCCTGTCGTAGGAGTGACTTATAGGTGTATATGTTATGTTATGTTATAATGGTTTTTGTAGCACGCACTGTTACTCTTGAGTGTCCTGGCGCGGAGAAGAGCAAATGAGGGAGCATGGAGTTGGTAAATCATGCTGAACAGGTGCGTTTTTAGCTGCTTCTTAAAAATCCGAAACTCCAAGATATGTTGGAGATCAGCGGGGAGTAAGTTCCAGGCTTCCGCCGCTTTGACCGAAATAGACTTGCCTCCCAATCGGACTCTGCAGAAGCGAGGGACAACCATCCGGCGTTGTGCTGCTGAACGCAGATGGCGTGTAGGCACATAGAAAGCGAAACACTTCCTAAGATAGATGGGGCTCAGACCGTGAAGCGCTCTGAACCCTCTGAACTACCGGAAGCCGGTGCAGCTCCCATAGGTAGGCTGGGGGCATTAAAAAGGAGCCTAGCTGCAGCGTTTTGAATAATTTGAAGCCTGTGCAGCAAATAAGCTGGCAACCCCAGGAACAGGGCATTAGCGTAGTCTAGTCTTGACACAATCAGGGCGCGGGGGCTCATCTCTTTCGCTGCCCTCATGAGCAGGGGGAAAAACTTCCTAAGCATTTTGAGGGTCCCGAAACAGATACCTGTAAGCTTTTTTATGTGGTCGTCGAAGCTAAGGTCCTCGCTAAACCAGATGCCCAGATTTTTTGCTAGCCTTGATTTGGGAACCGGGCAAGGGAAGCCCGGGGGCCACACACGAGTCCTGAAATCCTCCAGAAACTGGCCGTAGAGAAGGACCTCCGATTTATCCTCATTGCATTTGAGGGAAGCCCCGGCCAGCCATTGAAAAACCGAGGCTAGGCATAATTGAGCCATATCGGTTTTCAAGTTAGCATCATTCCAGGTAAAGAGTAGCTGCGTATCATCTGCGTACTCGATTACCTTAGCCCCCAACTCCTCAACAAGGTAGACAAGCGGCGTCAGGTAGATATTAAAGAGAAGGGGGCTGAGGGTCGAGCCCTGTGGCACCCCCGTCTCCAAATTCCTGACTGAGGAAGAGCATGAGGGTATGCATTCTAAATATCGAGTTTTTTTATCGAATGGAGATAATATCGAGTCAGGAATATCGAGTCTGCAATAATATCGAGGTAAGTAATATCGAGGTAAGTAATATCGATTTTAATAGTAAAAAAAAAATATCAAAGGTAGTAATATCGAGTTGTGAATATCGAGTGTGTAAAATATCGTTTTTGTTAGTAATTAATTAATATCGAAAGTAAAAATATCGAGTGTTAGAATATCGACTATAAAAATATAGTGTCAGAATATCGATTGTAAAAATATAGAATGTCAGAATATCGAAAGTAAAAATATCGAGTATGAAAATATCGAATGTAAAAATATAGAAAGTTAAAATATCGATATTATATATAGTGTGTAAGAATATTTATAAATTATTTTCAGTTATTTAAATATTAAATGTAATTTAATCAAAAATATATATATTATTATATAATTTTTAATAAATATTTTAAAATATATATATTTTTAAGTATAATACATTTTAGGAGCGGGATGTGGGTTTTTAGGGGAATAGGGTGGGGAGTGTTCTAAAAATGTGATTTTTATTTTTGTAATTTTTTTTAAAAAATTAAAAAATTTAATTTTAATTAGAATTTGTAAAATAATGTATAATACAATTTAGTAGCGGGATGTGGGCTTTTAGGGGAATAGGGTGGGGAGTCTTTTAAAAATTTATATTTAAAAATTTTATTATTTAAAAAAAAAAAAAAAATTTTTAATTTAATTTAAAAATTTTAAAATAATGTATAATAAAATTTAGCAGCGGGAAGGGGGTTTTAGGGGAATAGGGTGGGGAGTGTTTTAAACATTTGTATTTAAACAAAATAATTTTTTTTAAATTTTGGAAAATTTTAAATTTTTCTAAAATATTTTAAAATAATGTATAGTAAAATTTAGGAGCGGGATGTGAGTTTTTAGGGGAATAGGGTGGGGAGTGTTTTAAAAAAGTGATTTTAGAATTTTTTTAAAAATAATTCTTCAATTAAATAATTAATATTTTTTTAATAAATGTAAAATAAAATTTAGGCGTGGGATGTGGGTTTTTAGGGGAATAGGGTGGGGAGTGTTTTTAAAAATTATATTTAAAATTTTAATTTTAAAAATGTAAAAACATTTTTTTAAAATTTAAAAAAAAATTGAAAAAAATTTGGGAGCGGGGTGTGTTTTTTTGAGGCGAATAGGGTGGGGAGTGTAGTAAAAATGTGATTTTTTAAGAAATACATTATTTTAACAATGACATTTTTTTTGAAAATATTTAAATTTATTTAAAAAAATTTAGGAGTGGGATGTGGGCTTTTAATTAATTTGGGTTGTATTGTTTTTTAATGTTTTTGTTCTTATTAATATATTATACATTAAAAAATTTAGATTTAGAAATGTGATGTGTGTTTTTTTTGTTTAAATCTTTTTATTGAGTTTCAAAGAACAAACATAGGACAAGAGGACATTACAGTAATCTGGGGAGGGGGCCCATTTTCAGATGTCCACCCTTCCCTCACCCCGGGGGGGGGCACATCTCACTGTAGCTTAATAGAATGTGTCCTTGATTGCGAGTGAGGCCCCGTCTAGATGTGCAATGTCCCGTAACAATTCCAGCAACAACCAACCATCCCCGTTCCCTCCACCCTCCTCCCCTTTCTCTCCCGCATCGCCCCTCCCCGGTGTGGTAAGAAAGCTTCCGTTAGGCATTGTAAGGCATGTAGAAGGTATGAGATTCAGGCTGGGGTCCTTGCGTCCTTCCTAAAGTCATCTGGCAATCAGAGCACCCTGAGTTATTTCGGGCACGTGATTTCAGCAAATTCTTCTGATAGAAGAGAGACCAAGGGTTGCCATGTGTCTAGGATTGTGTCTTGTGTCTGAGTGAGGGAATATTGTATCTTCTAAATGCCCATGATGTACCAGAGTCTATGGAGCCATCCCGTGTGAGTGGGTTTCCTCTGGGTGCCCCATAATGACAGGATATGTTGAGTGGCGGTGGATCTCCATTTCAAAGTGTTTATCGATGTCATTTAACACCTTTTCCCAATATTCCCGCACCTCTGTACATTCCCATATTGTATGAGTAAGTGTCCCTTTGTGTCCACAACCCCTCCAACATGTCGGGTCCTTCCGCGGGTTGCTCTGATGTAATCGTGACGGTGTAAGGTGCCTGTAGTATGCTATTTTCACCGCCGATTCCCTGCTGGCTACATTTTGGGCCGTATGGTGAGCCCTAAAGTATATGTCTTGCCATTCTTTGCCCGTAATGGAGCGTTCCAGTTCTCGGTCCCATCGGTTCTGACCCGCTGACCGCGCAGCAGGAGGTTGTGGGCTGAGCATCTTATAGATGTCTGTGATCGCCTGTTTATCCGTCTTTTTCGTATGTAGCCACTTTTCATAGGTTGTAAGGTGTCTGCTGACGTGTGGCAACATTTCTTTCGCCATAAGCCAATGTCTGATCTGAAAATATTGATAGCGACGAATCTGTGGGAGCGTATAATAATCTTGTAGGGCGTGCATTTGCAGGAAGCCCTCGGGGTCGAAGAGGTCGCCGGCCGCCTTGCATTCCGACTCCCGCCATTGCGAAAACGACCCGGGGATCATTCCTGGTGGAAAGGCCGGGTTGTCAAACAGAGGTGTCATCGGGGATGGAAAGGTGGTAAGGCCACTCGGGACCGCCACATTGTCCCACACCTGCATCACTGTCCTCGTGATGGGCGATTTTTTAAGGTACAGTGGCCTGTCCATGGGCTTCAGGAATGGGACCTTCCACAATGACATTTGGCCCATAGCTGGGTCTTGAAATAACCATCTTTTTTCCGATTCGGGTCTGCTCCATTCCAATAGGTATCGGAGCTGCGTCGCTTGGAAATAGCGGAGTAGATCGGGGACCCCCATGCCGCCTTCCGACGTAGCCCGTGTGTTCAGGTCTCTGCGCAGTCGCGGGCGTTTGCCGGCCCAGACAAATTGTCTGATGCTATCTTGCAATTTTTTGAGCACGCCCAGTGGGGGAGTCACTGGAATGGTCTGGAACAGATATAGGATTTTCGGTAAGAGCGTCATTTTGACTGCTGCCACCCGCCCCAACCAAGAGAGTGGTTGCCGACGCCATCTTGCCAAGTCGCCTTGTAGGTCAGCAAGTAGAGTCGTGTAGTTTTGCTCGACTGTCTGTGTCGTGCTTGGTGTCAGGAAGATGCCTAGGCAGGGCAGCGACATCTGTGACAGGAGACCTCCGTATCGTCTCCGGTTTTGCGTATTCGCGCGTGCATTTCGCCCCAGGGGCAGGATCAATGACTTCTCGATGTTCATTTTGAACCCCCATATTTTCCTGAAGTCTTCCAGCTCTGTGAGGAAGGCTGGCACCGATGTAGAGGGGTCCTCCAGAGCCGCAAGAACGTCGTCTGCGTATAGACTTATGGTGTGCGGTTCTCCGCCAAACCGAACCCCCACGATGGCCTGATTGTCTCGAACCCGTTGCGCTAGCGGTTCGATTTATAGTGCAAATAAGAGGGGCGAGAGTGGACACCCCTGCCTGGTACCCCATTGACTCTTATCGTGGCTTGAGGGGTTGCGTAGCAGCTGGCGATCCACGTGCGAAACCGGTCACCCAGCCCGAACCGCGCCAGGACTGCGTTGAGATATCCCCAATCGACCCTGTCGAACGCCTTTTCGGCATCCACCGACAGGAGTACTGCATCCGAATCATTGAAGTGAGCTTTGTCAATGACATGGAGCAGGCGCTTGGTGTTGTCTGCGCACTGCCTGTTCGGGATGAATCCTGCTTGGTCCGGTTCAATGATGCCCGGAAAACATGGGCCCAGACGCGCTGCTAGCACGTTAATGAATAGCTTTAGATCAAGGTTGAGTAGCGAGATGGGTCTGTACGCCTTGAATTGAGACGGGTCCTTGCCTGGCTTGGGGAGGACCACGATGTCAGCTTCCAGCATGTCCTGGGGGATGGAGCCCTTGCCCTGGAAGGAGTTAAATAGCCTGGTCAGTATTGGCGCTAGAAAGGGGCAGAGAGCTTTATAAAAGCCTGCCGAGAAGCCATCAGGGCCCGGGGCTTTTAGTGGTTTAAGGCGCGCGATCGCGGAGATGACCTCGTCCAGCCTGATGGGAGCGTCAAGAGAATCCCTAGTGGCTTCATCAAGAGGCGTGACTGCCGTCTCGTTGAGATATGATTCCGCCGTTGTTTTTCCAGTAGGCGACTCCGCCACATATAAAGAGGCGTAGAACGCTCTGAAGGCCTCTGCGATCTGGTCATCTTCTTGAGGGATATGCCCCTCTCAAGTCTGGATGGAGGAGATTTTGGCGCGTAGGGTTTTAGCTTTGAGGCTGCTCGCCAGCAAGCGCCCCGTTCAGTCGCCGCCTACATAGTAAGTGTGACACAGTCGCAAGCTGCATATTCCGCCCTGTCTAAGTCTAAACTCGTGAGTTGGGCCCTAATTGTATTTATTTATAAAGTTTTATATAGCGCGACCTAGATCCCATAGGATATCAGAGCGCTTTACATTAGGAAGGAAAGGAAGGACAGTAATGCAAATGCATCAACAGGTAGGGATAAAAACAAGCATGATCACAGAATACACGAAAAGTGCCACAAGGAGGTCATATTAAACAATTGTACAACGGTAGCGAAGGAGGGGCATAATAGGTCATAAAGAAACGTAGTAGTAAATGATGGTACAATGGAAACATGAGGGAAGGTTATAGAAAGGCTTGTTTGGGAGATCTGATTAGTAAAATAGGTTTGAGATAATGCAAGGAGCAGTAGAGAAGGGAAGTCTTCAAAGGATTATTTTGGGGATCATAGTAGTAGAATGGGGTTTGGGATGAGTCAGAGAATTTAGATAGATGATATATTGATAGGTATAGGGTGAGAAATAAGGTTGAGCATGTGCCTGGAATGAAGTTCTTAGGACCGTCTGGCCAACTGATTCCTGTTGCCGGGCTAGAACATCCACATAATAGTGCTTAGTAAATGTGTGGGGTTGGCTTGCATATGTCAACTAGGGGAATGTTCACCAAGAAGGCCATAGTAGCAGCATTCTTTAGGGCAGAGTTGCCCTAGGTGTAATTGGGGGAGTTCTCTTGACTTTAAGAAATAACAAGACTGAATGCACTTAACTGCACATTTATAAATCCCAGCTTTGAAAATAGCCAGCCCCTGGTGAGGCTTTGTAAAGGCTATGAATAATTGGTCAGCCATGCAAAAAAGTTTAGTACTTTCTATGGAATAGCTTAGGATGTAGTAGCGGCTCCAAAGTGATCTCTTTATCAAAGATGAACCTCCACTTCCATGACAAAGTCTTTGTATGCTTTGGTGGAAACTTTGTAATGATTTTGTGTATTTGGGGATGTATGAACGGACGTTTCTGTAAAACATCAAGCCTTTCCTGCAGGCATGGGAAGGCTTCGCAGCCTGCCGCCAGGAGAGCTGAGTGGTCTCTTGAGCCAGCAGTGGTTTCAATGTCAATTTTCAATTCAATGTCAATGTCAAAACATTTTCAATGTCAATTTTCAAGCGCTAAGAGACCTGGCGGTGATTTAGCGCTATAAAATTTGCAAATAACATAACATAACATAACATTTTTGGTGCTGAGGTTTCTGTGTCAATGGAGGTTTTGGTGCTGATGCAAGTTTTGATGCTGGCGCTGAATGCCCTTTTGACTTCACAGGCATGATCAGAATCTTCTTCCTTAAAGGACGGTTGGTTCGATGCCTGAAGGAGAGAACGTTTTTGGCTCAGAAGTCTTTGGTCAGTGCAGACTATGGCCCGAAGACCGTGGTGACCTGGATCACTGTCTTTAAGGTATGGGCTCGAAGCCCAGTCCCTATGGTGTTCATGCTCAGCCTCTGGCGGTTGGGCTGGATCAAACTGAGTTTTGATGGGCAAGGTACTCACTGTTGACAGTTTCGCCAATCTGCAAGGCACTTGTGGGCTGCTGTTCTTTCTCCTCTGACTCGCAGGAGCCCCAGTCCGACTGTGAGCCCGTTCTAATTCAAGTGCTTGGCTGGATAGGGACTCCCGTTTGTCCCTCCTCTCCTTGGCTTCTGCGGCGGCTACAGAGAGTAATTCCCCTCTCACTACCGCCTTAAGCACTCCCCACACCGCGGTCAGGGCGACCTCTGGGGTATCGTTCACATGTAGATATTCAGTAATGCGGTCATGGAGTTGTTGTTTTACACCCTTAGATTGGAGGATAGCTTCATTGAGGCACCATCTACCTTTACGTTGCGCAACACTCGGAACCCGGAGATGTGTCATGAGTGCATCGTGGTCCGATAGTGCAGCTGGGAGAAATTCTATGTCCGTTACCAGGGGGCTGTGTCAGTATTGCCAAAAAAGTGGTCAATTCGAGCGTAAGTGTGGTGCACGTGAGAGTAAAAAGTGTAGCCCGGTGTGGTGGGATGGTGTTTTTCAAAGAATGTGGGCAGAATTTCTGAAAATCACTATTATATTACAGGATATCAGTACACTAAAAGAAAAGAAGTCGGCATTGTTCAAGTTTTGTATACCTGTGCCAATTTGAAGCTTTTCTTAAATGTTCTGAACAGGTGAGCAATGTAGCAACAGTCACTAAAATTCGTTTTTATTTAACACCTTTTGACATTAATATTAATTAAAGGTTGCCTTTATGTTTTAGATAGCCGGTAATCCCAGTAGGAACATTCAGACTCCATTCATCATCACACCAAGTGAAATAGAATAGGTAAGATTCACAGAGATTCCTGACTTTGCGTCTATGTAATAAGACTAGGGTTAGATATTTACCATACTTACCCATGTACTTTGCAGACGGTTACTCATCTTAATCAACTATAGCAGAGATTGCGCATAGATGTCACATAAAAGACCATCCGGAATTTCTTTAAGAAACGTAAACAGAATATATATCTGAATCTTCCAAGTCAGGTAAGCGAGGGAGACAGACATGTAAATATTTTGCGTTGCTGAAATAAACTTAATCCTGCCCCCATCCTTGTCTTCTCCCAAAAAAAACCCTTTTTCCCATCTCTTCTCCTAATCTTTAAAATATGGTATTAGGACAAAGATTAAATAGAGAAATCCAGTGTTTCCCCCCCCCCCCTCTCTCTCTTCCCCCCCTTTTTTTTCTGTACCTCCACCATCCTTGACTGTTCTTTTCAAACTTTCTATTATCTTTTTCCTTCAGAGAAACACTGATCAAAATACTTTAAATGCTTTATGGCACCTAAAGTGTAGAAAAATTGACATATATGTTACCTACGGTACTGGATGTTATTTTTGAGGTTTAACCAGAGTTATGTTGTCCAAAAGAAGGAAATGTGTATATAGGATACGTAATATGAAAACTGTAATGTCTTGATGATAGTATTGTCAGGTTGAACTGATATCTATGCGGTATATCATGTGTTCTTTGTATTAATATTTGGCCACAAAGCTTTTGGCAATTTGTATTCATCATTTTCAACTGTTTTAGCTTAGACAGACTATTTAGTAAAACTTGTCTATATTATTTTACAGCACCATGATGGTAAAGTCCTGATGAAGACACGGTCCTCGTGTCGAAACGCGTTGGCAGGAAACCATCTATGATTTATAGAATATTCTCGCATTCTTTTTATCAATGAATTTATATGAAACAATGCAGAATGGTTTTTACAGAGTTCTATTATTGATTTAATGATTTTATCACATGCTTTGTTCTTATCAAATTAAAATGTACTTTATATGCTGAAACAGTTGTTAACCTTTTATTATTTCTGGTTTGTTTTTGCCAGTTAATGTGTGCCAATATTTTGCTTGTCTACCTGGGTGCGTTACTTTACAGACGGGATGGTGTTTTCTCCATAGGTCTATGAATCCCATGTCTGACAGCCATTGGCTCCCCTCAACTGAGATTGCCCCGCGAACCCATGACGATGGCCTGACCTGTCCACATTGGGGTCCATCACTAGATTCGCATCCCCTCCCACCAGTACAGATTTCGTATTGGGTTTTAGCGCGTCTGCCAAGGCCCCTTTGAGAAATGGTTCTTGTTTAGAATTTGGGGCATAGAGTGAGCCCACAACCATTACCATCCCGCCAAACTGAATATTGTAAGCCAAGAATCTCCCTTTAATTTCAGACACTTTATCCCCAACTTTCCCTTTGAAATGGCGTGCCACCAGCAGGGCCACGCCTGCCTTTTTCTCTAATGTTGAGGAACAGTATTGGAGCGGGAAGGCCTTAGAGCGCATCCTGTGCCAGTCTTTGGATAGCAAATGAGTTTCTTGGAGTAGGCACACTTCTGCGCCGGAGAGTTCTAAATATGACAGGACAGCCCTGCGTTTGACTGGGTTGTTAAGCCCTTTTACGTTCAGGGTAAGGACCTTCAGTGTGGAGTCTGCCATACTTGGGACATGGAGTGAGTGCTTTGTGCGCGATAAGTTTGCTGGCCTCTCGGACTTGTGAACCCAGCTTCAAGTAAACCACACCGGGAGGATCCCTGCGCCACTGTGACCAACCCCCTCTGAACATCTTCCCTCCCTCCCCCCTCCCGCCGCCCGCAAATCCAACCATCCCAACTCGCACCCCTCCAACCCTCCTCCCAATTCGCAATTGCAAAACCCCCAACTTCCTCGCCCATCCCACCCAATTCCCCCAAACTCTCCCGCGTAACTTTTCCCATAGTCTCGGGCCTATCGGGACATAGTCCAGGTCCGTAGTGTAACAGATTAGATGAGGACATGGTGGCGGCCGACCCGACGGCCCCCGACCATCCCCTCGTTGAGACAATTGCATGAGAGCAAACCCTTGTACATGAGCACCTTGCTGTTTAGCCGTTGTGTTGTCTGCCACCTCCTGCACAGCCGCCTCCCGTTCCTGGGCCGTCACAAGGGGGTCCGGCTTTCGGAAGGATTTAGGGGAGCGTCGTCGTCGCACGGTCTGCCAACCATCTCTGGACCGTCTCGCAGGTCCCGGTGATCATTGTGGGGATGTCCACCTGGAGTCAGCTCCCTCCGGCAGGTCAATGTCCAGCACCGTGCATGTGTCTCGAAGGGATCTGAATTGGTGAAGTGTCCCCTTCCATTTGAAGATGAGGCGGAATGGGTGACCCCATGCGTAAGGTACTCCTTTGTCCCTGAGGAAGTCCGTAGACACCTTGAAGGTTCTTCGTTTCTGCAGGGTGATGGCCGAGAGGTTCTGGAAGAGGGCCACCGGGTCACCCCGGAAGGTGAGCGGCTGCCACGCTCGGGCCTCCCTCAAGATGCGTTCTTTCAGGAGAAAGGCCAGGATATCTAGGGGGGGGCCTGTGCTCGGCGCGCCGGGCGACCCTGTGAGCGCGGTCGATACAGATGTTGAATTCACCTGGTTCCCCGAGTATTTCCCGGAAGAGCTCTTGCAAGTAGGTGACGATGCTATTCCCTTCCGCTGTTGTTCCTCCGGGAATGATTCTCGAGATCCTCCGAGTGTGCTTGGAGATCCAGCTGCTGGTCCTGGAGGTGGAGGATTTCTTGTTCGAGCCGTTCCACTTCCATGCTGCGGGTCTGGTCCGCTTCTTCCACCGCTGCCACGTGCTCCGCCAGTCCGTCTATGTCCCTGCGTAGTTCTCACTGCTCCCCCGCCAACGCTTGCTTCAAGGCCTGGAAGTCGTCCCTGAGAGTGTTGAAGAGGGAGGCCAGAAAGGCCTTTGTAATGGGGGCGGATTCGTCTTCCTGGCTCGCGGCGGTAACCGGCGTCTTGGGGGGCGATTGCATTGGGGCTTTCTCTGCTTTCGGAGCATTTTTGTGGAGCATGTCCGATATGTTGCGGTTACCTTTGCGTCCAGCAGTGGCCATGTTGTCGATGCTGTAGAGTTGGTGATGGTCCAGGGTCCTCCCCCGAGGCTGCGGTCCGCACCCTCACCAGCTTAGGAGCAAAGTCCAATTCGCGTAGTGTTCCTGATTTAGGAGCCCGTGAACGCGGGGTCCCTTCCTGATGACAGTGTAAGGCAGTGCAGGCCCCTCTTGTGTACCAGCCCCGCCTTCTCAGTGGGAAGCGTTTGTTGTGAGGGCGGGAGCCCTTGGTGCAGTCCCCGGTCTTCTAGGCTGCGGCGCTCCGGTGAGTGCGATCGCCGGTGTTGACCACCTCCCTGTGTGCAAGAGTATTCCGGTATCGGCTTGCCTCTGCTATCCCAAACTCAGGGCCAGGGGTGACCCTTCGCTCAGCAGGTGCCGGCACGCAGTGGCTGGGCTCACCTCAGCTTCCGAGCCGGTCTTGGTCCTCTTGATGCCTCTCCGTCGGTCCCCTGCTTTGTTCCCTGCCTCCGCACCAGACAGCGCGCTCACCACCAGGGTTCCCCCCCGTCCCCATCACTCAGGGCCAAAGTCTCCAGCGTTCGATCGCCGGCCCTACACCGGGCGCAGAAGCAGGGCCCTGTCACTGTCCTCCGCAGAAGAGCCTCAGGTGCAAATCCGGCCCTCCGCGGTGGCCCGTCGCGATCTGATTCTGGTGCAATCTCCGGCTCTGTGGGCGCCCGCCTGTCTCTCTGCCGGCTCGCCCTCGATGCTCTGGACAGGACTCCCGGGTAAGCTGGGGGGGCACGCACCTTTCCTTCGGTTCCAAGGTCGATTTTGCCTCAATCCGGCGCAGGCACTCAGCAGCACGGTCGACCCGGCTCACCAGCTGACCCCGGCGCCCTCTGCCGTCTTGTGTCTGGCTCTCCTCACACCTCGAGCCCCAACATCAGCCGGAACACCCGTCGCAGGGGGTGTCCTCCGGTCTCTCCACTGTAAGCCTCGGTCTCCGCTGCCCAGGCACTCGCTCTCTTGAGGCGTGGAGGTCAGGGCCCGATCACCATCTCTCGCGGACCAGGACCGAAGCCGGGGGCTAAATTAGCGCTGCAGCCCGCGTGGCCTCCGCCGGATGTCGCCGCGGACCAGCTGGACCGCGTCTCCGCCGTGTGGTGTCGCGGCCGCTACTCCAGATGTCCTTCCCGGCAGATCGCAGCTCTCGGCTTCTGCTTGCGGGCCGATACACCCGCTGCGCGGGGCTCCGTGGCCCGAAGAACTCCCTGGGCGCTGGAACCACGTCGTCACCCCCGCGCCAGACCACGCTGGGAAAGGCCGGAGCCGAGTTCTTTCGGCTCCCGCCGGCGGCCTCCTCCAATTCTGCTTGCCAGAAGCGCCGGAGTCGATGCTGTGTTTTAGGCGCTGTTTTCCGTGAAGAGGGAAGGGTATTGCCCGCTGTAAAGAGGTGATAAGGGTTCTAGGGCCGGGGAGCCTCGGAAAACGTGTCCAGTCAGGCCACCATCTTGGCCACGCCCCTGTGATGTGTGTTTTTATGTGAATATGGACAGTAGTTACCTTAAAATTTTGATTTTTAAAAAAATTATTTAATTTTTTTTTAAATGTAATTAGTAGATCAAAATTTTAAATATTTAAATTTAAATTTAAGAGTGAGATGTGTGTATTTATGGGTATAGGATGTGGAGTGTTTTAAAAATTCGAAATTGTATAATATTTTATTAAAATGTTAGAATTAAATTAAATGTAAATAAATATGTAAAAAAAAAAAATTAAAATATAACGGTTTTGTGTACACTATATTACCTGCGTTTGTTGTTGGTGGACTGGGATTACTTAAGAATATTGTTTGATTATCCTGCATCTGCCCTGAATTAATACTTGGTGGAGTGTGAATAGTAAATTATATAGGTTGATTGTCCAACACTTTTCCCGAGTTACTACTTGGTGGAGTGCTAATAGTAAATTATATGTTTTTTTTGTGTCCAGCACCTTCTCTGACTTTGTACTTTGTGTAGTGGGAATAGTAAATTATATGGGTTTTGTGTCCAGCATCTTCCTTGAGTTTGTACTTGGTGTTGTGGGAATATTAAATTATATGGTTTTTGCATCCAGCACCTTCCCTGAATTTGTACTTGGTGGAGTGGGAATAGTAAATTATATGGGTTTTGTGTCCAGCACCTTCCCTGAGTTTGTAATCGGTGGTGGGGGAATAGTAAATTATATGGGTTTTGTGTCCGGCACCTTCCCTGACTTTGTACTTGGTGGTGTGGGAATAGTAAATGATATGGTTTTTGTGTCCAGCACCTTCCCTGAATTTGTACTTGGTGGAGTAGGAATAGTAAATGTAATGGGTTTTGTGTCCAGCACCTTCCCTGAGTTTGTACTTGGTGGTGTGGGAATAGTAAATTATATGGGTTTTGTGTCCAGCACCTTCCTTGAGTTTGTACTTCGTGGTGTGGGAATAGTAAATTATATGGTTTTTGTGTCCAGCACCTTCCCTGAATTTGTACTTGGTGGAGTAGAAATAGTAAATTATATGGGTATTGTGTCCAGCACCTTCCCTGTGTTTGTACTTGGTGGTGTGGGAATAGTAAATTATATGGTTTTTGTGTCCAGCAACTTCCTTGACTTTGTATTTGGTGGAGTGGGAATAGTAAATTATATGGGTTTTGTGTCCAGCACCTTCTTGAGTTTGTAGTTGGTGGTGTGGGAATAGTAAATTATATGGGTTTGGTATCCAGCACCTTCCCCGAGTTGCTACTTGGTGGAGGAAGAATAGTAAATTACATTGTTTGAGTGTCCAGCACCTTCCCTGAGGTTATAGTTGGAGGAGTGGGAATAGTAAATTATATGGGTTTTCTTTCCAGCACCTTCCCTGACTTTGTACTTGGTGGAGTGGGAATAGTAAATTATATGGGTTTGGTATCCAGCACCTTCCCTGAGTTACTACTTGGTGGAGTGGGAATAGTAAATTACATTGTTTGAGTGTCCAGCACCTTCCCTGAGGTTATAGTTGGTGGAGTTGGAATAGTAAGTTATATGGGTTTTGCATCCAGCACCTTCCCTGACTTTGTACTTGGTGGAGTGGGAATAGTAAATTATATGGGTTTTGTGTCCAGCACCTTCCCTGACTTTGTACTTGGTGGTGTGGGAATAGTAAACTATATGGGTTTTGTGTCCAGCACCTTCCCTGAGTTTGTACTTGGTGGAGTGGGAATAGTAAATTATATAGGTTTGGTATCCAGCACCTTCCCTGAGTTACTACCTGGTGGAGTGGGAATAGTAAATGAAATTGTTTGAGTGTCCAGCACCTTCCCTGAGGTTATAGTTAGTAGAGTTGGAATAGTAAGTTATATGGGTTCTGTGTCCAGCACCTTCCCTGACTTTGTACTTGGTGGAGTGGGAATAGTAAATTATATGGGTTTTGTGTCCAGCACCTTCCCTGACTTTGTACTTGGTTGTGTGGGAATAGTAAATTATATGGTTTTTTTGTCCAGGACTTTCTTTTGAGTTTGTACTTAGTGGAGTGGGAATAGTACATTATAATATATGAATGTTTTGTATTTTGTGAAAGTACATATAATGATATTAACTATGTTGAACTCATGTTGTATGGTAAAATTATTATTACAATATTAATTTATTTTTGTAATTGTTAGTAATTAAAAAAAACATTAATTAGAGTCACAGCATGTTTAAAATATTTTTTTAATTTCAAAAAGTAGGTTGTAAAATAAGAAATCAGAAATTTTATTGAAATTTTTTAATGTTATCTGTACATTTTTATTTTCATTAAATCAATAAAATATATTAAGATTTTCATCACAGTTGTACATTTGTCTGAAAAAATTATTGCAAACATAATTTATTACAATTATTTTGAAGTAAAGTAATATTTATTCAGTGTACTTTTTTTGTTTATTTCACAGATTTTAATGTAAAGAAAATATTTGACATGTTATATATAACAACTTTTTTTTGAATTTTCTAACATTGTGGTAGTATTTTTAAAAAAATGTTGTAGTACACATATTTATAAACATTAATACAAAAAGGTAGGTTTTGTTAACAGTATTACAATATTTACATTTGTATATTTTTTAAATACATTTGTATTATTAATATATAAAATATTAATAATAATAATTTTTACAGATACATTGCTAATGTTTTTAGGTAAAACATTGCTTTATACAAACAGTAAATAATAGTAATATTAATAACAGTATTGTATATTCATACAGTCATGTAAGTAATTTGTAATAAGAAAAATGTTTTTGTTTTTAATATAAAGTCATTGAAAATAACATATAGTACATTGGAACAATATTTATAACAATGTTACATTTTTATTTAATTGAAAAAAATATAATAGTTACATAATGTATATTGTAACATGTGTAAAATCATTTTTAAATGTTATTTAATGTTAATAGAAATGGGACTATTTGTTTGTTTGGGCCTATTTTGTAACCGCGCCATGTTATTTTGGATCATTTCGACTTGGAAGAGCTCGCGTTTGGAGCCTGCTTCACGTGTGGAAGGGTAAGTTTAATTTTAAGTACTTTATATAAGTTATATGTTTAGTTTAAGTGTTTGTGGAGTGTGTGTAAGTTTTCTATTGTTTTGTAGTTGTAGGATGTCTGTTTTAGGAGGTAGTTACGGTTTTCGTTGTGGTTCCGGTTTACTAATTTTGGTTTAGTATGTTGATGAGGTAGGAATAGGGTTAGAAATGTAACGTAATATTTTGTATTGTGTTTAATAATGTTTTATATTGTATATTGGGGTGTATTGTGTGGGTATGTATTTTTTCTATTTTACAGGTACTTTATGTGGATTTCGTTTTTGGGAGAAGATTGCGTTTTTTTTTCGTAAGAAGGGTCTCTATTATTTTTTAATATATTAGAGACACACTTTCTACCATTTTCGTTTTTTCCTGGAGCGTTTTTTATGTTTTACACTATTTTCAGGTCTATAATGGCTTATCGCTGGATCCATTATGGAGAAGAAACGTTATGGATCTGTTTTTTTAATTTTATTTCTATTTGATTTCCATGGAGCGTTTTTTCTATTTTTGTGAACTATTTTCGGGTTTCCTAGTGGATTGTGTTGGAGCATATTTTTTGGGATTTCGTGTTATTTTTGGATGACCCATTTTGGATTGTTTTGGTAGATTATTTCGAAGGAATTACTTATTTGGTTACAAATGTTTTTCTTCAGCAACAAAGTGAGTAAGTATTTTTCATTTTTTTATTGGGTGGGTTTGTTATGTTATATTTTATGTAATTTTATGGTATATGTTAGTAATTGTAAGGAAATTATTTAGATATATTTAAATAAATATATTACATATATTTCAATAATTTTGTTACAGTTTCTAACATGTGTTTAATATCTATATTTTATGCTTACTATTTGAATATTGTAGGTATGTGAATTATGTTTAAATAATTGTTTACCTATGGTAGATAGGTATGGTAGGTCTCTGGTAGTTGGGTATAGGGTTACTTGGCTTTGTAAGGTGTTGTACATTTTTTTAGTTTCTTTAGTTAGTTTCGGGCCTATTTGTGTTATAGATTGCTCCATTCTGAGTTCTTGATAGCTTTGCTCTTATTGTAATGCTTGTAGGAGTTTATATAGAGTTAGGGAACCTCTGGCTGTACCTGCTTGGAAAGCATTGTGCCATCCTTCGACAGCGTTGTTGCTTTTAGCTTGTTTATTTAGTGTACTTAGATAGACGTTCCACCAGGGGATTTGGAATTTGGGTTGCCTTCTGTGTCCAGATCTGTGTAGTCTCCCTACCCATGTATCCTCGAAATAATCTAAGAGAGGGCTTAGTTTAGTTTCATTTTTTTAATGATAGAGGCTGTCTATTAATAAGTTGGGACGCCTTGCTGAACCTTTGTTTTGACCTACCTGGAATTTCCTGTCACAGCCTACTTCTTGCGGAACCCGCTCCGCGGGTCCCGCTGCGTCAGGAGTGCCGCCTGCTGCTTCACTAAGGGGACAGCGAGGGAAGTTGAATTGCCGGGGCTGCGAGCGTGTGCGCGCGCTCTACTGGGACTGCATATCCCAGGAGCGCCCGCCTGCCTGACTAGCCACACCTGGGCCGCTCTCCCCGACCCCTCCCACCCCTTCACCGAGCCTTCATCTACTGTGCTCGCAGAGCTTGCGAGCGGGACGCCTTGCTGAACCTTTGTTTTGACCTACCTGGAATTTCCTGTCACAGCCTACTTCTTGCGGAACCCGCTCCGCGGGTCCCGCTGCGTCAGGAGTGCCGCCTGCTGCTTCACTAAGGGGACAACGAGGGAAGTTGAATTGCCGGGGCTGCGAGCGTGTGCGCGCGCTCTACTGGGACTGCATATCCCAGGAGCGCCCGCCTGCCTGACTAGCCACACCTGGGCCGCTCTCCCCGACCCCTCCCACCCCTTCACCGAGCCTTCATCTACTGTGCTCGCAGAGCTTGCGAGCGGGACGCCTTGCTGAACCTTTGTTTTGACCTACCTGGAATTTCCTGTCACAGCCTACTTCTTGCGGAACCCGCTCCGCGGGTCCCGCTGCGTCAGGAGTGCCGCCTGCTGCTTCACTAAGGGGACAACGAGGGAAGTTGAATTGCCGGGGCTGCGAGCGTGTGCGCGCGCTCTACTGGGACTGCATATCCCAGGAGCGCCCGCCTGCCTGACTAGCCACACCTGGGCCGCTCTCCCCGACCCCTCCCACCCCTTCACCTACGTTGTACTATACTATATTAAGCTCCTTGAACCCCCGCTGCGCGGGAGCGCGCGGGAACGCCGGGAGAAGCCCGGGACAAGGGCGGGACCGTCCAAGGCCGTCATCGGCCGGAGTAGGCCGGGCTGGGCCTACTCTCTTGGTTTCTCAGACTGTGCAGGTATTTCCTGGAATTATTAATTTGTTACACCCGCTCTGTGAGGCATAATTGACCCTTACTGAGTATAATCATGCCTTCCCCGGCAAGGGAGAGTACCCCTCAGAAGCCGGGAGGAGTGAAAATTGGGACACTCGAAAACTATTTTTCACGGGCTGTGGGGGAGGCGGACAAAGAGGGAAATTTGTCCAGGTTAAGGGCGGAACGGAGACGATCAGTGGATAACCTGAAAAACACCCCCATGGGAGAACAATCTATTACATTTAGGGAGGAGTTAACACGAATTGAGGATGTTCCACTCCTGTTAAGGGAGTGTATTAACACCTCCCCAGTTGGAATTATGAGCACAGCTCTAGCTACTAGCCCCAGCCCCGCTAGGGGGACTATTGATTTAATCTCACAACCGCCCACAGTTCATAAAGACAGGCATCCCAAACCGAAAGCAGTCACCACACAAGTAATTTTGGGACCCCCCCCAAAAAAGCGCAGGAGGAGGGCAAAGGGAGCGCAGGGAGGTAGTAAACCCAAGATTTTACACCTAGACTTTGGCAAATCCCTAAAACACCCTGTACCAATAGTGAAACTACCGGCAGAGCCACACCCTAAATCTAATGCTCAGGAAGACACAGTTCCCGCCTTGATCAAAGATATAGGAACTAGTATTGTTAATGTCCCCCTCTCTGTTGTGCCGCTGGGAAACCTGGAATTTCTGTTAAGGTCGCTGTTACTCCCGATCAGCGAAAGCATAAAAAAGATTGAGATCAGACTAACCATATTGGAGGCCACACTGGGAAGTCTGAAAACTCGCGCTGGTCGACAGGAAAGTGATCTAGAACCTATCACCACCACTGTAGTCCCGCAAGGGTCAAGACACAGGGTAGTTAACCCAGCTCCAGCTCCACCACTAGCTGTAAATGGGGCAGTCCCTCAACAACCCTTAAAACCAAATCCTGTAGCTACCAATTCACTCCACGCTAATACACTTAACCCCTCCCTTGTACCAGTACCTCCGGCACACCCGATAGACAATAATACTCCGGACTACCAAAAAAAGCCCCCTGCAAGACCCCGTCGTCCTAACCTACCACCTGAGACTAATGACCTTACTGTAGTCATGGCAGGGGTCCCGCCACTTGATGAAGGAGAAGTTGAGGATTTTTGTGCCCTAAAAACCAGGGTAATTAAGTGGCTAAACAGAAATAGACCCCTCCCGAGACATCTTAATAATGAAATTATAATGGTAAGAAGGGTCCCATGGGTGGGGAGAACTCAGAAATCCATCACTGGGGACTGTTTATTGGTGAGTTTTAGGGACAAGGGTACGGTGTCGCATATATGTCAAGGGGAAAATATATCAAGGGAATCTACCATCCAAACCCTTCGTGTGTCCTTCTTCTTTCCCATCGCCCCAGGCCCACTCCACCCACTCCCAAATTATGACAGATGGGAGAGGGTTGGAAGAAGGGGGAGACACCAGGCCTTTCATCCTAGGCCACTATTTGGCAGACCGACACCACTTCTCCCTACTTATAATCGGTTTAATTGTCTAAACGGCCTAGAGGGGGTGGATTGACAAACAGAGAAGGCCTCTAAGGAGAATACAGAAAAGGGCGCCCAAGCAGAAATACCGGAGGTGCAAAGACATACGGCCCTGCAAACTCAAATAGTTAGGGCGGAGGAACCTATGCTCTCTGATAACAAGGGTATGACTGTGGATAGTTTGGCGGGAGGAGGCGGGGGGGCTATGCAAGGGGTGTTGCAGGAGATAGGACCAATGAGCGAGGGGGGTGTAGCATTAGGTGGAGAGGATGTGAGGATTATTTCTTGGAATGTAGCGGGCTTAGCAGGCATATTTAATAATAAGGAGTGGGTTGATTTTATCAGGAAATTTAATGTTATATGCTTACAGAAGACATGGGCTGTGGTGAATAATTATCATCTCCAGGGCTATAAGTGTTTCTTTGTTCCCGCTCGGAAATCCAGTTCTGGGAGAGCAATGGGTGGTTTAGCTGTTTATGTAGATTTATCCCTCCCAGGTACCTGGTCGTCCCCAGAATGGAACTCGCATGGAATACAGGCAGTTCGGTTTTCTGGTAGGGGGTTGAAATTGTCGGTTTTTAACTTTTATAATAGTGAGATTTTAAATACCCATTCCCCCCTATTGGCTGAACTTGACAATAGGCTGGGTCAAGAAATTAAATCCCAGAGCAAAGGGCCATCCTATGGGCTGCTTTTGGTAGGAGACTTTAACTGTCACCTCTGTCCAGCACTGATTAAGGTAAATACAGATTGGGCACAATGCCCGATTGAGAAGGGGCCGCATTTTTTACACACTCCGACTGGGTTGGCTCTTGGGTTGCTTCGGCTTAAGTACGACCTAGAGCACACCATTAACATGATAGATCCACAGTCGGATGGCACGCTCCCACCAACTTTTAAGGGTAGGGGCTGTGCATCTATTATAGATTACATCTTGGTCTCGAGAGCATTAATTAATAAAATAATCAGTGTAGGGATAGAGTGGAGCAGCTTTAGCGACCATAACCCGCTCATCTTAACGCTATTTTATAAGGCGGGCACGGGAATTAAATCTCGTTGTTTAATTGAGGAGAGGGCCACTGATCAAGGCAGGAGATTGAAGTGGTCCAAAATCGATGGGGCACAGTTTTATAAAACTTTGGGCGACAAGGGCCTAGTGGCCATTAATGATTGTTTAGATCTGGAAATACAGGGTCCAAGGGTCTTGGAAGCGTTCGACCACATTGCTAACCTAATTGATGAACTATTGAGGTCTAGTGCGCCCATACGTAACCAGGTAAATCCCCGTTGGTTTGACAGAGATTGCTCTAAGGCACTGAGGGAACTGAAATGCTCCCTCAAGATGAAACCACGGGATCCACAGACTATTAGGGTCAGTAGGGAAAAGTATAAAAAAGAGATCAAAAGGAGGAAACTTGCCCTACAGGCAGAAGCATGGGCAGATCTAAGAGAAGCTGGAGAAAGAAAAGATCTAGCGGGGTTCTGGAGAATCATCAATAAACCGACCTTTTTAGAAAATGATTCTCCGGAGATAGGGGCTAATATTCTTCCGGAGCAATGGGTATCCCACTTTAGGGGCTTATACAATTATGAGTCGGGCACCCATGTGGAACCACCGGTATCCCCAAGACAGGTCCCACTAGTTACATTCTCTCTTAAGGAGATCAGTACAGGGATGGAGGGTCTTACTAAAAATAAAGCCCCGGGCCCGGATGGAATTCCTCCTGACCTGTTCCTTAGTAATATAGATCTATGGGCTCCTTTGATGACCAGGGTCCTAAATACCGCTATTACCTGTGGGCTTCCGCCGTCCTGGTCTAAGGCGATCATTGTACCAATTTTTAAAAAGGGCAATAGGGATGACCCGAAGTGTTACCGGCCCATCTCCCTAATTGACGTTTCAGCTAAACTTTTGGGAAGGGCAATCCTGAATAGATTGACCGAATGGTCCGAAGAGAACAACATCTTCTCGGACACCCAGTATGGGTTTAGGACAGGGAGGTCCACTAGTGATCAGTGCCTGAACCTATATATGCTGACTGCCAAGTACACTTTGGCCAGCGATGAACCCATCTATATGGGATTCATGGATCTGGCAGCAGCATTCGATCACGTCAACAGAGGAAAGTTGTGGGAGATGATGTCAGGTATGGGGATAGAGAGTGGCCTAATCACCATATTGAGGGAACTGCATAGTGACACCACGGCCACGGTCAGATTTAACAGGGAGGGAGGACTGTCTGACTCCTTTCCATGTAGGAGTGGAGTCAGACAAGGCTGTATACTTGCCCCTTTTTTGTTCTCCCTTTATATCAATAACCTTGAGCAGTTCCTTCTGGGTTTAAAGGTAGATTGTCCAAGGGTTGGGCCGCGGCATATCCCCGTCCTGCTTTACGCAGATGATGCGGTTTTATTGGCAAGAACACCTCGAGGCCTACAAACACTGATAGAGGGGTTTGCAGAGTTCATGAGTAACCTGGACCTATCTGTCAATCTAGGGAAATCATATGTGCTCCTGGCCGGCAAAAAACCTTCCTCCAAATTTGTTTACACAATTGGTTCCCACAGTTTGGAGAAGGTTAAGACTTTCTCCTACCTCGGGGTAACTTTTGACGGTGCACTGCAATTTACCCCCTTGGTAGCAGAACGTTGTACGAAAATGATTGCCTCTAATGGGGCGATAGCTGGATATGGAAGGAGGGTGGGCAGATGGAGTCCGGAACAGGTGATGAATTTGTACGGCTCCATAACATGCTCTAAAGTAATTTACGGGGCAGAAGTCTGGGGGTTCGTGAACACAACTAGAATCCAACAGGAAGAAAATAGGTATTTGAAAGCAATCCTGAGGGCGCCACCCAGTACGGCTGGTCTCATAGCCCACAGGGAGCTAGGGAGGCCATATTTGGAAGATTTGTTAAAACTTAGGCCAATAGTGGCCTGGTTAAAAATATGGATAAATCCAGAGGCGCATCTAAGCAGAGAAATTCTGTTGGACTGCCTAGGTAGGACCCATTCAATGCGCATCCCCTGGCTCAAATACGTGAAAAATACCCTGGAGGATTTAGGGTTGGGGAACCTCTTCACGAACCCAGCTGCTATTTCAGCACAGCACAAGAAGCGAGTAGGGGAACTATTTTTGGAGAAAGAAACCCAACGACGAGCTGATGCTGAAGGTGCGAAAAAGACTGTAAGGGCCCATGGTTTGGTAAAAAGTGTGGAGGGCATGGAGCCTTACTTATTTCTTCTACATAATGCACAGGACAGATTTTTAATGTGCCGTTTCAGACTGAATCTGCTCCCCTTCATGTTGGCTATACCTGCCGGGTTTACTTCATCTATTGTGCAGAAGGATCCCTGCGGCTGCGACAACCGGTCTCCGCAGGATTCCCTTCACTTTGTTTTGCTTTGTCCCTATTTTTCCATGCCTAGGCGTAGATTCCTTGTAAATATTCTAAAAAAAGCCCAACTGGAACACGCCAGGGATGCCCTAGTATTTTTGTTAAAAGCCTCTGACCCCTTAACCTTGTGTAGCATTTTGAACTTCATCAAAGTTGCAATACGTTTAAGAAAGACGAGGGGAGAGGAATGAAATATTGTGACCTGTATTTATATGGCCTCTATGTTGGCATTCTTTTTAGCGTATCAATTATGTACAAGGATCCTAATTAGTATTTAATAATGTTTTACTGTTATTTGTGTATATAAATGTGCTTTTATGGTGTTTTTTAATCACCGAATAAAGATTCTTGAATTGAATTGAATTGAATAAGTTGTGATGTTCCGCTACGTCTGTAACTGGAACGTATGCCAGTGCAATCAATTTTTTTTACCTGGTAGGCAAAAGTACTGTCAGTGCAGTATTGGGTGCTTAGGGCAGATTTTTGTATATGTTTCCATTAACATTTGTTAAAGTGGTAGTCGCAACCTTGGATTGCTGTGTGAGGGTAGGTTTTTAGAATAGTATTTATCATTGCTTTCTGAAAGTCAATAATAATGTTTTGGGGGAAGTAATAATTTTTAGGTCTTTTATTTTATTTAGTACCTCAGTATAGGTTGTTTGTTGGGTAGTAGGGCATATATAAAGGGGATATTGCAGTTTTGATAGTGTCCATGGATGGTGTATAATTGGTAGAATGGTTTTGGGCACACTGAGAATGTGCCATCCATCATCCATGTATCGCATTGGTGTAATTTAACCATATTGTTAGCTGTAGCAAACATTATAATTCTTTTTTCTTTACATGCATTGTCATATATGATGAAAGGTTCATTATCATGGGTTATGGTTAGTTCAGGGGGTATTTGGACTTCCTCAAATGTTTTTGGGGCAGGTGGTGTAGCTGTAGTTCTTTTTTTGTGCCTAGATATTGTCCTTTTTAGAGAATCTATAGAAGGGACTTGACTAGATGCATGTTGGGGAGAGTTCTTAGATGGTCTTTAAGAATAGTTGTAGATGGGCGGTCTGTGTTAGTGCTTGTTTCTTTTAGTGAGTCAAGCATTTGTCTAAGTTCTATTTCTGTTACGTTGGGAGGGTGGTTATGTTCTGTTGTGTTAGTTACAGTTGTTTCATTAGTTATAGCACGTCCATAATATTTATTACTGTAATATTTACTGCATTTCCAAAACACTTTCAATTGATGTTGTTTTTCTTGAGTATATGTGTAGCCCATATAACAAAGAAGCATTTTCCCTTTCTGTGAAGTTACAAATTTAGCTTCTTCTGTCATTGTTCTGGTTTCTTTCTACAGTAAATAAATGTTACATAGAGAAATGTAGGTTTGTTTTACGTTTATCATTACATTTATCACATTTGGACAGTATATTTACCAGTTTTTCAGTTGTTTGGAGGGCTGTGCTCTGTGTTTTGATGGTTTTCTACTCTGTTTCTTTTGTAGATGGCTCTGTTGGTAAAAGAAAAATAATTTATTGTATATGTTTTGTTCTTAAGTATTGGATTCCTTTTCACTTGGACTTTTTCTTTCTAAGTTTCGTTTTATAACTTGTCTCTGTTATTTCAGTTTGTATACTTACTTTGTTTTTAGAGTTTATAGGTTTGTAAATGTTGGCCTTTTTTTCTTTAATTGTGGTGTATCTGCAACAAATGGTAAAAATGAAAGACATTGATTAGTTTATTGTTTAATTTATTATTTGTAGTTTGTAGTGTTAAGCCTAGTAGTTAATGTCAGGTACTTACTTTGGTATTCTTTATCCTTTGTTTGATGGTAGCAGTTTTCTGTTCTGGTGACAATTTGGCAGTGTTTCCCCTTCTTCACGTTTTGTGGCACCAAGTGGTATCTAATGGTGTGCTTTTTTTCTTTATATAGTGTTTGAATTATGTGTTGGTTGATATCATTGCTCGATGTAATTGTTTGGTGTGTTTTATTGGTTGTTTGAGACATTTTGAATTTTTTTGGTAGTTCAGTGAATCGCTTTGTAGGTGGTAGGTAATGATTTTATATTGTTGTGCATTTATAGTTATTTTTTATTATTTAATATAGTTTTGTAATATGACCTGTATAATGTTTTATATGATTATATCATGTGAACTTATTGTATTATAAAAATGTTTTATATGTGTTAAATGTTGCTGTTTATTTATTGTTTAATTGTAGTATGTTATATGTTATATAAGTATGCTGATTTATGTTATGATTAAAGTGTATTTTTATAGATATATTCCTATATTTATTATGTATATTGCAGTCGATATTTATTTTGTCAAAATTTTAGTGGTCTATATTTTAGTTTTCGATATTTTTGATTATTTCCTTATGTGTATTGAAAGTCGATATATTTTAATGGCGATATTTTTTAGGGTCGATAATGTTGTTTTCGAGGTATTTTAGTATAGATATTTTTGAGTCGATATTTTAGTAGTTTTATGTTTAGAGAGTCGATATTTTTGTGGTCGATATAATTACGTCGATAATTTTTGTAGTCGATATTCGTCCCATCGATATTGTTTCAGTGATCCAGCATGAGGCCATGCAAACCTGTTGAGAACAGGAGTCCAGAAAGGATTTAATCCATTGCCAGACCAGACCCGAAATTCCTACAGCAAAAATTCTGTCAAGAAGCCTCTGGTGGGTCACCGTATCGAAGCCGGCAGAGAGGTTAAGTAAGATCAGGGCAGCTCTGCCACCCCCGTCCAGACACTCTCTGATAGCCTCCGACATCTCCACCAGGGCAGTCTCTGTGCTGTAGGAGACTCTAAAGCCTGACTGTGCTGGGTGGAGAGCCCCCGAGGATTCCACGAAAGCCTCGAGCTGGCGGAAGACCACTTTTTCACATACTTTAGCAAGTGCTGGAAGCAGATAAATGGGTCGATAGATAGCCGGCTGCAGAGGGTCAAGAGTAGGTTTCTTCAGGAGGGGAAGAAGTTTAGCACGCTTCTATTTATCAGGTACGTATCCCAACTGAAGCGAAAGATTGACCATACCCACTACTGCTGGGCAGACCCTCGGATACACCCGCTAGGACCCGCGCAGAGCAGGGGTCTGCTGGGGAGCCAGACTTAAGGGCCTTCAAGAGGGCCAGCACATCCACCTCAGTAGTGGGTAAAAATGACGAAAACACCGCAGATCCTACTCTAGGGTTTGCAAAAGGAATCATGGGGGGATCTCATTGGGCCTAGCTGCAGGGCCCACACTCACTTAAATCTTGGCAATTTTATCAATAAAAAAGGACAAGAGCTCTTCCCACTACTCGTTAGATATAGGTAGTGTGCTTTGTTCCGCGCAGGGGGAGAGAAAACTCTTCACAATCGCGAAGATTTCCTTGCTGTTATTCTGGGCCAACATAATACTCCCGGCGAAATAATCGCTCTTAGCCTTTCTAATGACTGTGTAATATTCTCTCTGGGCTAATCGTAAGGCCGCCTTGGCTGATAATGCAATATGTGTCTAGATATAAGGTTAGATATAGGAATACTATATCTAGGCAAGGGCTGATTACACGACCTTGCCCCAGCTGAGTGATCAGCCAGTTGTGTCAATGTGAGTGGCCAGCCAGGGGTGGCATAATACATGCTGCAGCCCCTGGTAGGCCTTGGATGCACCTAGGCCCTGGGTATCTATAGTGCACTATACAGGGGCTCATAAGGTGACCCAATATCCAATTGGAAATGTACATAAAGTACATGGAGTCCATTTTACAAAGAGAGCAGATAGCCTGGAGCCGTGATTAGCAGGATCCCAGGCCAACTAAGTCGAAAACCAGCTAAACATTAGGCAAAAAATCGGGGGTGACCATAGTCAGGTATCCACCTTCCTACAAAAGATGCCAATATCCTTTGACAGGGAGGGGAATGGGAAAGGGGAGCGTGACCATTATTATACAATTGCTAAGAGTGTTCTGTAAACCACAATAGTCAGTTTCATGTACAGAATCCTTAGAAAGATGGTCCACTGTTATGTCTTGTCGACGTTTCAACCCTAATGTAGCGCTCTTGGGGCGTCTGCGCGGGTCTTCATCAGGACTGAGTGTGGGGGGTAGGGATGGGTGTGGCAGCCTAATGGTTAAAAAGTGACTGTCAGATTTGGATTCACAATCATTAGATCATTTTAAAATGCCACATTGGGTGCATAATGCTGGCAACTCACCTCCAAGTACACCCAGCTGGGCCTTCCATTGGAGTATGTTTTGTGCCGTATGGATGATTAATAAATAAACGATTCCTTTGGTGTAGAATTCTGTTAAGGAGGATTTTAGCCTAATTATATAATCCTTAATTGCATCATTTCGAATGTCACAATAGGTGCATGAATGCTGGCAACTCACATCCAAGTAGACCCAGCCGGGCTATCCAGTGGAGTATGTTGTTTGCTGTATGACGATTAATAGAAAATTCCTTAAATGCAGAGTTCTGTTGGGGAGGACATTACCTAATTAGATACTCCTCAATGTTCATGTAAGGTTACCGTGTTAAGCAGCGATCCTGTCGCTTACACACATATTCATATGTCCAACTTATGTCTTCTTCTAATGATTTAGCCTGTATTATATTATCTCGCAGTAATGATTTTTTAATTTGCACATTATTTTTCGTTGATAATTTTATGCCACACCCATCCCTACTCCCCACACTCAGTCCTGATGAAGACCCGCGCAGACGCCAGCAAATGGGGTGCTCCAGCCACATCTGGAGTGTACCTAAAGTATATGGTTAATGCAGGGCACGTAGAATTTGTAAAACATCACTTTTTTTAATGATTGTTTATGTGTAGGAAAAGACACCTCCCTGCCCCTAAACAATCAATGGCGTTTTGCTGTTTCTATGTGTGCTGCACAACGCAGCACACATGGAAACAGCAAGGAGAAATTAATCATTTCTCCTTGTTGCACCAGATAAGACAAGGGGCCTCATTTATGAGGCTGTGCGTCACTTTTACGCCGCCGGTGCGTCACTTTTTGTGACGCACCAGTGGCGTAAAAAATGCGCATCTACCTGCGCCAGGTATAATGTATGCAAGGGGGGCGTATTGACGTAAGGAAGGGTCGTAGAAGTTACGCAGTGAAATCTATGAGTTTTCACTGCGTAACTTTTAGGACGCCGTTGTGTCAAAATCTTGCGCCTGCCTCACAGCAGGCGTAAGACTGACGCAGGCCCTTTCACATCGGGCTTGCCCCATGTGAAAGGACGCATTGCTGGAGTTGCGTCACTTTGTGACACTCCAGCAATGCGTCACTTTGGCGCTTACAGATACGTCAAAATACTGTTGTATCTGTAACTCCTTGCGACATGATGCGTCATACATTAAATATGACGCATCAGGAATGTCGCAAGGAGTTCGCACTGAGAAGTGACTCATCGCGGCTTTCACGCAGCGATGCTTCATTTCTCATAAATGAGGCCCCAGGTTTTTCCTGGTCTTAATTTTGGCGCACCCCATATTTGCGCCACCCTTGTAAATATGGGGCAGCGTCAACATCAATGGGTGCTGTGGTGAAACTCCCACCTCAACACCCTTTGCCCACCTCTTTTATGCTAAGTATAGCGTGAAAGGGTGCCATATTTATAAGGCAGCGTTAAGTCACATTCAGTGGCTTAACGCTACCTTGTAAATAACGTGAAGCCCCTATCATCACTACAACGCCGTGTAAAGTGACGTTGTGGTTGCAATAGGGGCTTGTAAATATGCCCTGTGGTGTGTTGCGAGTTAACAATGATGGAACCCTTTTGACTCCTGGTGGACTCCGTAGAGATGTGACATAAGTTTTAGAGCAGAATGCAATGAAGGCTGATTTAGAATGTTGAGTTTGCAGATACATACAGACGAGTAAAGACATGGAATACTAAGCTCTGTGTGTGGCGTAGTCATTGGTGGGTACCCAGGCTGTGGAGGACACTACAACCATGTGATAAGACTCTGAAGCCACAGCAGTCAGGCTGCTTTATGGGGACAACACGGGGAGACCAGAGGATTCAGAAGGGATCGAGGCCTCAGCAATGCATGTCTTCTCACAACAATCTATGCTTTGGCTTCTTCACTATTTATGCTTACCTTGTGCTGCACAGTAACAATCATAATTTTAGGGGTTATATTGGAGCCTTGCTCTCTGTTATCAGTGAAACTGGTTGGTCAGGAAGCAGATACAAGTCTCATATCTTGTCACACTGCACAGGTATTAGTTCCTGCTGGGCACTTGCATTTTCAGGATACAGGATCGGTTGGTGGACTGCGAACCTATCACCTTTGTGGTTGGTCTGCAGGAGTGGCCCTTGAGTTCAGTCATTTGTTCAGTTGCCTCATCTTTCAAGCCTCAGGCTGTCCTGCTGTCATTTTCTTTATCCTGTAATGGGATCACAAATAGCTTGTTTAGATCCTTTGCAAGTTATGTGGATCCAAACCAGACACATCTGCTTTACTTTAGAAAGGCTGCAATTGAGAGGGAATGAACGAGGTGAGCCTCATAGAGGTGTATGCCTGGATTGAGAGGCAACAGAGTTCTCACTACCACAAAACATGTGAGGTACACTACAACGTTTGACGCTACATACACTCAGGGGAAGCAAACTTGGGGCACCACGCCTGTGTTAAAGCAATACCCTCTGTCACAAGGAATAGGTTGGTTATTCCCTGTGATATGAGTGTGAAGACATATTCCCAACAATCGTAGCACAAGTGCCTCCACCCATCAGTTGTGTCATAATCTGGTCATGAGACAATCAGTGCTACCACCACAGTCTCAATAACAAGCGCCCAGGAATAATGCCCATGATTTCCACACTCAGCAACTACCAGCAGTAGCAGTACATGGGCATCTGTCCTAACCCATAGCAGGGTGTGCCTCACTGGGGAACCAGTGCCCAATCGTAGCTGTGAGTTCTGCCCTGGCGGCATCATTAACCAACAGTAGCGGCGTGTGATGCCGTAGAAACAGCTACACTAGCAATAGAAGTCAACTCTGCCACAGTGATGTGCCATGCTTTTGGGGCACTGGTCACAAATTTACACAGTTTGGGCCCTCACGGGGACAGAAGGCACCATTTACTGTCACCAGCTACCTCATCCATCACAGTGCATGCTTTCTTGGGTGGGTGTAGAATTCACCAGTCATGCTGCTCTGGGAGAGGACGCGCAAGCAGTTACAGTGGGGCTGCAGTGTCACTGTTCTGTACATGCGACTTCTGGAACAGGACCCCTGAGGCAACCCAAATCAGGGCCCCTCGGGCACAGCCAGAATAGGATGCGGCATAGACTTGTCCAAGCCACCTCCTCCTGAAGTGTTTTGATACTTCCCACTTTGTGTCTCCTGAAGAAATGCTATAGCCACCCCATATCACCTGAGGTATGCATGCACCCTATTCCTTTTCCAGGTCTAGTTATCCCTCTCACATTCCAAGTTAGGAATTTGTATTGAGTACTCAAGCTTGCCATATAGGCCTATGTATGTGGTCTGGACCTTCCCATGTGTGGCAGTGACCAGTATTCTGTCTCGTAGTACCAGCAGGCGATTGAAGCTCTCTAACAGATCAGAACAACACATTGCTACATTTCCCCAAGTGGTTCCACTCCAAATCCTCCCTTAGGCAGAACATACAGTATCCCCCGACTCAACCTGTGGTAAAAGGGTTCTGAACGCCACCTCTCCCACTACCAACTAAAGAACTATAACAAACCTAAGTGTGGATACTGCCCAAGTCGTCAAGACTCTACGAATAGCAAACTAGGGAAGGCACTCAGCAATCGAGAGTAAGATGGGCTCTTGACCTCTCCCAGTCATGAAGTACAAAGACATTTTTAACAGAATGTTCACATATACGTTTAATAATAATAGTAATAATAATGAAGGAGCCCCAACAAACAGGAGACAGTGGATCCGCCCTCCTCAACAAACAATACAGTCATCTATATAGTCTTAACCTAGTATCAGTACAAACCCATCAGTCACAGCTGGATCTCGTTTGTCTACCTTGCATCAGTACTATCACTCAGTGTATCTGGTACCATGCATAATTGGGAAAAGGAGTTCTGAGTTACCAAATCTATTGGTTCAGTTTGAAATGTCCCATCTGGGCAGACCAGGATACATCCACCTCCCTCTGCATTAGGAGTCTCAGAAAGATTCGCCGATCCCACCTTGTTTCTATTTGAGCGGCTCACACCTCGCTGTCTTGGCTCTCACCACTCAAGACTCTGACGTTCTCGACTCAGGCCCAAGGACTTGAGCCAGTACGCTGCTGCTTGTGGTGATTCATAAAACTGAACCCGACCTTCATGTTGGATTCAGAGTTTAGCCAGAAATATCAGACTGTACTTAATATTGTGTTCTTGTAACATTTTTTTAATCAGCAGAAAGTTATTTTGAAGATCCTAAACCATCTGTGTATAGTCAGGGAAATGAGTACCTGTATGTCCTCAAATCTGGGAGGGCAATGCGTGCGTACATGTTGTAGGATCACATGCCAATCTGTGTAATTAAACATTCGGGCTATTAGCTTGGGGGGTGCCCTGTCGTGGGGCAGCCACCAAAGCTCTGTGCATCTCTAAGCTTCCTCTATGTACCCCGCCTTTGTTTAAAAAAACCTTTTTATTCGTTGAAATAAACAGATAAGTCACATTTCTAGGTTTGTATACATTTCAGTAAAATTACATTCTTCGTACATTTAATAGGAATCAGTAGTAAATCAGTCATTCATTCCCATAATATTTCCACATTTTTTCCTCATCTCCATCTCCTTGGTAGGTGAGATACACAGTTCACCTCGGTACCCATTCCGCGTATTCCATTTTTTATCGCATTTTTTAGGACAACCACTGGATTTGAACACCTCTTTTTCTGCTATCATACATACTCCGAAGACCCGGAGGCATCCCCTATGGATGATAGGTTACTAACTGATCACATGCAGAAGAAAGCCACCTCTTTTACTTACCGCAAATTAGTGAACAACTTGCCCGACCCAACAGGACACCTGAGAGCTAAATGGTCGCAAGACGTAGGTGATATGGACGACTCAGAATGGCAAGAAGCGTTGGCGTCCCCAAGGGAGGTGGGCATACCCTCGCACCTTAGGCTTGTGCAGCTCCGAATCTTGCACCGATCATACTACACCAGACTTGTTCTGCACAAGATGGGATGAAGAGAATACCACTTCTGTCTCCGGGGTTGTGGAGAAGAAGGAACCTTTTTTCATACTATATGGGAATGTCCCAGAATAGCAGCGTACTGAACACAAGTCTTGCGCACTATGTCACAATCAGAGGGGGTGTCGCTCATACCAGATCCACGCAGAAGCCTGATAAATATATGGGATCCAAATGATCTCACAAGATATGGGCAGGGGTGGGTTATGCTAGGAATTATGATAGCTAAGAGGAATCTAGCACAAAAATGAGGTGGGGTAGAGGTGCCGTCTCTTTTAGCGTGGGGAGGGACATGGATGAGGCCATGATAACCGAAAGGGCGGTGTTTAGTAGTAGAGGATGCCCCAAAAAATGGACTAAAATCTGGGGGACATGGAATGAATACAGGGGGGGTAATTGTGATCCCCCGTCAGATAGAGGATGATGACTCAGAGACGGATAAAGGGTGAAATGCTGTGGGTGGCGGGACAGGGCTTGATTTTAACTACTGCCAGCTGGCAAAACTGCGCATTTTTGCTACTTGTTAAGCTGTTTACTAATGAAGTGTGGTGCTATGAGGCTTTCTTATGTAAATGACTGACTCATTTTGTTGAAACACTGAAAATTAATAAAAAGTTTTAAAAAAAAACAAAGGGTTGTTTGGACTGGTACAAGGTGCCCACTATAACTAGTGGACAGCATATACCAGGCCAACTTCTCACAATATCCCGAGAGAAGCAGCCATCCCCCTTAGGCTTCGCCTTATCCAATTGAAAATCCTACATAGAACTTATTGTACAGGTGTAATGTTAGGGAAGAGACAAGATGAGCAGTGTCTCCGCCAGGTTCCAACACCAGCGCGAAAATTAGCGGCGACAGTGGGCAGCCCTGGCGCATGCCCCTCGCTAGAGAAAAATCGTCTGATATATGACCATTGGCAGTGACATGTGCCATAGGCTTGGTGTACAGGAGTCTAACCCAAGAGCAAAATGTTTGTCCAAACCCCAGGTGCCTTAATACTGCAAAGTGAAAGGCCATTTGACAATATCAAACGCCATGTGCGCGTCTAATGAGAGCACCACCGCCGGCTCCTCCAGATAGACTGCGCGAGCAAGTAGCCCATGCAGTCTCCTCAAATTAAGGGCCGTGTTCCTGCCTGGCATAAAGCCCGATTGGTCTTGGTGTATGAGTGCTGACAAGTGCGGTGTGAGCCGACTGGCTAACAGTTTTGCCAGGATTTTGGCTGCCACATTTATCAGGGAGATGGGTCGGTATGAGGTACACCTATCCACCGGCTTTCCAGGTTTCAAAATAGCCACTATTGTGGCCGTGCGTTTGTCCGGTGGAAGTTCACCCAACTTCAGACTATCAATGAACATGTTTAACAGGTGAGGCGCAGTGGTGCAGTGGTGTCTACCGTTCTTTTATAAAACTCAATCGGAATGCCGTTCGGACCTACAGCTTTGCCCGACTGCAGCGCACCAATGGCTGCTTGCAGCTTGTCAACCGTTAGGTCACCCTCCAGTTCTTTTACCGCTTCCCGAGTTAGTTTGGGCACGTTGAGGTACTGTACATAAGTCAGCGCCTCCTCTATGGACATCTCCGAATCTGATGAGTAAATGGCTTGAAAGTGTCGCGCCAGTGTGCCCACTATTCTGTGCGGGTCGGTTGTGACCTCCCCCCCTCTGTGTAGAGCTGCGCAATCCACCTCTCACTTTTTTCTCTCCTGTCTAGCCATGCTAGTAACTTTCCGGCTTTGTTGCCAATGTCATATACTTTGTGTCGCGTTGCCTGTATCTGTTGTCTGGTCAATGCTGTGAGGTGTTCTTTGTGTCGTTGCTGCTTAAGTTGGAGGTTGTGGGAATCTTCAGGGGTGGATTCCCAGCGTGCTGGGCTTCTGCAGTGTGCATTTCGGACTCTAGATTCTGCAGTTCTAGCTGCCCCTCCCTTTTATGTGCCGTAATGGAGGCAATGGCCTGACCCCTGACAACAGTCTTAAACGCCTCCCAGAGGGTGGTCTGTGAGGCAACCAATCCCATATTGTCTTGAAAATATTGGTCTGTTCCTTTTTTAAGCTCCCTTCTAATTTTCATAACTTGTAAATAACCAGGGCGTATCGGGTAAATGCGACACCTCTTCTGTTGGTAGTAGGTGTACCTAAGCAATATTGGGGAATGGTCTGAAATGCCCCGGGGTCGGATTTCTATAGTCTCTATATTTTTAAGGCTACCCATGGAACCCAAGAAATAATCTATCCTTTTTAGGCTGTTATGGACTCCCGAGTGATACGTAAATTGGCGTTCTGTTGGGTGGTATCTTCTCCACATATCTATAAGGCCCATAGCATCCAGGAAACTCCCCAGGTGTGACCGTCCCAATGTACCAGACCTGACAGGGAATCTATCTAAGGTTTCATTCATAGTTGCATTAAAATCCCCTCCAATAATAAGCTCTCCCTCAGAAACTCCCTGAGGTTTGGTAGGGCCACTGCATGCAACGCTGGGGGGATGTAAATAGACATGATGTTTAGGGGCCGTCCCTCCCACTGCGTAATTATAGCGGCAAATCTCCCCATGCTATCGGACCTAACATCATGCACAATCAATGGAAATTTTTTCTTCAGGAGTATGCCCACCCCCCTTGACCCTGACGTGAATTCTGAGTGGACCACCATTTTGTATCCCCATCTGTCCATCGCCTTACTTGATGTGCCAGTAAGATGTGTCTCTTGCAGCAACACTACTGCCGGGCCACCCCTTTTGATGCATTGGAGAACTATGCCTTGTTTAATCTTATCACCAAGACCCCTTACATTCCATGTGAGTAGGGAGAGAGTAGGCACCATAGTACCAGGGTCTACAGTTGCCTCATCCCGCACCGTGCCTTTCAGTTTCATGCCCGACATGTCCAGTAAGACCATTGAGATTATTCAGAATAAAGGTAAAGCGTTTCTAAGTGCCTGCTACGACTGCATAACTGACTGTGTATTGAACCATGTAATAACCATCTTGTGAACAAACTTGAAACAATCCCTTCCACCCATCCCCCTCCCTGCCTCCCTGCCATGCGGACTACTTTTGGCATTCACAGAATGAACTTACTACTTTTGGTATTCATAGAAGTTAGGATTTTGTCTTAAGTTTGTCTTAAGACAAACTTAAGACAGACTTAAGTTAGGATTTTATCTTAAGTCTGTCTTAAGTTTGTCTTAAGTTTGTCTCAAGACAAACTTAAGACAAAATCCTAACTTCTGTGAGTACCAAAAGTAGTACGTTCAATCTGTGAATGCCAAAAGTAGTAAGTACATTCGGTGAATACCAAAATAGTAGCACGTTTAGGATTGAGTTTTAAGTTCATTCTGTGAATCGGGCCCATAGGTCCTGATGAATGCCATGTACCACTGTTGACACAAGGCAGAAACATGCCGACCCGATTATATATGACGAGGGGGTAAAAACTCTCCCCGGTTCGCCGCTCACTTGTTTTTATACACCATACAGTCACCTAGTTCATTAAAATTTAGTGAGGTATCTATAATAGCTTTTAATTTCACTCTCTCACTTTGGGCCCCCACATAGTTAGAAGTGCATCCTTGTCATCAGGTGTACGCCCGCCCTCTATCAAACCAAGGGTCATATTAGCAAGAACATGCGATATTTATCGCAAAAATTGCTTAGTTCGTTTATTTTTATCGCTGCCTATCGCTGGATATTTTAGCAGAGAAAACATGCTATTAGCAACGTTTATCTACACCGTGATAAAATATCCAGCGATAGCAGTGAAATGCCTGAATATCGCAGGATATCCAGCAATATTCACGCATTAAAGCTATGGTGAATTTAGTTAAGTCAGGTTTACAGCAAGTGGTAATTACTAGCGATAGTCGTGCTTAGCGTGACTTTTTTTATCGCTTCGCCTACATTGCTAATAGGCGATAGCTGTGTTAGTTACTGCTTTCAGTCGCTACCAGTTTGGGTACACCCACTTTGCATATCATTACGATAAATATCGCTGACATGCAAAGCAGGCCCCAAACCGTTCGCTATTGCCCAGAAGCTGTCGCTAACTGCTGTTAGCGACAGCTTGCTGATAGGGTGATAAAATATTGTTGCTTTAGCGGCAAAAAGTGCCGCCAAAGTGGCGATACTGCCCTTGCTAATATGCCCCCAAGTTTTTAAAGGGCGAGGACTTTTTGTGAAATGTCCACACTCACACAAACATAACACTCCTGAGCACCTTTTAGGTCATTCTGGTGGGAGCAGCCCTATTTGTGTATAACAATAGTTATTTTTACCCCTTTGCTGTCCAACAATTTCCCTATTGTTGCATTGATTGTATTTTAAAATGTAAGTTTATTTTTTTTTAATAGTTTAATGGTTTAATTTATTAAAGATTTTATTTTTTTTATATTTTAAATCATTAATATATATTTTTATATTTTATATTATTGTAAACTTTTCATTTAAATTAAAAGTAATAGTTTAGTTTACTATTTGTTTTAAAGTAAATATATATGTATAAATTATTGTTTGAGTGTGTATCTTTTTTTATTACGTTTATTTGTTATATTTTATTAAAATGTATATTAAATGTATTTAATTTTGTTAATATTATATTTAATATATTTAATATATAATATTTTATTTTAGATTGATATAAAAGTCGATATTTTATACATCTATATTTTTAACATCAATATTTTTTCCGTCGATGTTGTGTCAGTGAACCCTGTACAGTGATAGGTGTATTTCTAGCAGCAGCTCTGCTCGGAACTCTGTTGTTTCTGTCTGCTCATGCCGAGGCAGGGCTGAGTTTCGCCTCTCCTGGAGTTGGTTGGGCTACAGAAGAACCATCAGAGCTGTCCAATTGGGAACAGTTATGAAGGTAATGGAAGAGCAGGTGCCACAGCAAGGACCTCTTTTTGAAGTCAGTAGAGTTGCAGTACTTACTCTGCATGTTTACGATGGCCTCACTTGAGATTTCCTGCCGTGTCGAATCCAGGTTGCATATGTACCATCAAATGGCACAACATCTGGACAGTGGCACAGTTCTGCTCTCTCCGTGCTCTGGCACACTCTGGGCTGCCTTGCACCAATGCGGGTACCCTTGCGCCATAGTTCATGCATGTTTGCGTTATGGTCAGGATAGTTTTTGTGCAGGAAGGAACGCCTTCCTGCACAAAAACTATACCTTGAGGCTTCTTGCTTCTTGCTTTCAAATGCAGCACACGCGCAAACAGGAAATAACAAGAAGAAATAAAGACATTGCTGCTCGTTGCTCCAGCCTCAGAATTTCGGTGCAAATCTGTGTCTACAGGTCTTTGTATATATGGACTTGCATCACAAAACATGGATGGGTGCACAGGAATACACATGCACCACCCGTGGAACGCCTCCCTGATTCAAAATAATGCAAGGCAGCGCGATGCGCTACTTTTAGTTACTTTTATTTTCAAAGCAATGCATATAGCCATTTGCGTTACTTTGTAAAGACCAAAAAGGATTATGCATCGGGTCTGCATTAAAAAATGCAATGCAAAACCTTTATAAATATGGGCCCAAATGCATTGGCTGCAAGTACGCAACTGTCGCCACCAAGAAAGATAGTTGCCGCTAATTATTGAAAATGATTTTGTATTTCTCCGATAGAACACAGGCTAACATTTCTCTGCCATATTTGGGATTATTGCTGTATGCCAAATAATCCCCCTAGTGCCCCGCCTCTTCCTGATTTTTACCAAAGCTCATCCCTGTCTTCTGGACCGGTATGAGTTCAGAGAGCAGGAAACCAGGACTAATGAGGAAGATCTGGACACAGTTATCTAGCTGGTCGTGGTGAATGTTGCAAAGTGGTGTAGTTGCGGCGTTTTACACGGGAACGCCTACTCTGCATATCAGTGGTGTTATTTGTTGCTGTCTTATATTGCAGGAGAACTGGTGATATCGGTTGGTAGCACCAGCATGTGAATGGCGCGATATATTTATCGCCACTATGGCGGCGATAAAGTGCTGATAACTCATGATAAGTCCTTGAGAATATGCCCCAAAAAATCAAACAGTTTTCAATGATACATTTTATTATCAGCTGCCCAGTGTTATTTGTTATCCTCCTCTTTTTACTCGCAAAAAGGTGGAAGGGCCACCCTCATTTTGACAATTAATGCAGCCTGCCCCCTTTCCTGGCACCCTGTGCATGTATGGGGGAGGGGATCTTAGCAGCTGGCTCCCTGGGCTGGAGGTTCTGCCTCCCCTGGAGTGGGCGGGTCTCCAGAGGAGACGTCACAGCTGTCTAATAAGGCAAAGTTCGAAGATAGCCTGGGAGCAGGGATGACAATGTAAATCCGAGCGCGGCCCTCTGTCGGCAGTCAGAAGAATTGCAGTCTTTAGTCTGAAGGAAATCTCCAGTGAGGCCGCGGTATAAAAGAGATGGCAAATCCAGCATACCCACAATGCATCTGTGTAAGAATAGACCTGTTGCCAGCAGCGAAAGACCATTATCGATAATTATTGGACATTGACTTTGAAACTGTTTGGTAATATAGGAGTTGGTTCTTTTGGTTACACTGAAGGATTCAGGGTAAGGCCGCCCTAATTGTATGATGTTAAAAATATGTCATATACGTGTAGAACGCCTAAATCAGTTGATTTTTTCTTGAAAAGTTAGACGTAGATTGCTCTGGGTTCAGGTGCACTTTGTGTGGCGCTGATAACAGATTCTGCGAAGAATTTTTGAAAGGTCTCTGCTCAATAGAGATCTGATGGAATAGTACAAATGAGAAATGCATGCTTCTTATGTTTATAAGACGTAAATACATTCGTTCTTCAAATCGTAGGGAAGCTTCGTTTCTGTTGCGTGGGCTTTAACCCCTTCCATGCTGGTGACGCATGGAAGGGGTTAATAGTGGGTGACACGCAGGAGACCAAATGCTGACACTAGTGACTGCAGACTTGATTCAGTCACTTCACTGGTAGTCGCCGCACCGTGAGTGTGACTGACCTCGCCCGGCCGCGCCTCGAGCCTCGCTCCCTGCTCTCTGAGTGGCACCCAGGACGGACGGCCGTGGGCGCCAGGCGCACAGAGCCAGATCAGCTTCAAGGAACATTCGAACAATGGGGCAAACTCACGCATCGAGCGAGCAGTGTCACGCCAAGACCCTGCAAGGCCTGGTGCACACTGGACGGTCAAAACAATCTTTGTTGGGGGATTAAGGAAGGTACAGAAGAATGGGCCGTATTACCAAGAAGTGCGTTAAAAAACGCACATCGCACATTTCCCTATCGCCGGCTATCGCCGGATTTTATCGGCGTGTTAGCGCGTCATTATCAACGCGCAACACGTAGGCGATATTAAGTCCGGCGATAGGGAACATTAGCGCGTGATAACAAGCGTTGTTGTCACGCTAATGTGTGCCTTGATAATATGGGGGGTGGATTCAGCTTTATGATCCACGCCCCCATGTTATCAATGCCTAACACCTGATCAGAGCAGGCGTTGGGAGACCTGCGAAAAACGAGTTTATCGCAGGTCTCCTTCTCCCAACGCCTGCCTTGGTAATAGGGTGTTACCACCTCCAACCACATTTTACATGTGGTTGGACGTGGGAACGCCCACTTTGCATGTCATTAGCGATGTTTCTCGCTGACATGCAAAGTGGGCTTGAGGCAGACGTTAGCATGCCCTTCTTAATTAATAGGGTGCTAGAAGTATCGCCGCTTTCTCGGCACAATTCGCCGAAAAAGCGGCGATACTTCACCTTGGTATTATGGCCCAATATTATATAAGAGACTACTTCGAATAATACGGAAAGATCGAAACAATTGAAGTAATGGAAGATCACCAGAGCGGGAAGAAAAGAGGCTTCACATTTGTAACATTCGATGACCATGATGTAGTCGACAAAATTGTTGTTCAGAAATACCATACAATCAATGGGCATAACTGTGAAGTTAAGAAGGCACTTTCCAAACAAGAAATGCAGACGGCTGGTTCTCAAAGAGGTTGTGGTGTTTCAAGCAGTTTTGGTGGTGGCCGAGAAAGCAGCTTCGGCAATGTTGGTGGTGGTGGCGGCAGCAACTTCGGTGGTCGTGGAGGAGGAAACTTCAGCAGCCCAGGAGGCTTCGGTGGTGGAGGTGGAAGCCGTGGGTACGGTGGCGGAGATGGATACAACGGCTATGGCGGGGACGGTGGAAACTATGGAGGCGGCTCTGGCTATGGTGGTGGAAGAAGCGGCTGTTATGGTGGTAGTCCTGGGGCCTAATTTATGAGGCCTTGCGTCAGTTTTGCGCTGCGGATGCGTCACTTTTTGTGACGCATCTGCGGCGTAAAACATGCGCCTTGTTGCCCCATATTTAAAAAGTGACGCATCTAGGTAGATGCGTCACTTTTTAAACCCCTGCGCCACATTATACCTGCGTCAGGTATAATGTATGCAGAGGGGGCGTTCCCCCGCAAAAAGCCTTGTAATAGTGACGCAGTGAAATCTATGAGATTTCACTGCGTCACTTTTAGGATGCGGTTGCGTCAAAATCTTGCGCCTGCCTCACAGCAGGCGTAAGACTGACGCAAGCCCTTTCACATGGGGCTTTCCCCATGTGAAAGGACGCATTGCTGGAGATGCGTCACTTTTGTGACACACTCCAGCAATGCGTCACTTTTGCGCTTACAGATGCGTCAGAAATACTGACGTATCTGTAAGTCCCTGCGACATGATGCGTCATACATTAAATATGACGCATCATTGGTGTCGCAAGGAGTGCGCAGTGAAAAGTGACGCATCGCTGTTTTCACGCAGCGATGCGTCACTTTTCATAAATGAGGCCCCAGGTGGTTATGGGAGCCAAGGTGTTGTAGGATATGGTGGTGATGGTAGCGGAGGCTACGATAACTACAACGAAGGAGGAAAATTTGGTGGCGGTGGAGGCGGTGGCTATGGGGGCAGTGGTGGCTACAACGATTTCGGAAATTATGGTGGCCAACAGCAATCCAACTATGGGCCGATGAAGGGTGGAAGCAGATTTGGTGGTGGACGAAGTTCTGG